>NW_022111372.1:33386350-33460765 GCF_000313985.2 Echinops telfairi | reverse complement strand
ATTGTTCATCCAGCCTATCTTATTTAGACAGACCTGTGGAGATAATAACATGCACAAAAACAAGACAGAGCTAAACCAAGCAACAATACAACAAAAGAATGACAGATCAATGACAAAGCACAACAAGAAAGAAAAACTTGTAGTTAGTTCAAGGATTGTTTGTTGCCCTTTAGGAGTGTTTTCCAGTCCAGTCTGTTGGGGCACCAAGCCTTGGTCCCAAAGTCCCCCTTCGGCATTCCCTAGGGACCTCTCTGCTCTGTTCCCTTGCTGTTCTGTTGCACCCCCTTAGTGTTTTGCCTCCGTGTGGCAGAATCAGGTCAGGCGCAATTCCCACACTGTGTCTCCAGTGTTGTCCCCTGTAGGGTGATGGGTCAGTGAGGGATGGCATGTCGCATAGTGGGGCCGGCCATGTGGTCCTCTCTGTGGGCTAGCTGCTCTGAGTGGGAATATCATCCTCGAGGCCTGGTGGGCCAGGATGTGCTCCACTCTCTCCTCCTCCCCCTTCATCTGCTCCCGTGTGCTCCCATCAGATATGTCCCTCTCCCGGAGCTGCAGATTCAGTGCTGTCCTCTGAAATAAATTCCTCTGGGAGGAGGGGCAGGTGTCCATGTAGTTGGGAGTGGGGCCGGCCCCTCAGACCTCTCCATTGGTTCCCTACTCCATGCCGGCGTGTTGCATTCACATCTTGGAGCACTGGGTTGAAGTCTGGTCCCTCTTTCCCTGAGGAGATATAAACAATCCCCTCCCCTTGGGTGGGTTAGTGCAAAGATGTTATCTCCTTTACTTGTTGTTAAAAATGTGGTTTCTCAGTAGAACAAAGGTGCCAGGGTACCTGTGTCAGCAGCAAGATCCTCACTATAAGGTGTTCAGTTGGGTTTTTATTTAAGAATGTCTAAGGTCTTTACTAGAACTCTGCTGCTAATTTATATTGAAGGTGGGGAAGTGGTTGGGCCAAGGCCAATTTGTATATTTGTAACACCATTCATTGAGCCATACAAAATTATCAAGTTAAAAATTAACCTGCTATTTTTGTACAAACATTTAATTAATTAATCTCTGATGTGGTGGCCGGAACTCGGATGGGCTATGGGCTGGAGGTTCCCCATTCCTGATTTAAATTGATATTTGGTTTATTTATCTAGCATTTTTCCTATTTTATACCAAAATTGTATTCAAAAGCATTAGTTTTTTAAACTCACAAGTGAAAATGGTTACAACCCACATTTGATTTGTCGATTGTAATATACAATTTTTTTAAAAAATGAAAATAAATGAGATTCCAGTCCAGAAAATATACTATATTCTTCTAACAGAAAGGACTAAAAATAAATTCAAGGAAGAAGTATCTCAGTATCCTAAACTGTGACATTGAAGCGTTGTGACATCAGGGCAAACTCAGTTGCTATTGAGTCAGTTCCAATTCACGTATGTCAGAGTAGAACTCCGCAGGGATCCCAGTGTCTGCATTTTCAGTTGGTCCCTAGCTCTTTCTTCCAAGGCACTGCTGGGTGGACTAAAACTTCCAACCTTTCTATTGGCAGTGGATCACATTGATGCTTTACACCTTCATGCATTCATGCATTAAAATACATTTTCATTAAAAGGATAGGCTAGGTTTCTCTATATCAACATGGAGAGATCTAAGAAAATATAATGTTGGGTGGAAAATGCAAGCTTTTCCATGGTAAGCAGTAAATGACCTATTATCATGGTAAAGAAAACACAAAACTATACAACATAAAATTTGTATATTGTGTGTTGGATAGAAAAAAATATTGGCACACACCCAGAATTCCTTCATTTTAAGAGAAGGTAGGATAGAAGAGGGAACATAAAGAGAAATTCATTCTTTTCTGGAATTAATCTGACTTCCACTTAAACAGAGCAAAGGACAGTAAACTTAGCAGTGATCAGATTGCTATCAAGGATCAGTTCTGCATAATGGACACCTGAATGGCCATGTTGGGGTGTGTAGGTATGGTGGCATACCTACACACCTATAGGCATACCGACAGTGGGTTCTGCATGGGGCTGCTAAGCTCTTGCAAGGTTGGCAGTTCAAAACGACCAGCAGTGGGAAAAAAATGAGGCTTTCTGTTAACGTGAAGAGTTACAGGCTCAGATACTTACAGGGGCAGTTGTGCTCTGCCTTTTGGGGTTGCTGTGCATCAGAATCAACTTGATAGCAGTGAGGGATGCATGATTTGGACCTTTTCCATTAAATCTCAAACATCAAGAAGGAGAGGAGAGTCAGGGTTAGGAGGATGAGAAAGGAGAACCTATAAACATGAAGCCAGAACCTCTCCCCAGGGGCTGCTGTTCTGTCTACCTAAGCCATCCCTTCAGTAAAGCAAGTGATGAACCAGATACTCTTTCTACCTTGACCTGGTGCTGCTGGCAGATTTACCTACACCGTCAATCTTGGCTGATCAGTTTGCAGAAACATTTTTAACATCTTTCCAGCTTTTAGCATTCCCTGTGTCCCTCTCACTGTTTGTCCCAGCTTCATTGAGATTTACCCTTTGTCTTACCATCTGAATACAAAACTCATCCATCACCACGTGGACACCAAAATTTGACCCTCTACCCTACTCCTCCTCACTTCCCGCTCCACTTCTCTGTGCAGAGCACACAGTTCCTCAGGCACCCGCCGGCTTCCCGCTGTCCTTCTGCCCTGTCATTGTGATTCCCATACAAGTCGCTTGCTCAGTTCCTGTTTCTTGTTATGCCTGCCCCTTGAGAAGTTATATACTTCCTTTTAGGGAATCAGAGGTCACTCCGTGCTTCCAGAAACAATGTAAAACACCTCTTCCAAAAAGCAGCATCCATTCTGTATCGCGTTCATTCATCATCTTTATAGCTTTTGCCATCACACAATACCATCTGCAATATTATTTACATTGGGTCTTGTATGTAATTCCTCTTTATAGAGTGTCTTAGTCTCCAGGTATCATAGTGTAACATAAATATAATAAGATGGCTTTAAAGAACTAAAATGTTTATTTTCACACCCTATATCAGGCAAGTCCATTCTGACTCATGGCAGCCCTCTAGACATAGTAGAATTGCCACATAGGGGTCCATGGCTGTCATTCTTTATAGAAACAGACTGTCACAGTGTTTCCCCACTAAGCAGCAGGCCTGGGAGGGTGACCTGCCCACCTTTCAGTTAGCAGCCAAGCTGTATAACCTCTGAGGCACCAGGAATATCTTCTCACAGCTTCCCCTGCTAGCAAGCCGATTCTAACCTCATAGTGACACAGTAGGACCGAGTAGAGCTATTCCTGTGGGTTTACCAGGCTGTAAACCTTGATGAGAGTTAAAAGCCTCATCTTTCTTACAAGGCATAGTTATTGGTTTTGAACTGCTGACTTTGCAATTAGCAACCCCACCCTGTAACTCACTATGTTGCCAGGGCTAGAATTCCGAATGCAAGATCACCATGTCCACTTCCTTCCTTATGGGCAGTTCGTTAACTGATTGCAGTGGTTACCCTATTAACAAATAAAGCCACATGCGAAGGTTCTGGGTGGGTGTGACTTTGTGAGGCATAAATATATTCAAGCCAAGCCCGGACATGGAAGCATTCAAGCCCCAATCGACTTCTTCTACACCATCTCAGAAAGTCTGGTCATTTAACACCCAAAGGTGCTGTTGGGAGTGGTGGGTGTCACAGACAGGGTTGTTTGTAATAAGGGTTCTCACCCTTTGGTTTTTTCACGAGTATTTATTTACATACATATTTATGCGGCTAACTCAATTAATTTATTGATATTTTCATATATTATCAGCAAACAAATATAATCTAAGATATTTGGATGATGATGTTGGGGGAAAAAAAACAGTGTTGCTGCTGCTGTTTCAAGGCAGCTTAAGCCATGGCTCTATAGACCTGACCGTCTGCATACTGAGGGAAGACTTTAAGAACGCCAATGTACCACCCGGTATGTCTAAGTACTAGGAGACTTGCCTTGACATGGGACATATTAAAACATTTTCTTTTTTCACTGCCATTAAGTCCATTCAAACTCATAGCGATGTGTGATTTAGGGTAGAAGTGTGTCCTTGTGGGTTCCAAGACTGTAACTCTTCCCGGGGGTAGAAAGCCTTGTCTTTCTCTTGAGGAGCAGCTGGTGACTTCCAACTGCTAAGCAGCCCAACACTTAACCACTACCCCACCCGGGCTCATGACAACTCGATATCACAGCTCTCCTAAGTGTTAGAACTGGAATACACAACAGTGTTTGTGTTTGCTTTTTTAAGGAAGATACATGCACACCTCTGGAATGATTGCCAAGATATGACATAAAGTGACCAAAAGGTCACAAGTGAGTATGTGTGCGTGGCTTGGTGTCTGTGAGGGACGCACCGATGAAAAGGCTCGCTAGCTATTCACCAAGATGCTCGCTTTGGCGGCCTCTGACGTCACGAGTGCAGGCTGGAGAGGGTCTGAAGAAGACGATGCTTTATTTCACACCCCTGTACCTGAACATCTTCTAGGAAGATGTCTTTAGTGCGCTATACCTGTGGCACTGAAATATTTACTTTGGACAAGGGGCCTGTGAGTGGTCAGCACTTGGAAGTGTCAGGCATAGCCCAATCTCAGGTGAGGAGCATGGTGATGAAGGAGAAGAAGAGGAAAAATCCAGAGGAAATTTATATTGGAGCTAAGTGTTCTCAAAGCAAGCCTTTCATTTTGCTTGGCTTTAAAAGGTAACTCTCTGGACATGCTTAAAAGCAGAAATGGGGGTTTACAGAACGCTCTCTGTCCCAATTCTCAGCCCCCAGGTCTAACCTTGAGGGAGCAGTGCTATTCTGCACATGAGTCATCGTGAGTTACAATGAGCGTAATGGCAGCCGACAAAGACAAGGCCTAACCCTCTCTTCAGAAGCTCGTCTTATCTTCCTGGACTATTTTGGTATCACACAATTTTAACAAAATTGGACATTTCCTAGGTGGTACGTAGATGTCGGTATCTTCTCTGGAGAAGAGTGGTCCTTCAGCAGCAGAACTCTCACCTTCCATGCAGGAGACCTGGGTTTGGCTCTTTCCAATGCCACTCATCTACCTGTACCACCTATCTGAGGCTCGCATGTTGTTAGGATGCTCAACAGGTTTAAGCAGAGCTTCCAGACTAAAATGATTTAGGAAGAAAGGCCTGGTGATCTACCTCTAAAATAAGTCACTAAAGACGGTGGCATTCATTGGTCTAATCTATAGTTGATCACAGGGATGGCACAGGACAACCTGGGCAATGTTTCTAGCTGTTGTCCTTGGGATCTCCATGAGATGAGAGCTAACAAAAAAACCACTCTCTGAGGACAAAGTAATTCCTCTTGTTTGCATCAGCTACCTGCTGTTTCTCTCCAGCACAGTATGGAAGCAAATGTTTGTTTGGTTATTGATGGCAGGTACATTTCTAGTTTTATTGGGGTTTTGTTTGTTCGTTTTTGCTCTGTAAGCAGCAAGTTCAGTGCTATAGATAGATAAGATATTGCATTGAGATGGCAGAGTTCCGACCATACCACTTCACCTCATTTATTTTAGAGGATCTTCCATATTTATGAGATCCCTGGTGGCACAATGGTCAAGTGCTTGGCTGCTAATTGAAAGGTCAAAAGTTCAAACAAAGATTAAAATGAAAAATTCACTGCCATGGAGTTTCTGAATCTGTATCTATTTATGGGAGTAGAAAGTCCTGTCTTTGTCGTGCAACGTGGCTAGTGCTTTCAAACAGCCCAAAAGAGGACAACTAGTTCTGGATTCTGAACAGTCCTGGAGATAACTGTGACTCAGCTTCACAGGAAGAGAGTATTCTCCTCGATATGTACTGCATATTCAAGGCTGAGTCAAATAAGCATCACTACAAAACCATATGTCTTTATGAAACAAAAACATGAAAATATGAATATACTTGTGATTAGTCAGGGTTCTCTAGGAAACAAAACCAGGACTCTTATCATTATCCATATATATATAGGATAGGTATACACAGCGAGAAGGATTATAATAGCTAATTAGTCCACACAGCAGACAGCAGTACAGAGGGCTCAGTTCAACTCACTTTTGTGGAACAGTTAATATACTAGCAGTCCTTCAACTCACATGGGCTGCTGGATCTAAGGTCAAGGAAGCAGACAGCAGAGTCTTCCCTCAGGCAAGGCAGGCAGATTCTGCCCACAGGTAGCAGACAGCCAGGTGGGTCAGCAACAGTCAGTAGCTTAGCGCAGCAGGCCCTGGATCTCAATTCAAGCAAGGTAACAGTATCCACCAGCCTCAAGCTCAAGTAATATATATAAAGCAGCGTGGTGAAGCAGGTTTCAAAGGAGCCTCAAGTCTAGCAACATGATCCACATGTTGGCTTGACCCACAGGTAGTGTAAAACACAGGTTGAGGCAGAGAACTAGCTAAAACAACAACGCACTAGTCCTATCATCAGGGAGCAACAAAGAAATGGGATGCTGGCTTTCTTTCTTTCTTACTTTCTTGCTTGCTTGCTTTGTCATCCTCCAATCAAGCTGCAACCTGATTAAACTCCACCCATATGTTCCTATTGGCCTAGTTGGCACAGTAACCATAATTATTACAGTACTGTTCTCAACATATCCTCCACCTCAGTCTATACCCTTCTGACAGTAGCATTTGCATTTCTCTAACCTTTCCCAGGAAAAATTGACACCCCTTAATTTATACTAGATTAAAATGTTTGTTTGGGCAACTTGAAGGGACTCAAGTCATGTCCCTTTTATATATTCTTTGAGTTTGGGAACAAAAAGAAGCTTAAAGGGACAAGGTCAGGGTTGTAGTAGGAATGGGGTAGGCTTTCCAGGAAAATTCTTTAAGGACAGCCCTTGCTACCCTCGAAGAATGGGTTCTTCTTTTTGTGATGTTATTTGTTGTTGTGTGAATTTTTTAGTTGTTTTCTTTCTAATACCATTTTTAATCTTCCTAAAGCGTCTTCCTTATAAGACCAATAATTGTACTTGGTCTTTTTGATAAACTCTATTGTGATAAGCCCTTCTGAATCCCAAAACACAGACTCTATAAACTCTGAGCTAACCTATCTAACTTAATTTTATCTGGGCCAACAGATCCCTCAGACGCCACTGTTTTCATGGAACCGTATTGGAAGGCACTGTATGACCCTAAAGGAACTTCTCTGCAGCATTTGCTTCTTGCAGAGATGTGTTTAAACACATTTGCTTCAAACAAACCTGTGCATTCATGAGCTGGCACTTTAGTACCATACTCTTTCATTTACCCCAGAAAATGTACACAGACACACACACACACACACACACACACACATACCTGCGAACACAGTCCTCTTATCCACATGTGAACTAAAACATATAGCTTCATAATATACTCATCCCTACCATTGATGATGCAAAATAATGTTCTAGCCTATTCAATTTTATTTTAAATATAAAGCTATCATGCACAAAAGTGATTTCACAATCCATTAATGGTGGTGCTATGGACCACGTACGTGTTGGGCTTCTAACTACAAGCTTGGAGGTTTGAACCTGCCAGCCAATCTTTCGGAACAAGTAAGACTGTCTGCTGTGGTAAAGAGTAGAAGCTCCGTACAGGGTCAGTATGAGACTGAATTGATTCCATGACAGTAGGTGTGTGTGTGTGTGTGTGTGTGTGTGTGTGTGTGTGTGTGTGTGTGTTTTACCCACAGTGTGGAGAGCCATCACTCATAATATCAAATGGACACAGCATTCATGGATCTTGGGTATATATGGCTACTTTCTTCCTCAAATTCTTTCCCATGTCCATATGTCATTAGCATCAAACAGACAAGTGTTGTGATTGATCACCACTGTGTTTCATCCGGAAGCTCAGTCTCTTTACTTCCATTTGGCCTGGAAGCACAACCATTATGGATCAAAGAATCATGTTCTCCCTTTCTTCACGTTACCCTTTTTGCATGATGTTATTGGTGGTGGTGGTGGCAATCGAGTTGGCTCAGATCATAGCGACCCTATGGAACACTGAACAGCCCTGCGCCATCCCTCACAGTTGTTCCTGTGACTGAGCCCATTGGTGCAGCCATCTCATCAAGGGCCTTCCTCTTTTTTGCTGCCCCTCCATTTTACCAAGCATGATGTCCTTCTCCAGGGACGGGTCTCTCTTGCCAATATGTCCAAAGCATATAAGATGAGGTCTTGCCATCCTTGCCTCTAAGGAGTACTCTGGCCTTACTTTTCCAAGACAGATCAGTTTGTCCACTTAATAGTCTGTGATGCTGTCAATATTCTTTTCCAGCACCACAATTCAAATGCATTGATTCTTCTTCCATCTTCCTTATTCAAAGTCCAACTTTCATACGCATTTGAGGCAATGGAGAATACGGTAGTTTGGGCGTGGGTCAGGCACACCTTAGTCCTCATTTGTCTTTCCACCACTTGTCTGTCAGTTTGTCATACTGTGGTGGCTTCTGTGATGCTAGAAGCTATGTCACTTGGATTTCAAATGCCAGCAGCATCACCCAAAGGGAACAGGTTTTAGGGGCGCTTCCAGACTAAGGACAGATAATAAAGAAGCACTCAGCTCCCTATTTGGGGATAAAAAGCCGTTGAAATCCTTTTTGTGCATATTACTTTTTAAATTGGCACAGTAACCCACACCCATCACTGAAAGAAGTGATCCACATGAAATAAGCTTCCCTCTCGGCTTCCAAATGCAGGCATTCTGGAGAGCGGGAAATCGTGTTGACGTACCTTTATGAATATCTGTACACCTGATACAGTAAACTCTCTGTTGATATTCCTATTGTTCTCCAACCTTTTTTACATCTCCTTATTTGTCTCCCTTGAAATGTCAGAACTTTGAAATGAATCCCTCATATTCCAACCCATGAGCTCTCCCTCCAGTAAAGGCTCTCTATCCATTTATCTGTTCCTGTTTGGAACCAAAGAACTACTTCTATTTCATCTTAGCAGCCAGGCCAAGTTGACTTCCTGTCAGTTCTGTTGTCAACATACATTGTATATCATTTCTTTGAACATTCTTCTAGTTTCCCCACCACAGTAGCTTTGCACACCCTATCCTTAAGACAGTCCCTCAGACACACTCACCTGCACACTATTTAAATGGTGTCAGTTATAGTGATCTTAAGTAAACAAAACAAAACTGACCAAGTCTACGCCATCTTCATAATCATAGGTGCATTTGCACAGACAATCCATGTCTCAGTTTCCTAAAGAGCACCTATCACAGCTTGGATTCTTTTCCCTTATATTTACTTGTCTTATCAAACTCGAGACGCCACTCAAATGTGTGAGGTTAGTAGCAGTAACTGTCTTATTCCTCATATAATCAAACAAATAAGCAAATAAATAAATATAGCTCAAATTGTTTAAGCTCCTTTGATTCTTTAAAAACCTCCTGAAAATAATTCCTCTAAAAAGCAAATTCTATTCTTTCTAAGGATCTCTTGTTTAAATAAGCAGAAAGTTAACTAGAGCAAAGATTAATGGCTGACGCAAAGATCTGTTCAAGAGCGAAGATCTGATCATTAACAACCTAAGGAGTGTAATTAGGTATACAGTCGGAATGCAGTTTGCAGGCTTAAATTAGTAGTGTATAATTGAGCCTCATTTAACTGCAGGAAAATTTAACTGAGAGAATTTTATTTACATAAGAAGAATGTCTTAGTGAAATTACTTTGAGAGAACTTAAACATGCATGTACCAAATGAGTATTCCTTATTTATCGAATCCAGTTCAAAATTTCTAGCTCATTGATTACGCCTCAGATTATGAAGTATGATAATTATCTTTGATGAAATTTTTTTTCTGGACAATTCAAGGTCTAAACTGACATTTTCTTGGACAGGTTGATGATGGTTTCAAATAACATGCATCCCATTGCCATCTGGTTGATTTGGACACCGAGTGACCATGTGGAAAGGACTAGAACTGCTCATAGGGTTTCAGAGCCTGTACCTCTTAAGAGAAGCAAACGTCCCCCATCTTCCACAGCAGCTGGTGGGTTTGAACTGCTGACTTTTCATTTAGCAGCCAAGCATTTGACCATGGTGCCACTGGGGCATCTCATAAACATAGAAGATATTCAAAATAACTTAGATAAAGTGGTGTGGTTGAGACTCTGCCATCTCAATAGGATGCCTTAGACATCTATGGCACTGAACTTGCTCTCAGAGAAAAACAAAACAAAACAAAACTGGATATATTCTTGCCACCAATAACCAAACAAGCATTTACATCCATATAGTGCAAGGTTGGAGAGAATCAGCAAGTAGCTGATGCAAACAAGAGGAATTACTTTGTCCTTGCACAGACGGTTATTGTTAACTCAGGTGGCCCTCTGCTTATGGAGATCCCAAGGACAACAGAAAAACATCGCCCACGTGGGTGCCATTCCTGTGATTGGACCAATGAAAGCTGCAGTATTTTAATGACTGTTTTAGACGTAGATACCAGACCTTTCTTCCTAGATCATTTTAGTCTGGAAGCTCTGCTTAAACCTGTTCAGCATCCTAGCAACATGCGAGCCTCAGACAGGTGGTACGTGTAGATGAGTGGCCCTGGTAAGAGCCAAACCCAGGTCTCCTGCATGGGATGTGAGAATTCTGCTGCTCAAGGACCACTCTTATCCAGAGAAGGTACTGACATCTACGTACCACCTAGCAAATGTCTAATTTTGTTAAAATTGGGTGATACCAAAATAGTCCAGGAAGATAAGATGAGCTTCTGAAGATAGGGTTAGACTTTGTTATCTTTGATAGTTGCCATCAAGTTCATTTTAAATCATGACTCATGTGCAGAATAGTACTGCTCCCTCAAAGTTAGACCTTAGGGCTGAGAATTAGAACAGAGAGGGTTCTGTAAGCCCCCATTTCTGCTTTTAAGCATGTCCAGAGAGTTACCTTTTAAAGCCACGCAAAATGAAAGGCTTGCTTTGGGCACATTTAGTTCCGATATAAATATGACTCTGGATATCTCTTCTTCTTTGCCCAAATGAAATTGGGCTGTGCCTGACACTTCCAAGTGCTGGCCACTCACAGACTCTGTTCAAAGTGAATGTCAACAACACAGGTATAGTGCGCTGAAGACATCTTTCTAAGATGATGGTCAGGGTCATGAGTGTGTGAGACAAAGTAGAGCATCCTCCAAAACCTCTCCTGCCCTCCACGCATGACCTTAGGGGCCACCAAGTTAGCATCTGGGTGAATATCTAAGGATCCCCTTTCTCTGTGCATTTATTACATACGCACATTCATACAGGCACATATTCACTTGTGATGTTTTGGTGCCTAACACTCTGTATTGTTCTGCAGTTATGTATGCAATGTCTTGGAGATAATTCCATGGAGTTTGTATGTATCTGTCTTAAAAAAACAAACATACTCAAAACCTGTTGCAGTTGGGTCTGCTCCAGCTGGTGACAACATCTTGTCTCACAGTAGAGCTGTTCATTGGGTGAAACATTGCGCTGCCCAGCAGTTTGTAACCACCACCTTCTCTGCAGGCGTCAGAAAGCCTTTCTATTCCTATAAACAGTTCCAGGTTCAGAACGCACAGAAGCAGCTCTACCCTGGGCACGCAGGTTCTGCAGGGCCACGAGGAGATGGAATAGGCTAGATGGCAGTAAATGTGGTTTGATTTTGAAATTTTACACACGCAGCTCATTGGGGCTGTCTTCCTAGGCACCTCTGGGTGGGTTTGAACCACCCATCTTAGGTTAGTAGATGAGTGGGAACTATATGCATTACTTAGGGACCTTACATGTAACTTGTGATCTTATAAATGGCAACCTGGCTGCCTAGTAGAGAGGTCCCCTTGTTTGTTTATTGACATTTGTTTGGTAGTTTGGCTTACCGAACATGGTTTGTTTTCTAGAGAGTTCTATAATGTCCTTTTTATGCATTCATTGACATGTGCTCATGTGTGAAACTTTCTGTGGGATAGCGCTTTGAAGGGGTCACCAAAACTAACCCCGCTGAGTCTTTTGCCACTCATAGTCACACTACAGAAGAGAAGAGAGCTGCTCTATAGGCTTGATAAGGCTGTGGTTTTTTGGAAGCAGACTACTGCATATTCCTACCTGGGACTCACTGGTAGATTAGAACCTCAGAGCTTTTTGCTAGTAGGTGAGCTCGTTAGCACTGTGCTGTAGTACCATTATGCTTCTCAAAGGAGACAACGAGAGTTAAACAATACAACATTCTAGTAGCTATACTATCCTAGCAAATTTATCTCAACAAGAACAAAAAAGGATCGACACATCTTGACTCCCAATAACAATATGTGGCTGATCATTTTCCCCTACCTCGTCAGGACTATTATTAGATGCCATTGAAAAGTCAGTTTTGACTCTTAGCAACCCTCTGATCAAAACACTGCGAAGATCAGCTGTTCTAACCCACCAGCCCTTCCGTAGAAGAAAACTGTGGGAGTCTGCTTCCAAACGATTATAGTCCTGAGAAGTTAATGGTGAAGCTCTAGTCTGTCTATAGGGTTGTTGTGAGTCAGAATCAACTTGAAGTCAACAGGTGTACCCTATTTCCAACTATGGATTTATATAGCCCCTAAGTGACCCATTGGGTGAGGTCTAAGATCTTTCCCAACATGGTGCTTCCATGACCAAAGAGACATGCTATCTTCTCAAGTGTAGATGGCCTTACCAGCCAGGAATCCCTCTGAGCCCTCATGTCCGGGGCTTTCCTGATAGGCTACATCAGGGGTCCAGAGATTCCGCTACATGGGGCTAGCAGATGCTTCCTCTGGCTAGTCCCAACTCATTATCCACAAGGCTCTTCTGGTTTTCAGGAAGCAACCACAAACACTTGCTGATTTCTGCTCCTTGTAATCCCCAACCTGGACATCTGGAATAGCAAGACTCAAAAACCTTTAAAATGATCAAAGATGTGAAGATATGTGTGTGTGTGTGTGTGTGTGTGTGTGTGTGTGTGTGTGTGTGTGTGTGTGTGTGTATGCTAGTTAAGGTTTATTGTGCCAACCTGGCCGATAAACACATGTGGGATTAATTGAAGGGCAGTTTAATTGAAGGGCAAAGAGATTAATGGCTTCACGAGCCTCGCCCTTCTATTTCTCTTGTCTCTTGCTCTCTGATGGTCAGACCAGGGTGCAGCTGCCTTAGCTAGTTCTCTGCCTCAGCTGGCAAGGCTCACTTCCCGCAAGAGATCTCTGAGGAGAAGCCACAAGGAATTACCCTGATGCAGCCCTGGGTGCTGGAGACGCCGCGTGGAGACCCCTGCCACCCCTGAGATGCTTACACCGCCACTGATTCAAAGACTTTCTACCCATTGGCCTGTGATCCTTCTGCATTTGGCATCATTGTGTGTGTTTTTTGAGTTTGAGGAGGACTTTGTAGATCTATGTCAGACATATGGGCTAAGTAGGACTTATGGGCTTGGACTGGACAGGGTTGGGATCCTTTTTGAATGTACACTTACCCTTTATATAAAACTCTCTCTTATACATATATGAGTTTCTGTGGATTTGTTTCCCTAGGTTACCCAGACTAATATATATATAATGGTATGTATATGTAATGATATATATATATGTATATATATCCAGTTTACCCAGACTATACCTAGTTTACCCAGACTCATTATATATATATATATATATTTCTACTTCTATTTTAGCTAAAGCTAATTTGTTACCTTCCAAATACAGAAATGCAAGACGCTTAGATGCTCATCTCATTTCTAATGCTATGTACATAAAACTTAGGCTTCAAGCTTGTGTTCTGCTAATTCCGTAGAATCTGTTAAGGAAACCGCCGAGGAGAAAGCGTGGTTTCCTTACACAGTATGACTGTCAGTTGGAAGTGGCAGGCACAGCTGACAGAAGCTTCATTGTGTTGCACTAACACTTGGCATCTTCATAGAAAAACCATCTGTTCATTTAATTACTATTAACTCAGTTAAGATTGCGATCTCAAACAAGAAAGCCCGAAGATATACTTCTGACTAAGTAAAAGAGCAAATATACATTTTAAAATCTTCCTGAAAATAATATCTAAGAACCTGTCTGCATGGAAAAAAGCCAGAGAGAATAGTGACAGGGTAATTAACTTCAAAGCCTTCCCGTGCACTCTCATCACAGAAGAATATATTCATAACTGGAGGGGCAAACTATTTTTTATGTATTATACATGAGCGTATCTCATGCCAAAAGAAGTATTTTGGCTTATTTTCTTGGTATCCAGACCTGAGGAGAAACCTTGTTTTATGCATGCAATGAGAGGTGTGGTTCTGCCTCCTACCTATTTAACCAGTGTTTTAGGAGAGTGTAGGAGAAGTCAAACCCTGTCCTATGTGCCCGGGATAAACAGTTGAGCCAGACAGCCCACGTTTCTGACCCTAGGATGCTTACATCCCAGTTAGAAAGAGATTCTGAATCAAGCTCACACACTCACAAGGAAAGTCCATCGGGAGGTAAGCATGGTGCTGCATGGACAGGGTTGGTGTGGACTGGTTTTTCTAGAGAGTTGACTTTGGAACTGAGGTCAGGGCATAGGAGGGAGACTGACAGGGAAAGCTCTGTGGTCAGAGCCCTCCAGGAAGACTCACTGGAAGAAGGACTGAGTGGCGGGGATTCAATGGATAGACATCGGAATGGGCTTGAAGAGTGAAGATGTTGATATCTCATGTGAGTGCTCACCAAAAGGACCCCTCTGAAGAGGAGGACTCTAACATTCAAGTGGTAGGATGACTTGTTATTTGGAAACTATTCTCTTTCGCCAACTACTCCTGTTCTTGCCCAATGGGTCCATGAACAAGGTGGGAGAAATGGTGACGTGTTCTCTAAAGACACACACTCTTATGTGCACACACCTCTGTCTCCCTCTATACATCGATGACTATATTATCTATCTATATGTCTAGCTGTTGAGATTGATTGAGTTCAAGGTTTGGGCTTGTACAGTTGTGAGTACTGGTAAGTCCAAAATCCATAGGTCAGGCAGAAGGTTAGACAGTTGGTAGTCCTTTGTTCCACACTGGTACTTCAGGTGCAAGGGGCAGTGAGGAAATCTGTCGTTACCTTTATCATCTGGTGGAGGTGGAATTCTCTCCTGAAAACTTCTACTTTTGCTCTTCAGACCTTCACTTGACTTGCAGGGGCTTATTCAAGTTGTGGAAGGTAATCTGCTTTATTTAAGGCCAACTGATTTAAATGATAATTACATGTAGACATTTCATAACCTATTGTCTAGACTAGACAGATGGTTTATCTGGTCACATACCTACACCAGTGTTTGCCCAAACAACAGGGCAACATAACCTAGCCAAGTGGACCCACCTGTGTAGGCAATTTGTTGCAGTAGAAAGCTGCCAAGGAGTAGACTCCATGACACCAAGTGACCCGATGTGCCATTTTTAAGGGTCATTGCTGAGAGCGAGTGGAGAATGGCATGTAAAGAAGCCAGCGGAGAAGCAGGAGTGCTAGGTGAACAGAGTCCTTCGATTGGAAAGCTAGCCGTGCAGAGAAAGCAGTGGGTGAACTTAGGTCTATTGGAGAAGTGCTCAGAAAGGCACCCTATGGGCAGAGGGATGAAGAGTGGAAATGTGCTCATGTGTGTATGTCTGGCCAGATACCAATATACCAGGAAATCACTTTTTTTTTAAATTATGAAAATGAGTAAGGAAAAAAAATATTCCCAGTTTCTGAAGAGTATCTTTCACGCTAGAAACAATTTCTGAAAATAATGACCTTTCTCCCCAGCTCCTCACTGGGACATATCAAGTTGTGTGTGAGCTCACAGTGGTTTGCGTTTACTTTGTTGTTATTATCACTCGTGTTATTATTTGCTCATGTGGTCGCTTGTCCTCATGGTGATGCTGCGCATCTTCGTGATCATGGGTCAAGTTGATTCTATTATGGCAGTCATTCTCCCAATCCATCTCACTCAGGGTTTCCCTCAGCTTTACAGGCTCTCGGTTTTAGGAAAAATGAGATTGGTCCCTCCGGATGGCACATCCAAGATACCCAAGTCGGGGTCTTGTGTATTATTCTGTGCTTCATAGGGTTTTTATTGGCCAAGTTTCAAAATAGGTTACCAGGCATTTCCCCTCCATTCTGTCTTAGTCTGGAAGCTCCACTGAACGCTGTGGAGACAGGATGGTGGTATGAAAGACAATGCGAGTATTTGAAATACCGGCGTTGTACCTTCCAGCATCAGAACAACACACAAAGCACAGCAGTAGGACATACTGGTGCCTAGCTTATTTATTTCTATGCCCTATGCTGTCGTGTGACCCTGGCTGAGAAATTACAGTAGCAAAATTGCAATCCTATAAATTGCAAAAGTATGATTTATGCCTATCTGTATCGTTCTATTTTTGCACTTTCCCAGCATATGAGGTTGCCTTTTATAAGTAAACAAATCAATAATTTTACTTCTAATATGTGTCAGTAGACTTTCCCTGTCTTGAAACCAGATAGCCATTGGATAACATTTAATCCATTCTGTTGACTGACCTTCTCTAAAAGAACACCAAAATATTTGACCTTGAAAGCAGTACCTTCATTTCTGTAAATGCCACTTTTCCCCCCAGTGTATCATGTGTTAGATGATGGTATTTGGTGCCATCAGGTAAGTTCCAACTTATAATGACCATACGATGTGTAACAGAACAAAAGAGGGCCTGGCCCTGCACCCTCCTCACCCTCATTCCCATGCCTGTGTGCATTGTTATAGGCAATGTGCCGTGGTCCAAAAGAGCTCTACCCCCCATCTGCCTTTCACAGAGGTTTAGAGGTCAAGGAGCTTGAGTGGCTCATCTCGCTCCCTCCGTTGGAAAGCAAAATGACAGGCTTGGAATTCAGATCCACTGGATTCCTTGTCTTGGGTTTTCATTCCTCTACACTGAGGGATCTCCCAAGATTGGTGAGCCTGTGCTCCATGGAACTTCTTTACAGTGCACCAGGAGAAGGTCTCCTAATTTCATAAAGGCAAGAAAAACTAGTTGATTTTTCAACCGGATAAAAACAGGTATTTTTGTACATTTGAATACTACGCGAGAACAAATGCGGATTTGGTGAGAAGTACCAATTTCCTCCCTGGTGGTATCAACCCCTTTCATCCATGTGGCCTTGAACCAAGGCCTTTTCCTGACATAGTCAAGCTTCCCATCCGCTTCTTTTGTTCATGCCTTGATAGTATGCCTTTAATCTTAAAAGCCAAACCTTTAGATTGATGCTTCCTGGAGACAGGAACTGTATCTCATTCCTTTTTGGCTTCCTGGAGCCCAGGATTGTATTGATGCAATGAATAAATAGACCACAGGGCTGCTGAATCATATCACGCAATCAGCACCTTTCCCCACATGGGAAAGGTTATTTGGGGGGTTGAAAACTATGTCTAGAAATGTCATAAGTAATTCATTATTCGTTAATTCCCTTTATTTTCTTAAGCTGCCATTGAGTCTCCTTTAATTTATGGTGGTCCCAGGCATGTCAGAGTAGAAGTATATCCCATGGCATTTCCAATAACTGACTTTTCAGAAGTCGATTTCCTGTCCTTTCTTCTGAGGCAGCCTTGGGTTGACTCAAACCTCCAACCTTGTAGTTGGCAGCCAAGTTCATTAGGCATTTGTACCACTGCATTCCTGCTTACCCAGAACCAATGGTACCTCCGATACTTAGCTTCAACCTGCCCCTCTCTTTAAGTTACTCCTGCTCGGACCTGTAGCTCAGATCGCAAAGGTCAGGCTTCTCTTTCAAGCACCCATAATTCAGTGACATGGATTTCTAAAATGGTTGCTTTTTAATCTCTGCTCTTGTGCAGAATATTCTGTCTTCTGCTCTGAAACAGAAAACCCAGAGGGAAATCACATTTGAACTTCAGGAGCTGCCACACTTCGTGCATTCTCCACTTCTCAGTTTCATGACATTAGGGGATGCTTACACAAGTCTCCTAGACTATAAAGATCTTCTTCCTGCACTCTTTCTTCGTTTGTGAAAATGCCCACCTACTGGGAGAGCTCTCTCTCCAGATTCCGATTAGCCTTTGGTGAGCTGGTCCCAAGTCATTTGGTGTCACTAATAGGTAAGCGCACATTGGAGAACTTCTCTAGAACTCACTCCTAACACATTTATTCTTTGTTTATACAAAGTCCTCATAGGAGTCATTGCTAACTCTTAGCCGACTAACTGTATCACATTCTAAGTGTGTAGACAGGAGTGTCAGTAGAGAAAAGTAACAACTGACAGCCGTCAGGAAAGGAGGCAGTAGGAAAGCTACTAAAGGCCGGACCAGGATTGAAGCACCCATTCAGTGCACTTCTGAGACATCGCTCCAATAGCTGAGCAACATAGCTCAACCATGGCAGTGCAATAATGACTGTCTCCTATGTCAGCATTACTCATTCTCGCTCAGCTCTCGCTTTTGACTTGAAGTCTGTTAAAAAGCAGAAGAGTGTGAAATCTACTTAAGAAAATGTTTCCATCTGAAGTGCTAATGTTGTCCTGAGGCATGTAGTCCTAGCTATTAAAGTGTGGCTTTGCACCCTTGTCTGGGACCAGGTAGTTCTGACCAGTCCAGGTCGGTATGGGTGTGTGTGAGACAGAAAGTATGTGTGCTTGCAGCTAAATGTAGTTTAATTTGCATCTTAACATTTGCCAGTTTTAATAGGAGCGCACTTTTAAATTTTATGTAAGGATGGGAATTAGGTACTGTGAATGATATGGAAATTCCTGGGGGGCGTGGTTACAATTAGTCTTTGTTACCTGTGGAGCCGCAACACCAGGTGCTCCCACAAGATGGCGTTGCACTCAGTTTTCTCCAGAAACATGGGCTCTTGGGCCTTCTCTTAATGGGAAGCTTCTACTACACAGGAACTACTGGGAGGACGGCCCAGGATGGGACAATGTTCCATTCTATTGTACCTAGTGTCACTGAGTCCTAACTACTCAAGGGCACCCAACAACTCCTCCTGTTTCTTTACCGTGTGTTTTAAATGTTGATCAATTTCGAGATGGGGTTCAGTGAGAATTAGAGTCCTTTGGCAGTGTAAATGGTTAACACGCTCTATTTACCAAAAAGCTGGTAGATCGAGTTGACCCAGAGGCGTCTGGAAATAAAGGCTTACAGGTCCATATTTCCGAAAGATCTGCCGTTGAAAACTCTGTGGAGCACGGTTCTATCCCAGGTTGCCATGCGTCAACGATGACTCAAGAGCACCTGATTTCAATGAGAAATGAGGGGCTAGGCAGAGAGAGTTCAAATTCAATTGGGTAATTCTGTCAACCCCTTCCCCAGTCCTTACAATGAACCTCGCAGAATGTGATTGCAAGAGGATCCCAAAGATCCAGGTGCTTCTGAAGCAACAGGTCTCACAATAGTTTGATTCAGCACTCCACAAACCAAGAGCAAAGTAGGCCAATTCCATTGGCGTTGGGCCAGCTTGATTTCAGCCTCACGAAGGTGCAGCTTGATCCACTCCTCACCTTCCCACTTCTCTACCCACATAGCCAACTGCCCAAGTGGTGCTCTCTGCCCAACCCTGACTACCCTAAGGTGCGCTCGAGCTCAGACATTGAAAGGCGGTCGCTCTCTGTGGGTTTGATAGTTTACTGAAACTACTCAGAGAATCATGAGGAAACTATGTCATACCTACACCTACAGATTTCGTCGAATCAAAAAGAATACAAATTGAGAGATGCATGATGTGGGGAGGTCTGGACATGGTCTCCGGCACAGAGCTTCCATGCTCCAAGGAAGGGTGTATTGCCCTGCCCTGCCCATGATCGACAGCCGGGAAGCTTCCCGGAGCCTCAGGTTTCTAGGCTTTTCACCAGCCTCTCCTCCTGGCCACCAGGAGTACAATGTCTTACCCGTAGGTAGTTCCTCTTCAGCTGGTTAGCCGGACGCATGGCCTCAGGCTTGGCCTTACTTAAAAGAACCGAGAACAAAGGCCAAGCTGTTCTCTGCCCCACACAAGCATGTTACATAGGTGAACTTAAAAAAAAGTCACAGAAACATAGTGGGTGAATCGATTAAATGTGCCCGGAGAAAAGCCCCCTTCAGGAATCCGGGGGGTGATAAATGCATACTCTTCCTACCTGTGTGCCTTTATAGCACGTCTGCAGAATGGCACACAGAATGCTTTCCACTTCTATTTTGCCACTGCCGATCGCCTGTCAGTCCCAATGCAAGCACTCCTGTTAGAAAGGTGACAGGAATTACATACATTATCTTATTTTTTGTCACTCCCTTATGTCTGTCACCATGCACTCTAGAAGAACTGGTTATGAAAGCATTGGTAACTATGCAAAATATATTGGCTCAGAGCATGATGACCTATGACAAGTGGCAAAAAGTATTTTTAGATCTTCCTTTTGAGGAGGGTAGGGAAGCAAAGCACCATCTCAAGTAGACAGAATCTGGAGGCTTTTCAGCAATTCTAATATTTAGCATACTTGAAGTAAGTTTGAAAATAAGCAACTAAGTGAAATTGTTTAAAACTTGACATATTACGCAGAGGTGCCTCATGCTCTTTTTCAAAATTAATTTGTGTTCCTTTGAAACACTTACGTTGGGTCTCTTTTTTGTTTGTGTTCTTCAATGGGTTGTTTTTTCACAGCCCCATTTCCCCCTATATCCTTTCAAATGGTTGTTACCTCGCATAAGAAATAATAAGCCATTTTAATGTTTTAATGTTTATCTAGGCAAATGATTTATGAATAAAGCCTAGCCTTCACAGAGTGTGGGTTGCCAAGCAACGACTTGGGGACTCCTGGTTTCAATTTTGGTATGTGAAAGCTCAGAAAAATGACATCAAGGCTCCTGGAGGTTCTGCTTAATCTTAAAACGCTGATTAAAATAAACCCCAGGAAGTTGAAAATGAACCACAGAAAATAATCAGGAAAACATACTTTTTCTGTTTCTGTATCTCTACAGTGGATGGCTCATCCACATGCTACCACTGAAGTTTTACTTTCTGTGGACTAGACCGACTGGCAGTTTCTGATCAAAGATAATGCCCTTCGGTCTGCTTGGGAAAAGCCTGAATTGAAAAAAAAAAAAACAAACAAAAAACAACACTGTAGAGATACAATAACTACGTTGGAAGTCAACTCTTTTGTTTTCATTTGGTTTACCACCAATTATGATTGAACAGTGACGTCGTCGCTAGCCATTTTTCTTTACAGAGGGAAAACCATTCTTATCTTTATTATCAAACCTAATGTCTGATCTATTAATGTTGGCCATTTCCATACCACAACTCAAGTTGTCCTGGCAAAAATCACTAGTTGAAAGAATACATGGAGTTGTACTTCTGATTAAAAAAAAACTTCTTCAAATTCACTTGCGTGGAGTCACTTCTCATCTGAGCAGTGCTATTAGACAAAGTATGGGCCTGGGGTTTTCCAAGACTGTACATTTTTAGGGGAGTAGAAAGCCTTCTCCCACAGAGCAGCCAGTGCTTTTGAACACCTGGCCTCACGGTTAGCAGGCTAATGTACTATGTCACCAGGGGGCTGACTTTTTTCTTTCTAAGATAAAAATACGGATTGGCATAGTAGTTTTGAGTAGGGCTGCTAACTGCAAGGCCAGCAGTTCAAAACCATCAGCTGCTCAGTGGGAGTAAGATGAGGCTTTCTACTTCTTAAAGAGTTCCAGTCTCTGAAACTCACAGGGGGCAGTTCTATGAGTCAGCGTTGGCTCCTTGGCATTGAGTAGTATTTGAATAGTTGTTTTAAAATTATTTATTAAGATACATCAGACACTCTAGAACACCAAATATAAGAAAAACTTGATCTTATTAATAGCAATAAAGGTTGGTTATTTATTATGAGAAAATAAAGCAGTCTTCCTTGAGAAGTTTCTGGGGTATCTTATTGGTGTGTAGCCTAAAAGTATTTTATATTTTTATTGAGGACAAAAATGAGTTAGAATGAGTTACACTTTCATGAGTTAGAAATTTGCAAAAGAAGCTCATACTTAGTTAACTTACATCATTCAAAAAGGAAGTCTACTAATTAGTTCCTTAGCAATTATATACCAACTATTTCTATAAAAGACATGACCTAAATATTTAATTTATGAAATTAGATTTTCTAAGTAGATATTTATTGTGTAACATGCTTACTAAATGCTTGTAAATTCAGCTAGTTAAAAATGTAAATAGCTTGGACACTTAAAATAATGCACACTCTCTTTTAAGCCATTGCATATGTTAATTCAGTTAAAACCCCAAGTATTTGATGATTTGTTTCTGTAATTGGCTTGCTTTCCATTGCTTTTAATCCGGCAATCATTTTTGTGTATTTCAGGATCTAGATTTCTCATCACATCCACGGGAGCCTTGTATATTAAAGATGTACAGAATGAAGATGGATTGTATAACTACCGCTGTATCACGCGGCATAGATATACTGGGGAGACGAGACAGAGTAACAGCGCTAGACTTTTTGTATCAGGTAAAACCTCATCAAAACCATGCTTTCTATTTCTGATTTGTCTTCATTAGTGTCCTGGAGTGACTCGACCCAAATCAGGATAGTTCAGATAAATACAAAGCCTTTAGCTTGCCGCATAAATATCTTAGCAAATGTATTGTTATTGTTAGTTGTCACTGGGCCACCTCCACAGCATGGTGACTGTGCACCTGCATGACCAGCGGTCTACTGTAGTCATTGTTGCAATGAGTGCCTTAATCCATCTCAACAATGGCTTTCCTCCTTGAGCACAACCTCAAGTTCACCGAACACAATGCTTTTAAAAAAAATAAGAATATATATTTACTGATCATATGTCCAAAATAAGAAATATGGAATCTCACGATCCTCATTTCCAGAAAATTTAAGGTTTTCTTTTAAAAAACAAAGAAAAACAAAGCTCTGTCCTATACGGTCTCTATGCGTGAGGTTTGGAATGGACTCAACGGCAGTAAGTTTTGTTGTTATTGTTGCTTTGTTTTTAATGAGCCCTGGTGATGTAGTACCTATGAGTTGGACTGATACCTCCAAGATCAGCAGTTCAAACCGACCTGCCGCTCCATAGAGGAAAGATGAGATTTTTCTACTCCCTTAAAAATTTAGTTTTAGAAACCACATGGGGCAGTTCTACTGTCTTAAAGGGTGCTATGAGTTGGAATCAACTCATTCAAAGAGAATTTGGTTTAAATAAATGCCAATACAATGCAATACAAATACTTCAAGTGAAGTCATTTCCCATTTTATAAACCTTCACATTCCTTTGAGCCAGCGATTTCTGTTACTGACAGTACTAACCACCACTTACAGGGAGGAAAGCAGGGACTTCTTGGCCATACCTTTTATAGCCCAACATTAGCCCTAACGATGTTGGGGAAATCATCCATATCTACAGTCTGAATGATATTCAGGCTAGCCCACTACCTTCTGGGATTATTCTTGGGTAAAGGACTCTTAAAAGCAATGGATTCTAACTTGTTTTTCATATCAGATGTCTATTTCCCTTTAAGGAGTTTATATTTAAAATAAATACCAGCGCAACCATTTGTGTAATTTCACAACTGGCTTTTTATTGACCTATCTGTCAAACAAATGAACAATTCATTCACACAGTGATACATTAGCATTCTGTAGATAGCTTAGAAATGTGAAATAGCTATCTTAGTATTAGACAATCATATCTGACCTTTGCCTTTGTAGCTTCAGAATGTAAAATTGTTCTGTGGTTACTAAACTAGAATTTTATGACAGTTGAATGAGATTAGCTAACAGTTATTTTCTGTAGATAATTTAAGGGTATTTTATTTTGCTTGCAATGGTGCTGTATCAGGGATAGGGATGGAACATTGTAAGGAAGTACATTTTTTTGAGGAGGAAGTAATTAAAACCATGATTCTCGGTACTCCAAAGATAATGAGTTCAAAGTGAATTTTCTAGCTAAAATTTTTTATCTGACTTTCTCTTCTTCTTTCAAATTAACCAGAACCTACTCATTCATCTTTCAACATCCCAAAATAATACGAGTTAGAATGAAAGAAATTAAAATTATTTAAAAATTATTTTACTGTAATTCTTTAATGATAATTCCCCTCTGAACTTGACAAGACTCATTTTCTCTCCCTATTTTTCAGTTAGGCCAACTGTTACTTTGTCCCTTTTATCTTTCAGTAGTTTCTCAGTAGACTTTATTTTTAGGGTAATGATTAGTCTCATTCTTAACAAAGTCAATAAAACATAATCACTGCACAAGGATGCTTCAAGGAGTTCATGGAACTTGTATAGTTATCATGTGATTGCCTTTGTTAATGGTGAGAACAATCAGTACCCTAAAAATAAACTCTTGAAAAGCCTGTAAGAAAAAAAGGAAAGAGAAAATGATCAGTGTCTCTCATCTCAGTCCAGAGTAGCTTCATGGCATGGTGACATTATGCGTGTTCAGAATACTATAGACAAGGGTTTGCTTTCATTGAAAGGTATTGTCAATGAGAATAGAGAGACCAGGAGGATAAGGGAAGGTTGGAGGAGAAAAGGGGAATTGATCACAAGAGTAGACATATAACCCCCTCTCAGAGGGACGAACAACAGAAAAGCGGGTGAAGGGCAGCAGTGGACAATGTAAGATATGAACATAATGATCTATAACTTATCAAGGGTTCATGAGGGAGGGCAGGCAGGGGATCGAGGTTGCAAAATGAGGAGCTGATATCAAGGGCCCAAGTAGAAAGAAAATGCTTTGAAAATGATGATGGCAGCATGTGTACAAATGTGCTTGACACAATGGATGATTGTGTGGATTGTGATAAGAGATGTAAGAGCCTCTAATAAAAGTATTTAATTATTTTTTTTTAAAAAAAGAAAGAAAAGGAATGTCAGAATGACGCTGCTAAGAGGTCAGTTAGGTAGGTCATGCCAACTGTTTTGTTGGCGATCAAAACAGGATCATCTTGATAGATTTTTCTCAAAGGACAAAGGATGATCATGGAAACAGATGATGAAGTTTTTAGAAAATTGAAAACCGCACTGGTAAGAAAAGAGTCAGAAACATTTTGCCAAAAAAAGTTTTCCCTCATGACAATATATTTGCTTATTCTTAGAAGGTTATACAATGGCTGCCCTAAAAGAATGTCCTTGGGAAACCTGATTCCATTCCCACTGCAGCTCTCCTTTTACCCTCGGAGACTTCTGTTTGCCCCTCAAACGTCAAGAACATTGAAAGGAACTCCATTGGAGTACCTGGAGCATCCCCAAACTGGCATTTTGATGTTGTATAAATAAAAGAGCTCAGAATTCTTTGAGGAAGGTTTGGAAAGATGGAAACAACACTTCTATAAGTATATAGACCAAATGGAAAACATTTCAGAAATCAATGGTTTCTCATTTTGACATTTCTGTTTAATAAAGGTTTCTTCTTTCTTACTCACCTTGGTATATATGTATGTATAATATAGACATGTAATAACAGAAATTAATGTATCTATATGTGTGTATATATATAAACAGGGTAGAAATGCCCCTATGATTTTCTGAGATTATAACTGTTTACAAGAGTAGAAAGCCCCATCTTTCTCCCTCGGATGATTGGTGCTTTCAAACTGCTGACCTTGTTGATCACAGCTCAGTGTGTGTGTGTGTGTGTGTGTGTGTGGGAATGCCGAGGAATAGATTGAGTTGCTACAGCACAATGTGTGTGTGTGTGTGTGTGTGTGTGTGTGATTGGTGCTTTCAAACTGCTGACCTTGTTGATCACAGCTCAGTGTGTGTGTGTGTGTGTAGAGAGAGCGAGAGAGCAATAGATTGAGTTGCTAAAAGGGATTGGTTTATGCTATTTTAAGTATGACAGGTCCAAAATACATAAGCCAGGTGGCAGGTTGGAGACTCCTTTTGGCTGTCTCCCAAGTACAGTGAGTGGGAGTCAACTTGACGGCAGTGAGTTTGGTTCTGAATACATGCCTTATGCTGGCCTTGCCAAAAACCTTCATGGAGTAGTGGGTAGACACATTGGGTCGCTAACCACAAGGTCAGAAGTTTGAAACTACCAGCTGCTCTGCAAGAGAAAGATGAGGCTTTCTACTTCCTGGAGAAATTACAGTCTTGGGAACCCACAGGAGCAGATTTACCCTGCCCTGTATTGGCTCCTTGTGTGTCAAAATGAACGAGATCACAGCTGCTGTAATTTTGAGTTGTGGTCTGCTGTTGCCATGAGCCACCTGGCATCAAGAGAGCGTCCTGCTTCCTTCCCAACCCACTGTCTTCAGTGCTGAGCTCCGTGCTGCTCTTGCGCATGGAGGAAAACAACTGTTAAATGAATAAGCGACACACTCTCCATTTAACAGCTCGATACAAAATTCATTTTCTTGTGACATAAAGTTCACTCATGCTAAATGTATGCTAAAATGATTTCACTGCCATTGCTCTTTGGAAAGGAAACTGCTGACATTTCTCAGTCTCAAAAGAATTGAAGCACCAAAGAAATAAAAGTATATTGTATTTATTGGTGCGGTTCATCTGTATGCATTTAGGGAGATCATTCCAGATAACCAGGTGGCCTAATTATGGGCTATTTGTACTGACCTTTACTGACAAAACACACAGAAAATTAACTAATTGGCTAGCCTTAGCATAATTGAGGGTTTTTTTCCTTCCAGAGGTTACCTGGTGGCCCATGTGACCTGGCCAGCCCCATTCATTGGCACGATAAAGCCATTACTCAAAACTCCAAAGGTTTAGGATTATCTTGTTTGGGGGGGGGAGGAGATAAATTTTAATTAAGTGGAAGGTTAAGAGTCTTGTCACCGAGAGGTGTGTGTGTTTTTGTGGTCACTGTATCTCCACTGACAGCAGAGCACCTGGGGCTGCTTACCTCAAAGCCAGTAGTTTGCACCCACCTGCTGCTCGGAGGGAGGAAAATGAGGCTTTGCGCCCCAGTAAATAAAATCCAAGAGAATGCTTGTCCTCTGCCCTCTAGGGGTGCTAGGAGTCTAAACTGATTCACTGGCAGTCAGTTTCGTTTAGTTTGTTGTCTCCACTATGCTTCCACTCTTCCACATTGCTCAGTACCCTTTGAATAATGCTATACATGGGATTTGTGGGTCTGGGAGGGGTGGGGTGCAATATTTTTATATTTCTTTTGCTTTCTTTTTGTAAACACCAATTCTAATAAAGCTCACTCCCATCCAGTCAATCCTGAGTAATAGCCACCCTACAGGACCTTGTCGAACTGCCCGTGCACGTTTCTGATGCAAGAACTCTTTAGAGGAGTAGAAAGGCAAGAACTCTTTAGAGGAGTAGAAAGGCTTACCTTTCTCCGGAGGAACTGAATGGTGGGTTCGAATTACTGACCTCGCGTTAGCAACCCAGTGCTTAACCACTACACCACCAGGCTCCTGGGAGTTTGATAAGAGAACTCAGTTCTTCGAGTGAACGGTTGACTCCACTGGAGGCATGATGCTTCTAGATTTGTGCATTGTTTCCAAGGAAACCGGGGCGGAAGCTCTTCCCAACTCCCAGCCTTCCGAAGTGTTTTTGTATGTCTATGAACTGAGCACTTTTCCCCCTGTGCAGATATAAAGTCTTAAAAGTGGGTATCGGTGATTGCTAGGATGCATAGAATGTACCTGACACACGCTGCTGAACAATGCCGGATGACCCCTCATCCAACCCCCCACTCACTGTCTCTAAGAGCTCTCCGTTTCTCCTGTAGACCCGGCGAATTCGGCCCCATCCATACTGGACGGGTTTGATCATCGCACAGCCATGGCAGGGCAGCGCGTGGAACTGCCTTGCAAAGCGCTCGGGCACCCTGAGCCAGACTACCGCTGGCTAAAGGACAACATGCCTCTGGAGCTCTCTGGAAGGTTCCAGAAGACTGTGACAGGGCTGCTCATTGAGAGCACACGCCCCTCGGACTCGGGCAGCTACGTCTGTGAAGTGTCCAACAGATATGGGACTGCGAAGGTGATAGGCCGCCTGTACGTGAAACGTAAGTTGGATGGTAGTGAGCGCTGGGGGTGATGGCTGCCATGCTGGAGCTGCTGTTCGCCGTTCACCACTCAGCCTTTCCCATCGCCGCCCGCACGCCTCGTAGCGGTCCTGCCCAAAGAGCTAACTCCGTTTTGCCAAAGTGGAAACCCACGTTTACAGGCGTTGCCCAAGGTCACATATTACAATAGGATTTTAATTCAAGTCTGTATACTTTTAAAGTAAGTCTGTTTCGGTTTTTTATGAGTAAATATTTTTTGGATGGGCAATTCTTAACGCCTATGTTCACAAAGGTTCTTGTCTTCCGTTCTGAACTGTTCTTTGCTTTTGTCAGCATTGGCTCTCTGAGCAGAGAGCAAACCCTTGGGTTCAAAATTCTGAAACCACTTGCACTTGACCTTTTATATGTTTGTCTCCCACACACCGCCCCCCTCCCAAGTCCAAAATGTGAATATTTAACCTTCATTTCCTGTCTGAGTGCCAGAGGAGCCTGTCTACTGGTTTCATACCTTCATTGAGATGTTTAGTTGGAAACTTAGAAGCATAATATTCTTTTAAACAAATTTATTAAATACTCTTATTGGGAATTCTTACATCTCTTATCACAATCCATACATTCCTCCAGTGTATCAAGTACATTTTCCCATATGTTCCCATCATCATTTTCAAAGCATTCTCTTCTCACTTGAGCCCCTGATATCAGCTCCCCATTTGTTTCCCTTCCTTCCCTACCCGCCCTCCCTTACGAACCCTTGATAAGTTACAGATTTTTATTTCCATATCTTACATCATCCTCCGTTGCCCCTCACCCACTGTTCTGTTTTCCATCCCCCTGGGAGGGAGTTATAGGTTGATCCTTGTGATTGGTTTCCTCCTCTTCTCCCACCCTCCCCTAATCCTCCTGGTATCTCTACTCTCATTGTTAGCCCTTAGGGGTTTATCTATCCTGGATTCCCTGTGTTTCGCACTCTTTTCTGTAGCAGTGTGCATGTTCCGGTCTAATCCGATTTGTAAAGTAGAATTGAGGTCATGATAGTGGGGGGCAGGAAGCACCAAAGAACTAGAGGAAAGTTGTGCGTTTCATTGGTGCTATACTGCACCCCGACTGGCTCATCTCTCCCCTGTAACCCCTCTGTTAGGGGATGTCCAATTGTCTACAGATGGGCATTGGGCCTCCACTCCATGCCTCCCCTCCCCAATTCACATTGGGTATGATTTTGTTCTGGGTCTTAGATGTCTGATACCTGATCCCATCGACACCTCATGATCACACAGGCTGGTGTGTTTCTTCCATGTGGGTTTTGTTGCTTCTGAGCTAGATGGCTGCATGTTTACCTTCAAGCCATTAAGATCCCAGACACTATAGCTCTTGATAGCTGGGCATATTTGCTTCCGCTTTGTCTTCAGAGATCATGTCACAGAATGCCAGATTATTAGAACAAAATATTCTTGTATTGAGGGAGTACTTGAGTTGAGGACTAATGTCCATCTGCAACCTTAATTCTTTTTTTAAAAATAATTTTATTGGGGGCTCATGCAACTCATCACATTCCATACATACATCAATTGTGTAAAGCACATTTGTATATTCATTACCCTCATCATTCTCAAAATATTCATTCCCCCCTCGCTTCTCCCTCATGAACCCTTGATAATTTGTAAATTATATCGATATGGATAGTTCTATTTCTCTCTCTCTCTCTCTCTCTCTCTCTCTCTCTCTCTCTCTCTCTCTATATATATATATATATATATATATATATATTTGCATATGTAATGCTTGTACTTAGACCTCTATAAATGTCCTTTGACTCCTGGTTCTTTCCTCTATTTCCTTTTACTTTTCTCTTGTCCGACCATCATGTTCGGCCTTCATTCGGGTTTAGGGGTTTAGTAAATCCTCGCTGCTACACTGCCTTGATTGAGCCCCTCTAGGCATCCTACACCCTTCTCTCCATTGATTTTAGTTCACTTGTTGGTCCGCCCCCCCCCCCTCCTCCTTTCTCCCACCTCTCCTTCTCCCTCCTGCCGCCCCCCCCCCCCCAATCATTGGTCCCATTCTTTTCATCTCCAAATTATTTTAGCTGGGCAGTTCAGAAGGCCTATGTTTTCAAATGTTTTCTTCTTTTGTTCTGAACTGTTCTTTGCCTTTGTCATCGTTGGCTTTCTTCTCTGAGCAGAGAGCAACCCCTTGGGTTCAAAATCCTGAAACTATTTCTACTTGATCTTTTATATGTTGGTTCCCCACCCCCAAGTCCCGAATGTGTATCTTTAACCTTCATTTCCTATCTGAGTGCCAGAGGAGTGTGTCTGCTGGTTTTATATCTTCATTTTGATGTTTCGTTAGAAACTAAGAAGCATCATATTCTGAACTGAACCTGGTGCCATTTCTACCGTGCATATATGACATTTAAATCCTGGATACTCTTCTCTCTCTTCTCTCTGTAGGCAAGTCCTCCCGTGTCTTCAAGACCGAGTCTCAGCGTTTCTCAACCATGCTGCTCATTGCCTTCCTGTCTTAGATTAGACCTAAGTTACAGACCGTAAGATATTTGTATTACCTCCTTACTGACCAATTTCCTGCCCACTCTAATTCATCCAACACAAATGGACTAATCAGTTCTCTTAGAAAAAAGCATGGTTGATCATGACATTGATGTGCTGAAAATATTTGAACACTTCCTCTGGTTCTTTCAATTGAATACGCAAATCTCAATGTCTTTTGCATCTTGTCTTAAATTGATTTTGCCATATTTATTTTAATATTCTCTTTTATCCACTCTGTGTTAGAGCCAAACAAAATTAGAACGCTTCCTCAGGCATGATTACTTGCCATTTTTGTGCAGTTCATACTCTCTGGAATGCCCTGTCCCCATGCATTTCAGTCTTAATCCCATCCATCCTTTATGGAGAATGACTTCCCCAATCTTCTCATTGACTTCTTCCCACCTGTTTAATGTCTCTAGCACACTCGGCATCACTAGACTTTTGTAATATATCACTCTTGTATTTTTCTTATCTCTTTAGCAGACTATGAGCTCCTTTGAACCAAATACTTTAACAATGTATTGAAATAATGATAAAATGAAGATAAGTCATAAGAACTTAAAAAAAACCCGAAAAACCTAACTTGTGTTATTTACCTGTTGAGTGGACTTGTTGAAGTTACTAATCTGAGTGACCATTTCCTGGTCTATAAAATTGAAATGATGACTCAAAATTATAGGATAGTGGGAAGACTAGATTAAGTAATGATTTTGTAGTACATATTAGTTATACCACAGTATTAGTATGCTTCTGCATCATTCAACATTATTTCATCTGGGAGGTTACTCAGTCCTTGGCACATAGTAGATGCTCTATTGCTAGGTTGCATTAGGATTTGTTAAATTCAAACATAAGAAATCAAGGATGTGATTTTCATCCTTGTTCATACCATTCAGCCTCATTTTAATGATTTTTTTCCCTCATTTCATGGTCAAATATTCTCGTAGCACTCTTTGGTGATAGCTACGTCTTTTGGGTACTGATGAAGTCACAATCTATGATGTGAGTGAGTATATGCATATAAGGGTTAAAGAATGGCCAAGTTTGGAAAGCCCACCTGTCCTACCTTGGGACAAAACAAAGAAGAGTAAATATGTAAATGCTTTTGCCTCTACTGTTCTTAAGCACCCTGCATTTTTTATTACCAAAAGGTTGATATTATCATCCTGACATGTACTTAGTGAGACAGCAACTGAGTCAAGAAGGTCCATTTCCTACATAGGAAAGGATGGCTGGACAGACAAATAACAATAAGGTGTTCCCAATGGGGCACTATGAAATAATAGTGATTCTAAGGACGTTTTCTGTTTGTTTGTTTACTAAGACTGGTATAGAGTATGCTTGGAACACTGCATTTTCCACCTTGTCAAACGTTCTGCACCTTGTGGAAATAACATTTACATATGCGATATTCCTAACTTCTTTTTCCCTCCCTTATCCAAATCTCCAGAGCCACTGAAAGCCACCATCAGCCCCAGGAAGGTTAAAAGCAGCGTGGGGAGCCAAGTTTCCTTGTCCTGCAGTGTCACAGGAACTGAGGACCAGGAACTCTCCTGGTACCGAAATGGTGAAATCCTCAATCCTGGAAAAAATGTGAGGATCACAGGGATCAACCACGAGAACCTTATAATGGATCACATGGTCAAAAGTGACGGGGGCGCATACCAGTGCTTTGTTCGCAAGGATAAGCTGTCTGCGCAAGACTATGTGCAGGTGGTTCTTGAAGGTCAGTGGGCTACTTTATAGAGTTAAGCTGAAAACGAGCCAACTCCAAAGCACTCATATCACAACGAGTGGGTGGAGCAACACCAATGGCTGTCAATCTTAGGGTTTCTGTTATTCTGAGGGGGCTTGTGAGTCAACTTTATATGTTACCTAATTCAGGCACATAAAAGAAAGACCACATCCTGATGAAATGAATTGTATTTTCCAAATAAGATGAATTGAAGTAGCAAAAAGGATGCCCACTCTGTGTTACCATTACTTGTCATGATATAAACCCTAGAAATTTGAAATGCCTGCTTAGGCTGACAATTCATTATCCTCTGACACAGAGTGTCTCAGTAGCCTGTTGGGAGACCTGTCTTTATACATTACAGAATGTGGCTTCTCTCCACTAGATTTTAATTGTACTACCCCTCCAAACACCCTCTCTCTCTCCAAAAAAATTGGAACAACATAAAATTACTGCAGGAATTGCCAAATACCCTCTGAGGAGTCATGGAAGAGAAGTAATCCTTAGTTGAGAAGCATTGTGTAAGAAGCGAAGAGAGGAATTTTACTCTGATGCCTTATGGAGTGGGAAAAATGTTCTGCGTAGTATAGTTGTCCATGGTTGGGTCCAAATTTCCACAAATCTAGGTGATTGAAAAACAGGAGGAATTACTTTGGGGTTTTGGCTACTGGGATATAGATCTGTTATACATTTTTCCTGTCTTAACTGAGCACTGCACAGAGAAATCTTCAAGCCTATCAGTCAGCCAAGGAATGAAACTTTTATCACAGGTAACATGGAAGTAACATGCGGTTTATCACTAGACAGTTCAACCAGCATTTATCTTTGTCTGGTTGGAAATTGTGTCTATATGGTTTAAAATGAGTCTGAAATCAATTGCATAATATAACAAAGTGACCTGCGTATAGCTACAGGTGAAAATACTAAGTTCATTTACATAGGAAAGTAAGGTTACATACATCCTTATGCTGAGGACATTTCTGCTATTGATTCTTTAACTTTAGCTAACTGTTCAGAAGAGCCAGGCCTTAGCAAAACGATTCTTATTTTTTATTCAGGAAATCATTGCAAGTTATAAAAGTGAGTTTTTCAAGCAAAAATGAAATTAGGTGAGTGCATAATCCTCATACTACAATCCTGACCCTGCGTTCCACATAATAATTAAGTGCAGATCGTAATCAACCTGGATAGAGGCCATTTGATAATGATGATGCAATGTGGTCCTGACACAATTTTGGAGTTCTTTTTGTAAAAGGGAGAGATGACTTGTCTAGGCTTCATTACCTTGGCAACCATCTCCTGTGATTGAGAAAACCCAAAGAGCATATTGATAATCCATCATGATGTCGAAAGAGTTCGGGTTATCAGAGAGTGACAGCAGGAAAGATTTCAAAGACACTAAAGTCTCACTGGGAAAATAACGTCTGCTTTCATCTCCCAAAAAGCCTGTCACTTGAACAAAAGAGGGGGCAGAGGAGCATCCTGAGCATCCTCACGGATTTATTTGTCGCATGCCAGTTTCCATTCAGGACAAGGAGCTTCATTTTATTTTTTTCTCTTGTGGGAGATGACAGTGCTAATGTAGCAAAATAGACCCCAAATGGAATTGCAAATACATATCTAATACTTTATTTCAAATGGTGCCTAACTACTTTCCTCTGACACAACTCCCATTATTCTCACTGAAATAGCTATGGATTTACATAAAACTTTAAGAACTAGGAGCCAGGAATGACCGCTGACAGAAGAAAAGAACCAAGGAACAGTTCTTTTTTTTTCTTGCATAATTTTATTGTTTTATTAGTGTGCAAATCCCTTTATTTCTGGAAATACTATTATAGTGAAACATAATAGTCTGCAGCCTCTTCAAACATTTTACCATGGATCTGAGACTCTGACACTGGCCGGGATGAATGTGCCTGAGGTCTCTGGGCCATCTGTGCTGTTGAACCAGTAACGTGGGCAGCACTGCTTAGGAAAAGACAACTTGAACTTTATGACTCTGGAGAATGCCAGAAAATTCAAAGTTCAACTGTTGCCCTAAAGTGCTGTCTTTTCTTTTTTCTTTTTTTAATCATTTTATTAGGGGCTCATACAACTCTTATCACGAACATTTCTTATAAGGCTGAAAGAACTGGAATCGAAGAGTTACAGGTTAGGTATCAAACCAGAATTACTGGAAAATGGAACCGAAAAATAACCTCTTCCATTTCTGGAAACGGTAATATGGCAAGTTTCAGATGAACTCTGAAGGGGTAGAAATTAGAAACTTTGAAAAGAGCAAAACTAAACAGAGATATTAGAGATACATGGCAAGTAATTGGAAAAAGATTTGACCCTTGAAAGAAAGCAAAAGAATTAGCTTATATCCACATTGATACATCCCTCCCCACCCCACCCCCCAAACACACACTGTGTGGTGTAGGGGAAAATAGCAAACACACAAACGTCATCAGCCTAAGACCAGAAATATACAGATTTATGGGATTGGCATGTCAGAAGACAAAGATCTGGGCTGTTAAATCAGCCGCAACAGTTTCAAATTGCACAGAGAAATTTCAAGAAGGAGGAAAAAAAATGCATGCAAGGAGTGTCAAAACCTGCAAATAAACATCTTTGCAAATTGTGAACTGAAAAATTGCAAAACTGGAGGATACCCAATTATATAATAACAAATAGATTTTTTTAAAAGACACTATGACCAAAGGTTAAAAGATACAATAGGCAATAGAAACAGACCCTGAGTAGACACTCAGATGATAATATTAATAGACATAGACTTTAGTTAGACTGCTATTTTCAAAATGGTCATTAACATAAAGGATAAAGTAGTCATAATAGGTGGAATGTATCAAAACCAAATGTGAAAATTTACTCTAGTGGCTATAGTAACAGATTAGGGAAGAAAGAAGAAAGGATTAGTAAATTTAAGGATACATTTAAAGAAATTAACAGATAGAAAGATAAGAAAAGTAGAAGAATTTATCCAATCTGAAGCATTCAAATTATAAAGCCTTCCTAATATATAATTGGGATTACTTTTTAAAATGAAGTAAAAGATCATTTTCATGGATTGAAAAACTAAATTTTCTCAAAGCAACAATTCTCTTTAAAATAGTCAATTGCTTATCTCTCAGTTTGTCGTACGATGGTGCTTTGTGAGGTGCTGAGGTGCTGGAAGATGTGCCCCCTAGATTTCAAATTCCAGTGGCATCACATCTGGCAAACTGGTTTCAGTAGAGCTTCCATTGCAAGAGCGCATTAACAAGAAGGAATCGGCTCTCCCCTTCTGAGGGAGCAGGCACGGTAGCCTTGTGGACAGCTGCAGAACATGGTGCGGTGACCTCCAGAAGATGCGCACCGCAGAGTGGAAGATGCACCATTGCTGAGGAAGAGCGGCTTCTCTCCGTGCAGTCAGCCTTCTTGATGTGGACGTAGCGACGCGTTCAGCACCTTCACTTGCTGAGGGGGCACAAACCAAAATGAGAAGAAGCAGCTGCAACATGTATTAGTAATCAGAAGGTAGAATATGCGAACTGTGGAAATAAAACATTAGAAGTTATCAAAAATACAATGGAATGTAGTGAAACCAATATCCGAAGCATCCGTAAGCTGAAATGGATTGATACTGACCACTTTGGATGAGTCCGATGGCTTAATATGCCAGGAAGGACAAATCCAAGAGGAATAACCACACATTATCAAAAAGAATATTTCAAGATCTATGCCCCCAATGGTTTTATTGAGATCTATATCACATATCAAATGCTTCCAGCGTTCAATCATATTTAAAAAGTAGATAGATGATAGATAGATAGATAGATAGAGAGAGAGAGAGAGAGATGATAGATAGATAGATAGATGTAGATATCCACACCATGCCTTTATTATTTGCTCCCATTTCTGTTCAACATCCCACACCCCCAAGACCCCCAGTAAGCCATTACACCAATTTTCTCTCTATCTATGTCCTCCCATCCCGTGCATCATGTACTGGGAAACACACACACACACAAACAAAACAGCAATTTTATTTAAAGACAGAAAAGACAATGACAATATTAAAATAAAGCAGAGAAAAAAATCTACGTTGAGACAAAAGCAGATCATATGGAAAACTAGAAAAAATCCGAAATGAGTGAAAAAGGAGAGCAAGTGACCATGTTCCATACTCAAGTTTACAATAGCCTCTGTCTCATGCCAAGGTTATTTACAGCCCTCCCCCGTAGTCAGAGGAGGGCCCCCAGAAACTATCTTTGTGCGGCCCCTGCAAGTGGATTTTGAGTTTTCAATGTCATCCACTAGCCTTATGCAAATTGAGTGTTTACATTTTAAACTCGGATACTCTTCCCTCCTTCGGATTTGGATTTCGTTATTTATCATCGAGCTCTGTACAATGTTACATGTGATAGCATAATGCCTATATGCCTACAAAGAAGAAGAGTTAATAAAACGATTATTCAATTTTACATACCAATCACTAATGTCAGTGATGAAGAGAAATTAAGGAATTATCCCAACTTCTTCAGTCTGAAACTGATCAAACATGCAATCAGGATGCATTTATGATTGGTTACTGAAATGCAAAAGTCAGAAATAAAGAGGAACTACCAATAGTTGGAAATACGCTAATGATAGAAAGGGAATCACATGACAAATGTTTGCAAGACCAATGGCTTCTACATTGCAGTATCTTTTTCAGCAGCATCAATGATGACGATACCCTGGATTTCTCCAGATGCAGTAGTCAGAGATCAATCGATTACTTTTGTGAAAAGAGACATTGGAGAAACTCAATAATATCCCTTAAAACTAGTCCAGGGGTCAACTGTGAATCAGACCAACAATTGCTTATCCACAAGTTTAGATTGAAGCCGGAAAATGAAAACAAGTTCACAAGAGCCAACATATGATATTGAATATCTCCATCTTAGAGACCACTTTAAAGACAATGAAGAAACCTTATCAAAAGCATAACATAACAGTTTAGTAAGCATGACAACAGCAGCAATAAAGAAAATGTCAAGAAAACCCATAAACAACAGGAACTCGGCACAGAAATTATGTGGAACAATGAAACCAATAGCACCCCAAACAAACAAACAAAAACCCCAGAGCAAAATAAACATTAGACGGAGTGAAATTAGTCAGTCACAAAAGGACGACCATGGCATGAGACCACACTTGTATAAAGCCAAGCCGAGGTTTTCTCATTTCTGATGACAGAACAGAATGAAAGAGCCCGGGTGAAGTAGCATTACACAGTTTCTAAAGACAGTGTTCTGTACGTTGCTTTGGTGAGCAGCTACTGGGCTCCTAAAAGCTTGTTGTGAGTGGACATCTAAAATAATAGTCCCTTGGATTACATTCTCAATATCCAGACTGAATAAGTGTGGTGAAAGGAAGGGTACATTCCTGCTGCACACCTTTCCTGATTTTCAACTGCTCAGTTTCCCCGTGTTCTATACCATGGGCTCCCTCTTGGCTTAAGTACAAGTTCTGAATGAGCACAGTGAATTGTTGTGGGATTCTATTTTTTCATGATGTTGCCCAAGGTTTGTTATAATCTACCCAGTTAAATGCCTCTGAATAGTCAATAAAACACAACTCACTATGGTTCTGATACTCTCTGCTTTCAGCCACGATCTACGTGACCTAAGCAGTGATACTCCTTTTTCTCAAACCTCGCCAGTTCTTTTTCAACCCGTGTTTCGTGCCTAGTTTAATCCAGAGAAACTGACTCAACTTCTCTGACACAGAGAGACTTACAGCTGAACACATCCTGCAGAACAATTTAATTATGAGGCAATTAAAATAACCCCCACACTCCAAGCACCAGATTAGTTATATTCAAAGAATAACAGCCAAAGTGACTCTAATTTCTCTGTGAAGTTAGAGTGAAAACATGATGATGCAATATATGCAGTGTTTCAAGAGGGGAAACACGGGCTTTGAGTTTTAATGTTAAGTTATGTGCTCATCTCTGACATTAACAACTAGTTCCCAATCCAAGGACACTGGAATAGACTACTTATGAATGTATCTGGGATTAAACATAATAGAAGGAATTTGCCAGTCTCCTGGAAGTTCGTCAGTGTCCTCAAATGAATACGAAATTATACTTTCCAGTTATTTAAGTAATTGATGTAATGTCAGGACGAAGAAATTGAATATCAGGAATCTCAGAGTGGGAATTGGCAGAGGACTGTTTAAAGGCACCACCGTTAGGGGAGCCCTACCCAATGGGTCTGACTAGGGTGATGAGGAATTCAGGGATATTTAAAATGTTTGTATTGTGGGCTCTTCTCAGCCTTGTTGTCTTTCGGTTCTTTTGATTAGTGGTACTTTCCAATTGATTAACAATAAATATGAATTATTTTGTTAATATTTCAAATGCTAGTAAAAAGATATTAATAACAATCTGTTAAATAGTATACTGTTTTATGGGGAAAATGCTTTCATTGAGATTAGTTTTTTAAGAAGCCCCCTCTAGACAAGACAAGATACCCTGGGAGCCACGGTGGCATAGTAGGGGACACATTTGGGTTGCTAACCACAAGGTCAGCAGCTCAAAATCACCAGCTGCTCCAAGGTAGAAAGACAAGGCTTTCTACACCCCCAAAGAGTTACAGTCTCAAACGTCCACAGGGGCAGCTCTCCCCTGTCATATAGGATCACTATGGGTAAAAATCTAAATGGCAATGAGTTTGGTTTGGGGAGAGCAGTTGCTTTTGTTTGTTTGTTAGTTTTTGCTGGACTCAGAAATCCTGCCAAATGTGAATGAAAAAGTAACTTTCTGAAGCCCTCTCATTTATTTTTTTCAATGGAAAAATATGAAAGGAGTAATGCAGCATTAAAGCCTGAATGAGTGCCACCAAGCCAATTCCAACTCGTAACAGCTCCACGGGACACAGCAGAACTGCTGCGTCTGTAAATCTCATCATGGGAGCTGACGGGCTGGTGGGTTTGAACTTACTGTGCCACCAGGGGCCCTCTGTATCTCTGAATCCCACCTCATCGTAAAAACAGTATATATAATTGATAGAAAAAAATAACAGAAAATGGGCATTTATCTTTGTTGACCATATTAAATTTTTCTATGGAGAATTAACCTGGGACAGACCTGGGTTATAACTGTTTTTCTCATGTAATTAGTAGTCCCCGTCTCAATCTTGAAAGTACCCCACTTTGAATGGTAAATTATATATGGTCGTATTTTATGTACCACATGCTAGAAGTTTCATAACTAATTTAAGGCCTTTCTAAAGCCTTCAGTATTTACGTATACTTAACATTTACTATGAAAACTACCAAAAACATCAAGATGAAATTGAGATCATCAGTGTCAAGGATTTCTTTCACTCCTCTAAACAATTCCCTGCAAACAATTCCTAACATAATTGACCTCGAAAGAAAGCAGGACACTAAAGTTATTTTAGTTTGTGGATTTCATGTGTTTGTAATTTTGGGTGGGGACATACGTGTTTTGAATTGTCGATGTCTTGGGAACTGGCATTGTTTACCATGAACATCTGAGTTGCACTGTAGTTTTCTGATGATGACCATCAAAAATGTGGGAGACATTTGTTAGACCTATCTAACACTGCGTTTACCTATTTCAAAAATAGTGAAATATTATTATTCTTATAAGACTTAGCTCCACCAATAAAACCAGACTAATCGCCCCTACAGCTATGTCCTAATTATTAAATAAATGCAAATGGAAGTTATTTAATAACTCGTATGTGTCACTTCCTTCCATAATTTCTCTTTCTGCAGATGGAACTCCCAAAATTATTTCTGCCTTTAGTGAAAAAGTGGTGAGTCCAGCTGAGCCGGTGTCCCTCATGTGCAACGTGAAGGGAACCCCGTTGCCCACGATCACGTGGACGCTGGATGATGACCCTATCCTGAAGGGTGGCAGTCACCGCATCAGCCAGATGATCACATCAGAGGGCAATGTGGTCAGCTACCTGAACATCTCCAGCTCTCAGGTCCGGGACGGGGGCGTCTACCGCTGCACGGCCAACAACTCAGCTGGAGTCGTCCTGTACCAGGCTCGAATAAACGTAAGAGGTGCTTGTCAAATCAGCTCCTCAAAAAAACACACATGACTCACGGTAGTGGAGAAGGAGGTTTCTGCATGCCCCGAGCTGAGTCTTGGAATGCCAAGAATGGATGACGTGTTGCTTCCCATTTCCTACCCTTTCCTTCCGACTCAGGAATGGCACTGTGGGGGTTAATGCTGGACATGGCATTTCAGTTTCTTCAGTCAGCTTGTTCTCTCTCTTATTTATTTATCTATTTAAATCTCAGGTGTGTCCACTTGAACTTTGCTTTCCTGGTTTATGCTCTGCATGTCCCTTCCTTCTGGTCCCTTCTGTTTTACTACATTCACGGGAAAGCTTCATGCACGTGGTACCTTAACTTAGGGTGCACAGTGCAACAGGGCATACACTTGGCCCGCATAATCTATCTTATAGAGAGGGTGAAATGGTGCATCAGTTGCCACCAGTGTCTTCACTTCAATAGCATTATTGTTCAGCGTAGACCAGCTATACTTGTTATTGAATAGATTGCCTTTTATCTTGTAATTCAAAACATTTTAATAAGAGAAACGGATAAGCTAAAAACGTTTATAATTTTCTTCGAAAGCCATAAAACGTAAAAATCACAAACAAGAAACACAAAGCAAACCTTCTTCATGGACGTGCCAATGCAGACTTTTTTTTTAATTGGAAAGATGTGCCTACATGAAAATAATATGCATTTTCAATTCAAGGGAAAGTATTCTCTTTTTCCCACATGAAGTGTACCCTGAAATTATTTTCAAGAGTTTCTTTATGTTTCTCCAGGGCCTGCAAGCATTCGACCAATGAAAAATATCACAGCAATAGCAGGCCGGGACACCTACATCCACTGCCGTGTGATTGGCTACCCATATTACTCCATCAAATGGTACAAGAACTCTAATTTGCTTCCTTTTAACCACCGCCAAGTGGCATTTGAGAACAACGGAACTCTAAAGCTCTCAGATGTGCAAAAGGAAGTAGACGAGGGGGAGTACACGTGTAACGTCCTGGTCCAACCGCAGCTCTCCACCAGCCAGAGTGTTCATGTGACAGTGAAAGGTAATGCTCTCCTCCCACGCTCACAGCTTCTCACGGTTACCCAACTGTTTCCGTCTATGAGGGGCAGTTGTTGGCTGGCCCATGGTGACCTCATGCACAATGGGACAGGACTGTTGTGATGCTTAAGCCTTTCATTTTCTGGTTTTGATGTCTTTCTTTCTAGAGCAAACATTAAGATTGCTGTCATTATGAGAAGTCTGCATGTGATGGAATACATTAGGATCTCTGTTGCCCTTATTAAGTGGCCCTGTTGCCAGAGTGGGTCAGGTTGACACTCACCAGTTTGCCCTGGGGAAGAAAGATGAGGCCGGCAGCTCACATAAAGGGTATAGTCTTGGAAACCCTAAGGAGTTCCAGTCTGCACTATGAGTTGGGATTGACTCCGTGACAGTCAATTCCCTTACACGAGACATATGAAATTTCTTTTCATATAATTTTTGGCTTGGCGTTCCAGAAGACATAGGTACTTAACATAGCCACAGGGGACAAGAGAACCTGATCGATGGCTTCATTAGCAGATATATTTAAAAATATATATCTTGGTCTTTAAACTTTAAGTTTTCTTAAGAGCAAGCAATTGTTGAGCTTAACTAGTAAGAAATATCTGCCCTGAAGTATATGCTCTTGAGAAAAACCGATGTAGTATTAAAATGACAAGAACCCCAAAGACTTTTCAGGAATCTTAGAGAGCAGAGTTTATTTAAAGGAGGGTCCAGAGCAATTTCCATCAGGAGAGTGGGAGTGTAATCAATGCCCATCAGTTGTACACGTTGAACTGTTGTATGTTATCCTCTGTATATTCTTAACAAGTAAGTAAAATTAGAAAACAAGCAAACCTACCTTTGTCTCCTAAAAGTGAGTTCATTTATAATCCAATTGGAAAGTCTTTTTTATACTGTAGGATGATTTCACTCAAACTTCTCATGTTTGCTAGATAAGTAAGCGATAATAACAAAGTAGGAATTCATATAGTTAAAGGAGCCAACCAGTAGGTTTCCTAACTTAAATTTGTGACCTGTCCTACCATGGACTCTAGCCATCAAGATGCGCTGGACATCACACAAGGGGTACCCAAAAAAACGGAATTGCGCTGGGTGGAGCAGAGCTTTCGTAGTATACATTTTTCCTACTAGGCGAGCATCAAGCAACTCGCTCTGAGTTAGTGTCCCCAGGGCCGTCACCTGGGAAGGTTCTCTCTGGTCACAGTGAATTTTTTCATAAAAGCCGTTTCACTCAAACCACATTTTTTTTGTGATGGCTGATTTAAGAGAACAGCATACGGCTGTGAAATTTTGTTTTCTGCTTGGAAAAAATGCTGCAATGTTATTTTGAACACAGTTGACAAGGACAGCACTATGGGAAAAACTCAAGTGTATGAGTTGATTGATGACAAACCTAGTTCTGGACATCCGTCAACTTCCCAAACTGATGACATCGGTTACTTGTAGTGCGTTTGGAGTTCTTTCCACCAGGTCAAACTGTTCATCAAGCTTTCTATGTAGAAGTTCTGAACAAACAGCATAACAGTGTGCGACAAAAAGAGGCCTGATTTGTGGCAGATTGGGGATTGGTTTTGCCACCACAACAATGTATCTGCTCACACAGCCATTTCAGTGTGCCAGATTTTGGCAAAAAACAGCATGCCTCTCTTGCCCCATGCACCTTACTCACCTGACCTCACTCCGTGTGACTTCTTTTTGTTTTCATGAATGAAGAAAGACATGAAAGGACGGTGGTTTGAGGACTTAGAAGAGGTAAAGAAAAAAAAATGAGGGAGGTGCTGTAAACCATCCACCCAAACAGATGAGTTTGAAAAACGTTTCCAAGAATGGAATCACAGATTTGACAAATGTGTTAAGTGTAATGGGGAGTACTTTGAAATTGATAAGGTTGTTTTGTGAAAAATACATACATATATAGCTTTGGAGGGGCGATCCAATTTTTGGTACCCCTTCATGTAACTCCACTCCAATCTCCTTAACAGTAAAGATTAACATAGTAAAAAGAGTCACTCAAGAGTGTACAAGTGCTCATGGCAGATCCTGAGGGAAACCCATTTCTTTCCTTGCCCAAGTCAGTTTCTTCAGCTGATTATGAAATGATGTTTATAATGATATACATAATCAAGATTGAGCAGATCTTGAAAATAGCTCTATCGTGTTGTAAAATGTGGAGCTCTAATTGCACAGTTCCTTAGCTTTGGACTGGCTAACGGTTAAGTCAGGAATGTGAACTCACCTGCTGCTCTGTGGAGAATGATGATCCTTTCTGTTCTGAAGGTGAAAGCGTTAGAAACCAGAGAGGGCAGCTCTGCTCTGTCCTAGTGAGTCAAATGGACTCAATGGCAGTAAATTAAATGCAGTAAAATAATCTCAAAAACACATGGAGGCAGCCTCGAACCATGCTGAGTTGCTTGCCGGGGCTATCAAAATGATCGCAGAGACTCACCCACAGGGATCTTCAAGTTCCTGCTTACGAAGGTGCACAGTTCATGGTGGTCTACTTTCTCACACCTCCCGTGATACTTGTTAGGAGCCATCTACATACTTACACACACATAGAAACGCTTAATCTGTCGTATGTGCATTAAGTCTATAATAATCTAGACCTATGTTCACAAATGTGAATGATTTTAATTAATATCTATCTTAGTTTTCCCTCCTCAAATTGTTAGAAGTGTTTGATCAACACCACATTGTAATGCTGACTCAGTTTCGTCTTTGGATCTTGTGTATTTCTCCCACCATTATATATATTTTTGGAGCATCTACTCCATGCTCTGCACTATTCTGAGCGCTGAGAGAACGGAGATGAAGGAGATAGACAAAGTGCTTTTCCTCGTGGAGTTCTTATTACAGTCCAGAGAGACGAACAATAAACAGGTAAACAAAGGAGCCAAACAGAATCTCTCTCATACTATTCACCATTGATGCAGAGTTCAAGCATGGCCATCTGTCTTCAAGGTTAGCTGGATCAGAGGATCAGAAGCCATAGAAATGAATGTGTACTGTCTCTTATTAAAATAAATGCGCCTATCCTGCTCTTGAATGGACAGTCTACCCATACTGATCTTTTGAAAATGTTTATCCTGCTGAATTGTACAGAACTTTCAAATATTGACATAATGTAGCATATAATATTTTAAAACTACATGTATTAATATCTCTGTTGGAAGTAAATTATGTCTAAGAATTCTTATGTGTCAGGAAGTGAGCAAGCTCCCAGTGGTGGATTCAAGTGTTCTAAAATCCTTTTTCTTTTGTTCATTTGAAATTTTGGGTTTTAGTATCATCAACAGAGGTGTCTTTCAAATAAAAATAGAATTGCAAGCTGCTTGTTCACGTCACAACTCACACAGTGCACAAACACTTCTCTTGGAGACAAGCACCAGACTCAGCAGGCAACAGAAGTGCTTTGTGCATTCTTCCCCGTTGGTTCCACTGATCATAGAATGAACGCTGAAGCCTGAGATTTAACAACGTTAGCCTTCTCCTTGCATTACCAAGGACATCCTTAGCTGAAACCAGCTTTGTTTTGTTTTACACTGGGTTTGTAAACAGTACAAGGGTTATGAGTCCATCCGATGCTACTCGTGCTTACCCAAATGTCAACACACTGAGAAATCAAATCTCTTGGTATCATATAGAAAGTAGTGTTTCTTCTTGTAATGCCCATTAGGTGGCATCCAGGACCCCAGAGGTTTGTGAAATTGAATTAGAAAATATAGAAAATGTAGTGTGCATATTTCTAATATTTAATTACTAGAAAGTATGTTAATAAGCTTCTCTAAGCATAGCCATTTGTCTGCATTTTAGGTTATGCCCTCTAGGAAAAACTGGCAGAAATATAACCATTGAGTAAATGGGTGTGGCAATTATAATGCTGTTTTTAGGAGAGAAAAATACAAAGAAGGTACTTTTCATCAGTGAATTAAAAACAAACAGAAACATCTGCCAGACCAGCATAAAACAATGTATTAATCAGATCCTTTCCATTTTAATTGATAGAATCCAACTAGAGATTAAATTACAGTAGAATTAAAAATAAAGTAGGACCAAATGACACTAAAAACCTGTTGCCGTTGAATTGGTCCTAACTCATGGTAACCTAATGTGCTACAAAGTAGACCTGTGATCCAGAGAGCTTTCTCAGCTTACGTCCTATGGAAGCAGATTGCCAAGTCTTCTGTTGCCACCTTTCTACTGAGAGGATTCCAATCGCTGAGCTTCAGGCCGGTTGTCAAGCCCAAATCTCATGTACGGGGGATGTGGCATGACTGCGGTATTTGTGGTCCAATCTGTAGGATTTAACAGGGTGGTGAGAGAAGGCTTCTTTGAAAAGGTGAGGTTTGAGGAAGTGCGTGAAGGTATGTGAAAAAGCCAAACCGGTATCTGGGGAAAGAACATTTTGTGCAAAAGAACAGATGGGGCTGAAGCAGTCAGGAATCTACCCAGCAACACTGAGCAGTAGTAGAAAGGGTAGTGTCCAGAATACAATGACTGCAAGCATTTAGTAGAGGATGAGGTCAAAAAATAGCAGGGCCATCTCATAGGGCTTAGTAGACCATGGCTTGCGTGGTAAAGTCCTAGGTCTTTCTTCTGAATGAGAGGAGTTATTGGATGCTTCTATGTAGAAGAGGTCAGGTCATGGCTTAGGTCTTATAAAGAGGCTCTGGCTGCTGTGCTGTGAATAGGGCACAAGAGAAGAGAGGGAGGGAGGGGACTTGCTGGGACGCTAATCTAAGGTGTGAGGTATTAGTTGCTTGGACTAGGGGATAGCTGTAGAGGAGTCAGTAGAAACAGATTCTGGATATATGTTGCAGGTCTAGTCAATAGGATTACCTGATGAAGTGTGTGAGGTGTCAGGGAAATAAAGTTGTGAAGAACAACTACATGATTTTGGACTGCAAAATAAAAAGAAACGCCCTGCTGTCAGCGGTGAAAGCAAAAGATGTAGTGAAGCAGAGAGAGAAGAAATGGACCGTGCCTAGTTTTCGATAGGTTGCCATTGAAATATGTATTAAACAAATAAGTAGGAAGTTGGATCTGTAAGACTGGATGGAATTGAACCAGGGCTGCGTATTTGCAGCCCTCAGTATATAGCTAGTATGTATATAGCACGGGCCTTTGTGAATGCTCCTGTTGAGTTTAATTTTGTGTTGAAAGACCCAGCAACCCTTTATCTAGAATCATCCTAGATATACGTTAGACAGAAATGCAAGAAACAGTCTCCTGTTTATAAATGTCCTAGTTTAACATGAATCGATGTATTGACCATGACCATATTGGTTACAAAAGATAGGAACTCGAATCAAAATCGTTTGAGCAGGTATGCTGCTGGAGGCTCCATAGGGATAGCTATACAGTCGCATATCAATACAAGTTATGGGTGGGCTAGAGCCAGTGTCTCTCCAATAAACACTTTCCAAAAGGACCGTGGACTGCTGAAAGGGCAACCAAATCTGTTTGGGAAGAAGTATTGGCCAGAGTGCTCCTTAGAGGCAAGGATGGTAAGGCTTCCTCTTGCATGCTTTGAACTTATGATCAGGAGAGACTAGTCCCTGGAGAAGGACAGCACACTTGGTGAAGTGGAAGCTCGGTGAAAAAGAGGAAGGCCCTCAACAAGATTGAGTGTCCCAGTGGCTGCAACAGTGGGCTTGGGTGTGGTGGGAACGATTGTGAGGATGGCCCCGGACCCTGCAGTGTTCTGTTCGGTGTCCATAGCATCATATGGGCCAGATCTGACTTGAAGGCGCCTAACAAGGGAACTAGTTTTGGTCTCGGGGTAGTTCTGATCCGGGCATTTGATTACTATTTGAACCTTCGCTCTACTTCTCTTTTGTTTCTCCATCAACTTGTTAGTTGCCATAGAGTTAGCTCCGATCCATGGTATTCCCATGCGTACAGAACACAACGTTGCCTGATCCAGAACCATCTTCATGGGCATGTTTGGGTCCATTGTTGCAAACATGTCAGTCCATTTTATTGACAGTGTCTCTCACATTTGCTGGCCCTGTGCTCTACCAAACACAGCGACTTCTGCAGCAATGTGTCCTCGTGGTGACACGTGCAAATAAGCGAGTCAGTCTTAGAAGAATATTCTCTGTTCTAGCAAGTATTCATTCATTGACTACTTTTTAGATGCAGATTACCGGACTTTTTTACCCTCGTCTGTCTGAATCGAGAAACTCTGCTGACACCTGTCCACCAGGGCTGACTCTGCTGGTATGGGAAATATTGGTGACATAGCTCATATTATCACAGTCACGCTAAGCCACCAGAACATGACAAACCGATATATGGGTAGTGGAAGTGTTTGTGATATAAAAGTTATTTGTACATTTCCCTCAGCAGATTTGAGAATGTATATGTTTTTTCAAATTATTGCTTCAAAAGAGATTTTAAGGAGCATTTTCTAAGATAAATGACAATAATTGACTACATACTGTAGGATTTCTCACCTTATTTGTAGTTTATTATCCATTTTTTATGTATAGAAAAATGAAGCTTTACATGTCAAGAGAGAAAATTCCTGACTGCGTGAGTGGAAATGGAGACCAGCCTACTAAAGCCTGTCTGGAACTTTCCTAATGAAAACAACGAATTATGAATTCCTTTGTACTGGTCTAGGGTTTTTATCTCTCTTATTTCCTTTTTGCTATTGCAGCTTAGCAAATATGTTTAAAATATTTGGTTTAAAATACCACTTGCATACCTTATTTATGATGACTTCTAACTTTTAATATATACCAGCAATTATATACCATTAGCAATTTTCAGTTTTACTCAGATGTTAGAAAGGGCATAAGGAAATTGACTTAGGCAATTTAGATTTAAACTGTAAAATGTTTTATAAGGAGTATATAAGCTAAATTATACTTCAGGGGCTATTATTGTAGTCCATCCAATCTTTTAAGATTGGATGATCTATACCATTTTCAATTATAAAATAGTTATGATTGGGAACAGTCCTTGGGGAACATGAATGGTCTCCACACATTAGGTTCTGTCATATAGTGTCCCTTTATACAACAGAAGCAAACGCTGCCCAGTCCTGTGCCTTCCTTAAAACGGGTGCTATGTGTGAGCTCATTGTTGCAGCCAGTGTCAGTTCATCTTGCTGAGGATCTTCTTCTGCTTCACTTCCACTTGACCAAATCCTATATCCCTTTCCAGGAACTGGTTTCTCCTTATAACATGGCCAAAGTATGGGAGATGATGTCTTGCCATCCTTTCTTCTAAGGAGCATTCTGACTGGACTTCTTCCAAGACAAATTTTGACAGTCAATGGTACTAGCAATATTTTTCTGCAGCACTATAATTTAAATGCATTAATTCTTCAGTCTTCCTTCTCCAGTGCCCAACGTCCACTTGCATCTAAAGCAATTGAAAACTCCATGGCTTGGGTCAGGTACACCTTAGACCTCAAAGGAACAGCCTTTCTCTTCAAAACTGTAAAGAGATATTGAGCAATGCATCCTTTGATCTCTTCACTGCTGCTTCCATGAGCATTGATTGTGGACCCAAGGTAGATGAAATCCTTGACCACCTCAATCATTTCTCCATTGATCATGATGTTACCTAATGGTTCAGTTCTAAGGATCTTGGTCGTCTGTACATTGAGTCAAAATGCATACTGAAGGATGCAATCTTTGCTGATCATTAGCAAGTGCTTCAAAGCTTCCTACTTTCAGAAAGCAAGGTTGTGTTATCTGCATCTCAGCTTTTTAATAAGTCTTCTTCCAATCCTGATGTCACACTCTTCGTCATATATTCCAGCTTCTCTGATGATTTGCTGAGCATTCAGATTTAATACGTATGGGGAAAGGATATGACCCTGATCTACATCTTGCTAGTTTTTAAACAATGTAGCATGTCCTTGATCTGTTAGAGTGATTGCCTCTGGTCCATACACAGGTTCTGCATGAGCACTGTGAAGTGTTCTGGAATTCCCAAAGTTCTCAATGCTATCCATAGTTTGTTATGTTCCCCACAGTCAAATGGCTTTGCATAGTCAACAAAGCACAAGTAAACATCTTTGTGGTATTCTCCACTTTCAACCAAGAGCCACATAACATCAGCAATATTATCCTTTGTTCCGCATCCTCTTCTGAATCTGGCTTGAATATCTGTCAGCTGCCTGTATATGTACTGCTGAAAATATTGCCGAATGATTTTCAGCAAAATTTTACAGGCATGTGATATCAATTCTATTGTTTGATAATCTCTGCATTCTATGGGCTCACCTTTCTTTGGAATAAGTACAAATATGTATCTCTTCTAGTTAGTTCACCAAGGTAGCTATCTTCCAAATTTCTTGGCAGAGATGAATAAGGGCCTCCAGGGCTTCAGTGTACTGAAACCTTTCAGTTGATATTCCATCAATTCAGAGAGCCTTGTTTTGTCCTAATGCCTTCAGTTTCAGCTGAATTTTCCCTTCAGTGCCAGCAATTCTTGATCAGATGCTGCCTCTTGAAATGGTGGAATGCCCACTGGTCCTTTTTAGTACAGTTGCTCTGTGTATTCTTTCCATCTATTTTTGATGCTTCCTGCATGGTTCAATATTTTACTCATAGAAGCTTTTTAAAATTGAAACTCAAGGCTTGGATTGTTTTTTCATTTCTTTTTATTCGTTGAAGAGTTTTATTGGCATGTACTTTACATATCACGCAAATTTTTTCATTCAAGCTTTGTGCAATCATCAGCACAGTCAATTTAAGAATGTTTTCTTTTCTTGCTCATTACTAGCTCCCTCTTTTCACCTACCTTCCTTTGGCATTGCCCTATCTACAGAATTGTATATCCTGCATTTCATATACAGATAAAGTACAATTATTCAAAAGTATACATTGCAAGCAAACACAGAAAACAACAACGGGTAGACAAAACAGAAATACCTCAATCAATGAGAAGGCAGAAAATATTAAAAACTGGAATAACTTTAAAATGGGGCAAAACATAGATCAATAATAAGGTATTATAATTAATTTTATTTGCCATAATGGATTTTACAATGCTCTCTTTCTAATAGCTATTCCCATTCCTTGACTATGGTCAGAGAGGACTCACCAGATAGTCACTACTTGTGGGAATCCTGTGAATGGATTTGGCTTCCACTGTCATCCATAGCCTTCTGCCTACCAGGTGTCCACAATTTAAGCTCTGATACCATTTTCTCCTTTGGAATTGAATTTTATTATTTACAATCCTTGGGGTCACACAGGCTGGTGTGTGACCCATCTCCATCCATTGCCAACTTCTTCCATGTGGACTTGGTTGATACCTCACTTAGATGGCTGCTTGTTTTAAAATAAGCCTTTAAGACCCCTTGGCTACCTCATAGCCAAGTACCATCAGGTTTCTTTACCACCCTGTGCTCTAGCACCCATATCTTCAGTGATTTCATGAGGGTGGGCATCAAGCAGGAATATGTCGTAAGAACTAATTCTCCTTAGATTGGGGCTAGAATTAAGTTCTCACTTGTTTCAACTTGAGATGTGCTGTACAAGCTCTTCTGTTTTGGTTTTTGAATTTCAGGTCTTTGCATGTTTCATTACAATACTTTACATTGTCTCCTCAAGCTACACTTTGAAATGTTCTGTTCAGCTCTTCTGCTTCATCTTTTATTTGCTACAATCAAGAGCAAGTTTCAGAGTCTGTTCTGACATACATTTTGATCTTTTCTATCTTTCCTGCTGTATTAGTCTGGCTACTTTAAAGAAACAAATCCACAGAAACTCGTGTATGAGAGAGCTTTATATAAAGGGTAAGTGTACCTCAAGAAAACATCCCAACCCAGTGCTGCCCAAGCCCACAAGTCCAACATTAACCCATATGTCCAACATCCAACACCAATCCACAAAGTTCTCCTCCATCTCACAAAACACACACTATGATGCCGACTGCAGGAGGAAAGCTGAGTCAGTGAATGTGTACGCATATCAGCTCTGGCAGGGGTCGCCACACAGCTGCTCCAGCACCCAGGGCTGCATCCTGGTTGGTCCGTGCAGCTTCTCCTCAGGGACGTCTTGCAGGAAGTGAGCCCAGCTGAAGCAGGGAACTGGCTAAGGGAGCTGCACCTTAGTCCAACCATCACAAAGCAAGAGACCCGAGAACTAGAAAGGCAAGGCTCACTGAGCCATTTATCCCTCCACCTTTCAATTAACCCCACATATGTTTATCGGCTAGGTTGGCACAATAAACTAACTACCTCACCTACCTTTTTCAATGATATTTTGGACATAGACATGGACATGCACTCGGTCGACATTGATAATTATTGGCATTTGGAATGCAAAAGTTGGAAACCAACAGGAAAGAAAGGTAGTTTGAAAATACAGCCTTGGCGATAGAAACCAAACTTAAGATGGAATCACAGAGTTTTGCGAGACCAATGACTTTTTCATTGCAAAACCCTTTTTAACAAAATAAACAGTGACTGTATATGTGGAGTTCTCTAGGTAGTACTTTTAATATTCTTTGCCAGCACCATAATTCAATTCTTCTTCAGTGTTTCGTATTAAATATCCCACATTCACATGCATTTGATTAAAAATACCATAGCTTGAGTCAGACAAACCTTAGTCCTCAAAGTGACACCCTTGCTCTTCAACATTTTAAACAGATCTTATGCATCCAATTTATCTAATCCAGTGTGCCGTTTGATCTCTGGACTGACTGCTTCCATGAGCAGTGATTGTGGATCCAAGCAAGATGAAATCCTCGACAACTTCAGTATTTCTTCTGGGACGTGAGATGACATAACTACCTTTTAATGTCATTGTCTCCTAAAAGCCATTTATGCTTAATAACCAAGTTCATAAAGAAAGATCACATTTTAAAAATCAATGTCATAGAAAATATGTCTCAAGTAAATAATAAACAAGATCAGATGGGAATGACACCTTTGAGTTACGGCACTGATGGCGAATACTGAAAGTACCATGGACTTCCAGAAGCACACGCAGATCTGTGTTGAAGGAAGTGCAGCCAGCATGTTCCTTAGAAGTAAGGATGGCAAGAGTTTGACTGTTTTATTTCGGATATGTCCTCCACAGAATCCAGTCCTAAATTGAATTTCCATGCAATCCAGCAATTTCACTATTAGGCATATACACCAAAGAAATACGAGACGCAACACATGTGAATGTATCTCTCCCATGCTGCTAGTAGAAAAGCTCATAATAGCAAAAACCTGGAAGCAGCCCAGATGCCCAGCAGTGGAAGAATGGATAGAGAAACTGTGGTACATGCGCACAATGGAATACGATGCCTCCCTAAGAGACAGTGATGAAAACATGAAACCGTGCATGGCATGGAAAGAACTGGAAAGCATTATGCTGAGTGAAGTCAGTCAAGTACAAAAGGACACGTACTGTAAGTGTCCACTACTAAAAGGAGAAACGCCAGTTAAACAAATCTTAGGGTCCAATTCCCAAGCAAAGTGGTGGAAAGTCTGCCTCCTGGCCATTCACCCCCCCCACCCCCCCATTATGTGTACCTCGTAAGAAGCACCTGGAAAGAGGAGGGCTCACATTGTCTGGGGTCACCCCTTCCAGAGGGAGAAAATGGAGAAGACATCCACTTGATGCCAAACAGCATGAAGACAAGGTTGAACAAACCAACAGGCCTTCCACAAAAGAGAGATGCGGACCTTAATGGAGCATCAGGTTAAAACCAGGGGAGTGAGCATCCGCATCTCAGAGGAGGCACTTATATTTCTGTTGGTGGGTACAGTGGGTACATGGGGAGGAGCAACCTCACATTCGGAAAGGATGCTAAACAATCATTGTAGAGAACCTCAAGGGAGAATCAACCTGTGCTCCCGGACAGACACTTTGAATACGTTTCTCACCACCCCTCTGTGAACCACGCCATGAAATAAGCACCATGATGATCCGAGACGCTGGCCTTTCAGGGAACATGGATCCTCCCAAGGGCCAAACCAGAAGGACTGGAACTGGAAGTCTGACTGAGCGAACTAGGCCCACCCTCAAGAATCCCTGTAGCCCTTGGACTTAGGACTGAAATTCCCTGGTGGGAGAGGCAGCAAAGGTATGGCCACCACAAGACTATGGAAATGGCAGCCGTTGGATCTGAGTGGGAGTCCAGTGAAAAGGGACCCAGAACCACCATATATTTAGTATCTCAATGACCTTCTTGCATTAATATGACAGGATCTGCCCTTGTAAGTAATGTTATAAAAAATTATTCCCTAGAACCAACTCTCATGCTCAATAAATTAAGAAATTGTTCTATACAAAGTAACTCATGGATTGCAGCTCCCTGCATTTGGACAATACTCACATACACTGCTCATATCAACAATACATTAAATTCTATGCCATTGGATAAATTATTGATGCTACCAATGCCATCACCTTGGCATAGAATACACCAGTGGGAATACACCAATGGCATAGAATACACCAGTGGGATGAGTAACAATGCTGTTTGTTTGTTTGTTTGGGGTGGGGTTTTTGTTTGTTTTTTGTTTTTGTTATACTATGACCACTGAGATTTGTTCATAACCATTGGACAAGCAGATGGGTCCTGGCCTCCCACTTAATTCTAGCCCCAAGACAAAAACACTTATTGCTTTATAACATGGTCCTACTCCACACTGGCCTTTTTGGAGAGATCACTGAAGATAAGGGTGTTACAGCAAAGTGTGGAGAAAAAAGCAGATGGTGCCTGGCTACCAATTGGTATAATGTCTGGGGCCTTAAAGCCTTGTACTGTATTCAAACAAGCACCCATCTAAATGAGGCTTCAATGAAGTTCACAAAGAAGAAGCATACCAGCCTGTGTGATCCAAAGATGACAAGATCATAATCCAAACCTGGTGAATTAAAAAGTATCAGAGCTTAAATTGTGAATACACAAATTGTAGAAGGCTATGGAGGACAGTGGGAGCCTAAAATCCATCTGCAGCGTATCTGGTCAGAAGAAGCCTCTGGCAGATCCCCTCTGACCACAGGTGAGCGACCAACAGCTTCACTGTCAGACAGAGATGATTATGAACTTGATTGTGGTGGATCAAACCACAGTATGATATTTGGTCAGTCGACTTCCCTTCCTTGTGACCCTTCTGTGAAGGGATGTCCGATTGTCTGCAGATGGGCTTAGGGTCTATACTCTGATACCCCTCATTTGCATCGATATACTTGTTTGTTTTGGGTCTTCTGATGCCTGATACCTGATCCTTTCTATACCTCATGATCACATAAGTTGATGTTCTTCCATGTAGGCTTTGTTGCTTCCTTGCTCAAGCCTTTAAGACTCCAAATGCCATATTTTGTAATAGTCAAGCACCATCAGCTTTCTTCACCACATTAGCTTATTCACCCATTTTGTTTTCAGTGATGTCAGGAAGGTGAGCATCACCGAATGCCAGGTAACTAGAACAGTGTTCTTGCATTGACAGAGGGCTTGAGTAGAGGCCCAATATCCATCTTCTACCTTAATCCTTCACCTATAAATATATGTACATAGACCTATACCCCTATCATTATATAGTAATATGTAATATATAATATAAATGTGCATATAGTAATATATATGTGCATGTCTTTGTTTGTAAATCTCTAAATGTCTTTTGCCTCCTAGGTCTTTCCTCAGTTTCCTTTTACTTTCCTCCTGTCCTACAATGATGTTCAACCATCATTGGGCTCTCAGTAATTCCTCTCAGCTACATTGCACTTGATCAAACCCCACCAACCATTCTATGCCCTCCTCGCCATCGATTTTAGATCTCTTGTTGTTCCCTTGTCCCTGGGTTTGTTGACTCCCCGCTCCCTTTCCCCACCACCTCCTCTCCCATGTCCCCACGGAACCATCAGTCCCGTTGTTTTCTCCTGCCTTTCTCATATAGATAGATGTGAAAAAAAAAGAAAAACAAAAGCCTAGTTCCAGGTCTGTCTGTTGACCCTTCTGAATGTTTTCCAATCAGGTCTGATGAGGTGCCAAGCACTGCCTCCTGAGTTTGAAGTCTATTTTCAGGATTCCTCTGGGATTTCATTGCTTTGCTCCCCTGCTGTCCTGTTGCACTCCCTTTGTGTTATGTCCTGGTGTGGTGGGGGGAGAGGGGTGTCAGACCAATGTCTCAGGTGCTGTCCTCCATAGCTGTGTGAACAGCACCCCACCCCCCACCCCCCGCCAGTTTTGATTGTCAGCTAAATCCTTAACAATTTATGCTACCCAAGGTCTAGCTACTTTGCTTGTGGTTTATTCCAAAATCACGCTATTCCTCTGTCAACCATGCTCTTTGGGCTGCTATTTAGCTTGCAAACACTATTCTTTTTGTCTAACCTACTAGGAACCCGAATTTTTTCAGTATATGCAGTGTTTGTTGGAAGAAAGGGGACGCTTTCTACTCCCTTACAGGGTTATAATCTTGGAAACACACAGGGACAGTTCTAACTGTCCTATTGGGTTGCTATGAGTTGAGTTGATCCATTTTTGAGTTTCTGGTCTTTTAATTCCAGTAATAACATTTTTTATTCTCATTTCATTCCATTTAACATATATCTACTGAATTTTTGAGTATGCGCAGGCACATATTAGAGATGATGGCACGTGTTCAGAATAGAGAATTGTTCTCGTACGCGATGAGTGTAGATATCAACATTAGACTCACAGACTTTTTTGCCATCAACTCGATTCTGGTTCTCAGTGACCCTGTGTGTATCAGAGTAGAACTGTGCTCAGTAAGTTTTCCATGGCTGATCTTTCATAAAAGTATATCTCACAAAAGTACCTCTCGGTTGAGTGAATCTCTAAACCAGTGGTTCTCAACCTTCCTAACTCTGCACCCTTTAATACAGTTCGTCATGTTGTAATGACCCAGCCATAGAATTATTTTTATTGCTGCTTCATAACTGTAATTTTGCTACTGTTATGAATTGTAATATAAATATTTGATATGCAGGATGTATTTTCTTTTTAAATCATTTTACTGGGGACTTATACAACTCTTATCATAATCCATAAATAGATCCATTGTCTCCATAGATCCATTGTCTCAAGTACATTTGTATATATATTGCCATCATCATTTTCCAAGCATTTTTTTCTCCACTTGACCCATTGGTATCAGCTCCTCTTTTTTTCCCCTCCCGACCCTTCCCTCCCTCTCTCAGGAACCCTTGATAATTTAAAAATTATTACTTTTTCATGTCTTGTACTGTCCAATGTCTCCCCTCACCCCCTTGTCTGTTGTCCATCCCCCTGGGAGGGGGTTACACATAGGTCATTGTGATTGGTTCCCCATTTCTTCCCCCACATTCCCCTTATCCTCCTGGTATGGCTACTCTCAATCTTGGGCCTGAGGAGTTTATCGCTCCTCTATTCCCTGTGTTTCCAGCTCTTATATGTACCCATGTACATGCTCTGGTCTAGCCAGATTCGTAAGGTGGAATTAGGGTCATGATAGTGGTGGAGATGGGGGGAGAAAGCATTAAAGAACCAGAGAAAAGCTATATGTTTCATTGGTGTTATACTGGCCAGTTTTCTCCCCACAACCCTTCTGTAAGGGGATGTCCAATTGCTTACAGATTGGGTTGGGACCTCCACTCCACACTCCCCCCCTCATTCACATTATGATTTTCTGCTCTGGGTCTTTGATGCCTGGTACTTGATCTCATTAACACCTCATGATCACACAGGCTGGTGTGCTTCTTCCATGTGGGCTTTGTTGTTGCTCAGCTAGATGGCTGCTTGTTTATCTTCAAGCCTTTAAGACCCCAGATGCTGTATCTTTTGATAGCCAGGCACCATCAGCTTTCTTCACCACATTTACTTATGTACCCACTTTGCCGTCAGCGATTGTGTCAGGAAGGTGAGCATCTCAGAGTGCTGATTATTACAACAAAGTGTTCTTGTGTTGGCGAAGTACTTGAGTAGAGGCCCAATGTCCATCTGCTACCTTAATACTGAACCTATAAATATATGTACATAGATCTATCTCCCCATCATCATATATAAATATATTTATATCATATATAAATATATTTACATGCCTATATTTAGATCTCTGCAAATGCCCTTTACCTCCTAGTTGTTTCCTGTATTTCCTTTAACTTTCCTCTTGTCCCACTATCATGTTCAATCTTCTTTTGGGGTTCAAGAATTCCTCTTGGTTACATTGCCCATGATAAAGCCCCACCAGACCTCCTCCACCCTCTTTGTTGTAATCCTGGCTGCATGTGGCCAGTGCCCTCAGAGAGGACCAACAATGGTTAGAAATAGAAGACTCTACAGTTGACTGTGGTGAACAGGAGTATGCAAATAGGAAAATCATGGATTTTAGCACATCAGTAATGTGCGTAGAATATCTTAGAAGCAGAGAAGATAGACATCTAACCAGTTCTGAGTGTGCTTAGGATAAGACGTGTGGACGCACAGAAGAGTTTCCAAGGGGAAAAAACCTCACAAGGGGTCTAGAGTCAGGCAGTGGTTCCCAAAACAGGTGGCAACTGAGTGAAGTTTTTGAATGATAGGATAAGAGGGGCGAGAATGGGGCTGGATGATGGGGCTGAGATCACAGATGGGAACAGTGTGCACTCCTCACAATCAGAAGTTATTATGATGGAAACAATAAAGGTACTCATTGTAGGTGAAAATTATTGTCTGCAGGGATGTAGGTCTGGACCTCGTCGCATTCCTGGATCCTACTGGCAGTGAAGAAATTGAAAGAGAGGCCTATGTTCAGGACAACATGCTGTGGTTTCACATTTTCATAAATAAGGTCAGAGTATACTCAACTGCAACTAGCAACAACACCAACAATAAACATGGAGTCTGTTTGTGTCAAGTGCATTTAAAGGATTTGATTTTCCCAGTAAGTTGTCGGCCTTGGATCGAAGAACTGGAAAGGAAAGCAGACAGAGTGAATGAAGCTTCCATGAACCAACTGGGCTCTCGGCTGTGTTGATTCTATATTCCTTCGCCTATCACTCTGGTGAATTCCATTTCATGATCACCATTGTACACAAGAAGAAGCAGAATCACAGAGTTAAAGAAACTGGATCAAGAAAACACTGCTAATTGCCCAAAATAAACTGAAACTAAACCCATACCAATATGTGGTACTGTCTAAGGAAAGAATTTTTAAAATTCCCACAAAAAGCGATATGCAATTACTTCTTAATGGAAAATATATGGAACCCTAGGCTGATTTCGCTTTCTTGTTGAGAGCTGAGGAACAAAGAGTATAGGCTGGCATTTAGCAACATCTTGTGGCTTTGAACAGCCACAGAGGAGCCCACCCCGATGCAGAGGAAATACACACAGGGAGTACTAAGTGACATTTAGGAGATATTTACATAGCTCTTGTAGAAAGGTTATATCAAAACTTATTCTAAGTCACATTCAGAAGTTTTGCTGCTGTGATATCACAAGCTTTTATTACCAACAAGATTCAGATAATGCACTTTTACTTGGGTGGCATAATGAATTAGATAAAGTCATCACTGGGCCTCAAACGGATGGCTTGCTTTTGCTGACACTGTGAATCACCTGCCTTAGTTTTGTCTGTAATTGTATGTCTTCTGAATGCAAACTTTTATAGTTTTGGACCCTTGAAAAGATTTTTTGAGAACTGTATACCACATCCTCATGAGTCACGGCTTAAAGAAAAAGAGACAGCAATTGTGGTTGACATACAGGTTAGGTGAATTCTTAATTGTATACCATGATAACTTTTCTTGCCTTCTTTGTGGGAGACCTATGTCCACTGCCTGACCAATGAATGCATCTCCTGCGTAAATTGTCAATCAGTGAAGTTTGCCTGTGGCTAACACTTCCATTCTAAGATACACTAGGAAGAGACCTCTTAGACTTACTTTCAAACATCTGCCAATGAAAATTCCATGGATCACAATGTTCTGACCCTCAAACCTCAATGGCAATGTTTCATCCCATCGTGCACAGGGCTGCCATGAGGTGGGAAACCGCTGGGGGAAAGCTAAAAACAACAATGATAAGTAGCCACCTGCATTCCTATGGACTTCAATAAACAAGACAAGAAATACATTTGATTCGGACATGATCCTGAGAAAATGACTTTTCCCTCTAACTAAATTATTTCTCTCTCATGAAAAACTGTTCTTGCAATTATTTTGGATCATTTCATTGTTATGTTATGAAAATCTTTTAAATATAATATACATAATAAATATCCTGTCCATGGCACTTACAATTCTGTCTTAATTATATCCTCTTTTATTGTATTAATTGAAATGTGTGTGTGTGTGTGTTAAGAGCAGTGGGCCCCAGCACAAAACATCCCAAAATGCTGGGTGTATTGAACTCTTGTGTCTATTTTTATACTTTGTGTTTAGTTTCTCATCTCCCTTTGTTTGCCAACTGTGGTGTCTTACTAAGCCCTCCTCAATACTTGAATTTCCAATATCCAGTTTAGACCAAAACATGAGATAGGTAATAGTGTTATGACCACATGTGTTAGTCTTGGTTGACTTGAGAAACAAATTCATAAACACTTATATGTGTATAAGAAAGAGCTTTATATAAAAGCTCAATTGCATATTGAGAAACATCCCAGTCTAGTCCAGATCAAGTCCATAAGTCTGATATGAGCTCATATGTCCAATACCCATCTATAAATGCCTTTTCAAACTCACACAAAACATGCAATGATGACGAAGGCAGGGAGATCACAGGCCAGAGGTTGGAGAGTCTTGTGGATCCAGCATCTCAGCGCTGGCAGAGGTCTCCACATGGCTCCTTCAGCTCCAGGGCTCTAGCATAGCTCCATGTGTCTTGTCAGCAGGAATACAACAGCAGAGAGGGTGTGTGTCTTGACCTCCAATTGAGATAATAAAGGTGCAACCTGATTGACAGGCTAAACTCCACCCCTTCACTCTTAATAGTCTCCAGTCTACCAGATTATGTAACTACCACACCACTTAATATAGTTAAAGATCTCAAAAACATGGTTCCAGGATCAGTATTACCAGTATCACCTGGAAACTTATTAGAAATGGAGAGTCTCAGGATCCAACCCAGATTGACTGAATCAGATATATCAATGATTGTTATACCTTTTCCAATGATTGTTATACCTTTTCCAAAGGAATATAAACAAGTTGTAGAAAAAGTGAATGTAGACTCATTAGAAACATCCCTCCATTACATTTCTCTTCCTTTTTATCTTCCAGTTCCACCTTTTATCCAACCTTTTGAGTTTCCAAGATTCTCCATAGGGCAGAGAGTCTTCATCCCATGTGTCGTGGTCTCAGGGGACTTACCAATCACCATCACCTGGCAGAAAGATGGCCGATCTATCCCAGCAAGCCTCGGCGTAACCATTGACAACATTGACTTCACAAGCTCCTTAAGGATTTCGAACCTCTCCTTGATGCACAATGGGAACTACACCTGCATCGCTCGGAATGAGGCAGCGGCTGTGGAGCATCAAAGCCAGCTAATTGTGAGAGGTAAGCAGGGGACTTACCTTGATTGACCAGGTGTGCGTGCTTGAAATTATATGAAAATTACTGGACATCACAAAGAACAACGTGTAGAATGGCTGTACATTCAAAGGCAATGCTTTCTTGACCTCAAATATGAAATTTCAAATAATTGTGCAAAGGAAAGTAGCTAGAAGAGTATAAAGATGGAAGAGCTGTAGATTTTGTTCCAGATGCAAACTCACTAATTTGGAGGACAACGTCGGTTAGCTCTTGCTCTACTGCTTTTATTTTATTGAGCAGTGTCTCGACTTGGTGCTTGCCGGTTGGTGGAGTACTTAGGAGTCCATTGCATGGCTAACTGAAGAAAGTGCTTTCTAGGTAGAAAGCACCAGTACAATGGCCCAGAGCCAGGAGCGAGCCTGGTGTTCAAGGTATAGCTAGACCAGCACAACATGCTGTGTTCAGTAAACAGGGAAGGAAAGGTTTGAAGTCAGAGCAAGCAATTATTCTGAACTTAATGATTTATTAGAAACACTCCACTAACTTAGAGGCCATTTCCATTTGTAATTACCTTGCTTACGATATGTCAATGGTATTTCCCACAGAAACCTCTTCGATTTGTGTTTAAGTCCCATCCCTTTGGATTAAAGCCAAATTGTTGGGAAGAATCATGAATTGATTCATTATAACTGGACATTCTTATAGGGAAAGGGATGAGGTTAGTTCCCTTGCCTATTTGACATGGAGTTTCTTGCTCTCTACAGAAGAATTTAAGCCAAATGGATCATAATATAGATGACTACAGACTTACCTCTCCCACCCCCTACCTGAGCATTTCTGGAAATATGTCTTAAATTCTGCAATCTAACCTTGATGTTAGTTGAACAATTTTAGTTGAAAATTGTCCTTAGAAGGAGGTCTAGTGGTGTACTGGTTATGCATTGAGATGCTAACCCCAAGGTTAGCAGTTCAAAGCCAACACTCACTCTGTGGGGCAAAGATGAGACTTTCTACTCCCATAAGCAATGGCAGTCTCGAAAACCTACAGGGGCAGTTATATCCTGTCCTATAGAGTCATCATGAGTCAGAATTGACTCAGTAGCAGTGAGTTTGGTTTATGGTTTATTGTCCTTCGAAACAATTTCCTCACCATGCATGACTGTCACCCAGTATTATATTATTTTAAACATCTGAACTAAAGAAAACTATTTGCTGGCTGAGTATTATTCTAGAAATCCCAATTTATTTCATGTGCCAATTGAGGACTTTGCTATGAATATGTTAAAGCTGGATGTACTTGCATGTACTAAATTAACCAGCACTCATACAACATCATAAGATCTGCCAGGCATTGTTATAAGAACTTTTTAGTTTTAATTCATTAATCCTTAAAATAATCCTGTAGCTAATGGAATTGAGGCTAGAAGATATTTGATAATTTGCACATTATCCAACTGAAGAGAACAGAGCTGGTTATCAACCCAGGCATTTAAATAAACCAAGGAAATGAGACATTGTGATTTTAATTTGTGTTACTAGAACAGGTCTTCAGGAATTTGCTATGGAAATTAGAATGCAAATCACCATTTAAAACAGTGTTTCCCAAAGTGAGTCATGCCAGCCTCTGGGAAGTACTAGAGCGATTGGTGGGGAGGGGTGTACCGCAAAGACAGCATTCTATCCTGGATTAAGGGCTATAGTACACATGCTTTTCATTGCAGGGGGCTGCTGAGTTGTTGTGTTGTTTTGTTTTTTTCCAAAATGGGAGTGGTAGGCCAAATAAGTTCGGAGAGCTATGATTTAAAGGATACATAAAACATATATGTGGTTCTTAAATAGTATATGTGTCTAACCATCAAGCTTGCTGGCTTCTCAGTGTGTAGCACTGTTTACATGAAGCTGAGGAAGGGCACTAGAACCAGGACTACTCAGAAACACAGTAGTGGGTTCCCGTCTTTAGGTGCCTCTGCAGTATCAATATTTTTCTCTCCTCCTTGATTGTTTTATGTCCAAAGTGATCACACTACGGCTAATTTCATTTCAACATGCTTCTAAGCCCCTTGCTAACCTAGACCATACTCCTCTCCTTGCTTAACCCATTGCTCGTGCTGTCTCCAGAGCACCTGTGCTAAGTAGACTTACTTCTCAATCTCAAAATGAAGAATCCTAGATATTTCAAGGTTGACAAGATTCTCCTTCCAAGGAATTATGGGAAATTGAGGAAGACCATTTACACCTGCTAAGCATCTAGTATTTGGTGGACATACTTATGTCTTTTCTCACATAATTCTATGACTGTCTCATAGAAAGTCTCTCACTGCCATTGAGTCCAGTCTGACCCCTAGCCCCCCTATAGGACAGTAGAGAACCGCCCCGATGGGTGGGTTTATGAGACTGAAAATTTTTTAAGAGTAGAAAGCTTCCTTTTTCTCCTACAGAGCAGCTGGTGGTTTTAAATTCTGACCTGTGTGTGACAGTTAAGCCCCAAAGTCTCCTCTACTGATAGTCTTCTCTAGCATCATTGATCTCCGTGCTGCAGGAAGAAACTGCGCCCTGTAACAACTCAGGTTCTAGATGTCCTTGTGGGGTTTCACCTGTAAGATTTGAATATTATTGAAATCCAAATAACTTCACATGAAACATGTGCTTTCTCTTGGTAGGTATAGTTTAAGCAAAGTATGTACTGTATAGACTCGTGTATAAGCTGAATTTTTCAGCACATTTTTTATGATGTTTTGTGGTAAAATTAGGTGCCTTGGCTGATATCCGGGTCGGCTTAGACTCGAGAATATACGGTATGTTAATTTTAGTTGGATTTATTCAGCACCTCACAGAACTCACCAAATAAGCAATTACTTAATCTGATGCTCCATATAGCTACTGCTGTAGACATTATGGGACATTACCTCAACTTTGGTCCAAAATGGTGCTGACAACTGGAAGAATGAACCATCGTCAGACTTTTGGAAACAGCCCAATATCAAATATGGTCTCATGTTCCTTATTCTCTTTAACACCAAAAACCTACTCACAGACCCATGTGTGCTGGAGCAGAAATGTGCATCATGGGGCTTTCAGCAACTGGTTTGGGGGGAGTACTGGATCAGTCCTATCTCCCGAGGTGCCTCTAGATGGTCTTAAACTTCCAGTCTTTTGGTTAGCAACCTAGGACTTAGCCTTTTATGTCACCATGTAAGGAATACATGGTGACATGTATTAATTCTCCCTCCATCTCTTGTGAGAAGGAAAACAAGAGTGAAAGCAATTAGACCCCAAGAAAACTACTTACCCTAGAAAATTCCTATTTAAGGATCACATATATGCTTTGTCAATCCTTTAAACGGTAGTCCTAACTCTATTTTTCATAGAGGAACTTCCTGAAGACCTCCTTTAATAGCAGATTAAAAGCAAAATGCCATATTTCTTCCTGGAGTCCAGTTTTCCCTAGTGCATGATAACTTCCATTTACTTAAGATCATTAATGGGAACAAGAAGCAGTTCCCCAGTTTCCTCCTTGTGTTCTCTAAACTGTAAGCACTGGTTTTCTCCTTTCTGCAAAGCGGTGTGCTTCTTTGGGGACTCATTAGACATCTGAAGCATGCTTTTATTATAAACAATGCTGTCTGAATTTCCAGTGGTGGTCCTCTCTTTCCAGTTCCCCCCAAGTTTGTGGTTCAGCCCCGGGACCAGGACGGCATTTATGGCAAAGCTGTCATTCTCAACTGCTCCGCTGAGGGTTATCCTGTACCCACCATCGTGTGGAAATTCTCTAAAGGTAAGTCAGGAGTTCTTGGATTTGCTTGTTACCTGCCAAATACATGTGATGTTATGAAGGATCAGAAAAGCGTGTTTGTCTTTTGAGGGATGTGCCTGGCGTATAGCTACCACCCCTCCTCTCCTGAGTCTCTTCTCTCACATACAGTTACTAGGGTACCCAGGTGTTTTTAATCGGATCGTGGAATCTTCTGTTCTGTCTAACATGCCCTTGGGAACCGACTACAGAACAGGCATAGGTGTTGTTGTTTGGTGCCTGTCAGTGGGTTCTTCACAGGGACTCAATGAAGCGCTGCCCATCCTGCACCGTCCACACAACTGTTGCTGTTTGAGCCCATGGTTGCCTCCACCAGGTCAAGCCATCTCACCGAAGAGTCTTCCTCTTTTTTGCTGCCCACCTGCTTTACTGAGCATGATGTCCGTTTCCAAGGACTGAAGATCAGTCAATAGTGTGCTTTATTTCAGTGCCTGGAAAATGTAGCTTGCTCACTTGTATTGAATAGCCATGCCTGCTTGAAGACTACTGATCCGTCTGTCTAGTAGGTTGTTGAATAAAACTTTCAGTACAAGTAGCTGGGCACCATCAGTATATTTGTTATCTCATGGCAAAGGAGGTTACATTAAATGTCACATGCATCCTTTGTGACATTTAAACTCCTAGGTTGTCTTCCTTGGCTTGTGCAGGTGCATGGAGACCAGAAGTATCTTGGGTGGTTGTTTGCAAGCTTTAAAGACTGTAGGTTCAACTCACTAAGCTATAAAGTAAAGCTGAAGCTCTAACATCAAGTTTAGGCCCATTTATTGAATAGAGCTATGACCCTAAAATTTCAAGCCAAGAAAACTAACCTTATGGATTCTTTAGTTGAACCTACTTAGTATCAACAGATGCAGCATTGTTTTCATGTTCTTTTGTTTGTTTTTGCTGCTGTTAGAGTTGGTTTGGGCCCTCTTTTCTTTTTTCTGGTGTACAGCTGAGCGACCACAGTTACTTCGATCTTGTTATGTAACCATTATCCCAGATTGACCTTATTTTCCCATCACCGTAGACAAAAATTCACGAATTCTGGATGTTCTATGTTCAATTGGACTGTGTCTCTCTCGTGGGACAAGCACCGGGTTGTTTTGACAGCTGTGGCTGTGTCTAGGCCTTTGAAGCCAGGTCCTGTAAGGCTTCCTTGGTTCTTTATGAGGAGGGTTTTTTTGCTGATCCTAAGTCTCTTCCTTGTCCATATAAAGCTGGTCCTTAGTTTTGCCATTTCTGTAAAGAATGAAGTTGGGCTTTGGACTGGAATTGCATTTTATTTCTAGATTGCTTTGGGTAGACTCGACTTTTTCACAATATTAAGTCTTCCTATATTCTTTGACCACAGGATACTCTCCCATTTGTGTCCATCTCTCAGTTCCGTGTAATAATGTTCAACAGTCTCCTTTGTGTGATCACTTGATACTTCGGTTAGGTTTTTCCCCAGGTGCTTCATCGCTGGTGTGGCAATCGTAAATGGTATATAGTTCCCTTACTGTCTTTTTCAGAGCTTGTGCTGTTGTTATTCAAGAATTCGATAGATTTTTGCTTGTTAATCTTCTGCCTGCTTCTTTACCATATACCACAATTGTTCCCAACAATCTTTTGGTGGATACCTTAAGGTTCTCTCTATATAAAATCATGTTGCCTTCAAAGAGCAATAATTTCACTTCTTCTTTGCCCAATTTTATTCCCTTGATTTATTTCTGTTGTCTGGTGGTTCTGGCCAAGACGTCCAGCATGCTGTTGAGTAAGAGTTGTGATAGTGGCATCCTTGTCTGGTGTCCTTTTTCAGGACAATGCTTTCTGTTTTTCTCCTTGGGTCTGATTGGCTGTTGGATTGTCACATATAGTCTTTACTATGTTTAAATAGAAGGACTTCACCTTCTATTCCTATTTTATTGAATATTTCTTTCTTATCAGAAATGGATGCCAGATATTATCAAATGTCTTCTCTTGATCTACTGATAAAAATCATATCATTCTTATTCTTTTTCTGGTTTATGTGCTGGATTGCATTAATTGTTTTTCTATTGAACCATCCTTGCATCTCTGATATATTCCTACTTGATCGTGGTTAATTCTTTTTAAAAATATATGTTGGCTTCCATTAGTCAGAATTTCTGCATGTGTGTTTACGAGACCCATTGATCCAAAGTCTTCTGTTTTTGTGGGATCTTTGCCTGGTTGTGGTATCAGGGTAATGTTCACTTTATAGAATCAATAAAGCCCCTTTCTATATTCTGCAATAATCTGTGTAGAATAGGTGACAGCTCTTCACTAAATATTTGTTAGAGTTCCCCCGTGTAGCCATCAGTTCCCAGACGTTTCTTGGTAAGAAGTTTCGTGATGACCTTCTCTATTTCTTCTTTGGTCATGGGCTTGTTCACATTTTCTACATCCATCTGTGTTAATTTGGGCAGATGGCGTATTTCTAGGTATTTGTCCACTTTTTCTAGATTACCGAACTTGTTGGAGGACAGTCTTTCAGAGTAGTGTGCTGATTTTTATGTCCTTTTTAAATTTCATATGAATCTGTTGTGATGTTAATGTTCTCTTATTAAATTCTAGATATTTGCATTTTCTCTAACTTTTTCTTTAAATTTCCAGTGGTTTGTCAATTTTTGTTAATCCTTTCAAAGAACCAGTTTCGTGTTTTGCTGATTTTTTCCATTTTTGAAAATCCCCATGGCCCAGAGAGAAATGATTTCTCACTTAACTCTACTTTTAGGAACCCTAAGAATCAAGGCAAGTCCAGGGAAACTCCAGCCCAACCCAGCCTTTGCACAGTATTCTCACGGATTGGTGTTTATCCCGTGGGTTATGCCTTTCCCTGTCACAGGGATCTTTTGCTGCTGCTGGCTGAGATCCACAGCTCATCACGGCTGAGCTTCCCCTGCCTCTCTGTAGGCATCTCTGCTCAGTCACCACTGTTGTTGTCAATATACCGTACTTATTACTGTAGTTGAAATATTAGCGCTTTCCTGGTTTCACTAAAAATAGGGCATGAATGTTCTATTCTTGTCCTTTTGCTTTTGTATGGTTTCTTAGGATGTTGATTCTATGTAGACATCTTCAAGCCTGATAACCTCTTGTTTACACATAAAGTTTTATTAAATCACAACTCATTTTAAGAACAGAAGTAATGTTGGAACTAGGGAACTATCAGTGGAGAGAGTAAGCTATGAGCACAAATTCCAGAAACATCACCATCTGGCTGGATCATTTTACATAAACTGTTTAACCTAAATGAACCACAGTGTCAGCATATGTGAAATGGATGAAATAAGGAGATAGTGTGATAATTTGGTAAAATTAATTATAAAAGCATATATTATGTTGCATTAATCAAGGCACATTATGGGTCATCATAAACATCATAATTGTTGTTATCATTAGCTTACATGATTAATCAGTTGTCCCTAAACCATTTTTTGAGTAGTCAACACTTTCCAACTCACTCTAAATGCGTTATTATTTATGAAAATAATGTATACACTGCAGTCTGTTTTTATCTTCCTCCCTGTTGTGTTCCTTTGTCTGTCCCAATGTTAGCAGAACACTTACTATCTTTCAAATGCATTGTAATATCTGACACAATACTCCCCTCATATTTTGTTTTCAAACATTTCCTTTTTTCCATCTTCCTTCTTCATTGTCTGGATTTTGCATGTATATAAGGTGAGTGAAAAGACCGTGGTTTGGCTTTTGATGGAGAAATGACCAGTAAGCTCTCTTATTCTCATTCTCAGAGTTTAAAACATTGCCATTGTAAACAAATACAGTTCTCTTTAAAGAAGAGCTTGAATGTGGGGGGAAATTTTGGTAAATCCCACCACTGTCCTGTAGGAAACATGTTACACGTCCATCGCTTCTCTTTATTATTCTGGGTGAATGACAGCTCATTTTTTCCATTTATTTACTGTGCTTACATCACCTCGCCCCTTTTTTATTCTACTTCAGGTGCTGGGGTGCCCCAGTTCCAACCAATTGCCTTGAATGGCCGCATTCAGGTCCTCAGCAACGGGTCCTTGTTGATCAAGCACGTTGTGGAAGAAGACAGTGGCTACTACCTCTGCAAGGTCAGCAACGATGTGGGCGCCGACGTCAGCAAGTCCATGTACCTCACGGTCAAAAGTAAGGAAGACGAATGCTTTGTTTTTCCTCCCCAGGTCTTTTCTTTTTTCTGGCTTGAGTCTTCAATTGTCTGCATATGCCTGGTTAAAGTAACTCATATACATTGATTGGCATCGCAGGGGGTTGAACTTCTGCTGTGCTAAAAAGAAATTGGCGAGGATAGAAAAAATCTAGGCTCCTCCTGCATAGGGTTTGTGCCCATGCTCTTCTCTCCCTGCAGTCCCCTCTGTCCTTGGCCGTCTGTGAAGGTCAAGAGCAGCTCAGCAGGTGAGTCGGTCTTCACTGGTAGCACCACTATTTCTCTGATGTGGATTGCATGGTGGGAAAGTTTGATGCATAGCCCCAAACGTGTTCTTTTCAGAGGTCTATTTTAATGAATTGTATTATTGGCAAGCTAATGTGTCCGCAGATTTCCTTTTGAAGATCATTATGAAAATCAGCAACGGAAAATCATATTTCTAAGCATAAACAATCAATGGAAATAGGCCCATCACATTTATGGAAACAAGAAGGATCTTGTACTAATGGTCCATGCTGCTGACTCAACTTACAAAAAGCACACCTTGAATGTAATTATTTTCATACATTGGTAACTAAATCTCCAAGGGAAGAGTGGGAAGTGCACCCAGTTTTTACTGATAGTGGTTTTATATCTAATTTATGCAAAGAAGACAAGCAAATAAAGAAACTCACTGCCATTGTGTGGATTCTGACTCCTGAGGACCCCATAGGGCAGAGTAGCACTGTCCCTTTGTCTTTCCAAGACTGTAAGTCTCTATAGGAGCAGAAAACCTGGTCTTTCTTCCAAGGAGCGGCTGGTGATTTTCAACTACTGACCTTGTGGTTAAGAGACCAACACAAAACCTTCTGCACTACCAACGTCTCCTCTATCCAATTCATAAACATCATCTCTGATTTAGAACTGTTACTTTTGCCATTGTAAGAGTCTAAAATGTGGTATTGTGTTTTTTATTATTCTGCCAGAAGTGATGGACTAGTAGAGTTGATGAATTAGGATAGCTACTAGTCTTTGTGGGGCTAGTTTTAAAACCTCATACATGTACACACAGACATCACTGAAATTCACTTTTAAATTCCGAACACGAAACACCCCAAACCCACTACCATCAAGTCAGCTCTGACACACAGCGGCTTATGTTTTCTCCATTTGTATTATTTTCTGTGAGATAAACTGTGACTTCTTATTGGCCACAAGGCTTTGTTCAGAAATCCTCTATTTCTATTTTATCGGTTGTTGCTAGCATTGGCGTTGTACCATATACTGTACAACGTTAGACTACTAACCATAAATCAGTCGTTCAAACAACAGCCACTCCATGGGAGAAAGATGAGCCTATCTGCCCTCCTAAAGATTTACAGCCTCAGAAACCTTATATAGGGTCACTGGGAAAAAAAGTATAATATAATAAAAAGATATAGAAGTGTAAAGGCAGTGTGTACTGAAGACAACTGTATAGTGAACATATGTGTTGCTCTGGAATCCCTAGTTCTGATATACTTTTTTTAAAATTAGCAAACATAGGACTGAGTTGTCCTTTTCTTTGTGTATCATACATTAAGAACATGAAAGTTGGCACAGGGAGATTATGCTCTCAAAAAACTCACTGCCATGGTGTCAGTGCCAACCCATGGCTACCTTATAGGACAGGGTACAACTGCCCCTGTGTGCTTTCAGGACTGTAACAGAGCAGGCTGCCCTTGTCATTGCTACTGTAGTGGCTGAGTGTCCCGTTACCACCTGACCAAGCAGATCTTATGCCCTGTCGTGTAATAGGATTATTCCTGGCTCTATAGCAGGGGCGGGTCTCGAGGCTCTATGCCATCTAATATTAGCAGGCTTATACCAGGCATGTTTTTAATGTTTTAATTTTCCTTTCCAATCCCAAATGTCTTCATAGTGGCCTAAGATAGTCTTGTCTTGTAATCTCAGAATTAAGGTCCTAACAAATAATGGGGAATTCTCATTTTAAAACTCTGAACTCCATCGGTGGTTGGTGTTGGGTTTAAAGACGTTTTTAAGCTCAGATGATGCTGACAGACCTGTGCTCTAGGTGAGGGCGGGGCCCAGTCTCCAGTCTGGGAAGTTTGCTCACTGCTTTCCAGGCACACTGGTCGAATGACCACGTACTTTGGCACGACTCCTGCCCTCTCCAGGTCTTGATAGGAGAAAGCAGGAAAACAGACAGGAATGGAAAGCAGTCAGCGGGATGGAAAAATCATCCGTCCAGTTTTGTGGTGGTTCTGCATAAGTTTACATTGTTATTTAATCCTATTTCACCTTTTTACCAAAGATCACTCATGAAGATCGATCCAAGATATCAGATAGAATGAGTACTTCCTCCTTCCACATTTCCTCATATCAGGCGAAATAAAGCTAACAAACCTGAGGGAGCAAGCTTCTCATGTCAACCAAGTTTTGCTCTGAGTTCCAATATCCTCACCCCTTCCTCCCAGGAAAATCAGGGGCTAGGGAGGCCACCTTCTCTAAAGGGAATGGCCTCTCCCAGCCTCTAACACTAGTTGTTATTGGGGTTGATTCCGACTCCCAGTGACTCCACGCGGGCAGAGGATAACTGTGCTCCACAGGATGCTCATTAACTGATCGGGGGAAGTTGACAGTCAGTGCTTTCTCCTGAGGAGACTCTGGGTTGGACACAAAGCTTCCATGTTTCAGTCAGCGACTGAGTGTGTTAAATGTTTGTATCACCAGCCACCACTTTGGGAGCCTGGGGCATGTGATCTTTTATGGTAACAAAATTGTTCTAAGAGCTCCTGGGCCTCTTCAAGGTGTGAGCTTCTCTGAAAGTTTCCCTCAGCCATCAGCACGCCACCGTCCCAACTCCTAACTCATGCCTGTGTTCCCAGGGCGGGGGGTTCAGGAACCCGGAACCCACCAGGACTGAACAGCCACTCTTTTGTAGTCACTTCACGGAAGTCCTTTCTAATCTCTACCTGCACCGTGAAAGAGCCTCATCAGACCAAAGCAGATGCTTCCCTAGAGAGCCCGCATGTTTTCTTTGTTGTTGTTTCAAATGTAATGTTTGAACCTGAGAAAAGCCCCCAGCTCCATAGGCTTCTTTCTAGCCTTGGTCCCCAAGGGCCACTCTCTTCACTGCTCCTCAGCCCAGGCAGGTCAACTGCATGACAATCCAGGGATTTCAAATGCTGTTTCCACTCTGCTGTATAAAAGTCTGGGGTCTTCTAAATCAAGGCTTCTGAAGTTTGACTCATGATACCATTAGTTTACAAATAATCGTACCAGGCTCTCGGAACCTTGCCATTTTGTGGAATAAATAAGGCATTCTTTTCTGGGAAGAAAGACTCTAACCTTCAGTACATTTTTGAAGGTATCCACAATGTGAAGAAAGTTAGGAACTCGTGTCCATCTCGGTGCCCTCAGAACTGGGCCCCATGGGATAGTCTTGGCTGTATGCTTATGAAAGCAAATTGCCAGGCATTTCTTTTGTGGTGCTACTGTGTGGGTTCAAACCACCAACCTTTGGCTTAGTAGTTGAGCTAAAACTGTACCACCCAAGGCCCTGATAACAGTAATAACTACGACTTATCCTAAACATTTTACTTATTTTACCTGATCTTATTAAATTGTATCTGATTTCTTTTAATGTTTACTGACTCTTCTGCTATGCCTATCTGTTTTAAGAACATGCAGTGAAATTTTCAATCAAGTTATTGTACTTTTTATACGTTTATTTTAGTATTCTCTATTTTTTGCTATTATCCATCGGCCTATTTCTCACTCATTTACACTTATTTGTATAGCTGGGTATATTTATGGTAGATTTTAAGGCCTTGCCTACTGATTACAATATGAGTCTTCTGTCCATTTCTGTTGATTGTTGCTGCTGTTGTTTTAGCCAACTCAGGACATGTTGTTTTCTGTTACTTGGCATGTCTTGTAGTTTTTTTAATACTAGACATTATCAGTGATACACTATAGAGACCGAGGGTTCTATTACATTCCACCAAAGAGTGATTTTTGCCCTGATAGACATTGTATTGGCTGAATATAAACTCCATGATCGTTTTTCCTTGTAGGGGAAGGTGCTGAAATCACCACCCAGTTCTTTCTGGTTTAGTGGCTGCATGTTTCCTGAGCCTACTCGAGTCTGCTCTGTATACACACTGTTTAGTACCCATTCAACAAATTGAGCAAATGTGATGTGCAAATAGTGGACTTGCCATCTTGATGACTACTTTTCTTCTAGGATTTCTCTGAATGTTCCAGTTGATCTGCCAAATGTCATTTATTGGAAAGTTAGTACATCCAATAGTAAAAAAAAAAAACACTGAAAGGTCTAAAGTTTAAAAATTTGATTTTATAGTGTCTTGATATAGGTTTTCTTTTAAGTGCCATGGTGTTAAATCTAACAGTGTATCCTTAGCACTATATTTAGAAAATTCTTTTCTAGTCCCCCCAAAATTGATATTCTATATTTGTCATTAACAAATAGTATCATGATAGAAACTATGAACAAGAGCTAACATTTATTTTTCACACATGGTTTGTCAGTCGTGTTAACACCTTTGTTGGCCATCTGTAATAGTCTGGGTACTTTAGAGAAACAAATCCACAGAAACTCATGTATAAGAGAGTTTTATATAAAGGATAAGTGTGCATCAAGAAAACATCCCAACCTAGTGCTGCCCAACCCAAGTCCAAAATTAACCCATATGTCCAACACCAGTCCACAAAGCCCTCCTCCATCTCACAAAACAGACACAATGATACCGACTAAAGGAGGAAAGCCGAGTCAGTGAATGTGTAATCATCTCAGCGCTGGCAGGGGTCTCCACACGGCTGCTCCAGCACCCAGGGCTGCATCATGAAAGGTCCATGCAGCTTCTCCTTGGGGATGTTCTGCGGGAAGTGAGCCTTGGCAGCTGAAGCAGCGAACTGGCTAAGGCAGCTGCACCCTGGTCCGACCACCACAAAGCAAGAAACCTGAGAACTAGAAAGGCAAGACTCACTGAGCCATTTATCTCTCTGCCCTTCAATTAACCCCACGTGTTTATCGGCCAGGTTGGCACAATAAACTAACTCAATATCCCACTTCCTCTGTAATTCTAGAGCAACCAGTTCATTCAGGAAGTGACCCAAAGAATATGGATGCACAAGTCAGAGGTGGGGATCAGCTCTGCTGCTTAGGAGTTGAAATTTTGGTCAAGTTATTAATTTCTATTTGTTTTGGTTATTTAATCCTCAAATCACCTACAAATGTTATCATAATGATAATCATAAGTTAATGTAAATCTATAAACTCTTCAGAAGAAAAGAATGACATTGGACCTCTACTTCACATAGCAATAAAAAACTATCTCAAAATAGATTGTCAACCTACATGCAAGAATTACAAGCATGAAATTCTAAAGGAAAAAATCTTTGGGATTGTGGATAAGGCAATTGTTTCTGAGCTATAATGCCCAAACCGGTGACAAAAGGATACATACATTAGGCTTCCTTAATTAGTTTTGTGCTTTGAATGACATAATCAAGAAACTGAAATGACAGCCCACAGAATTGGAGAAATAAGTTGCAAAGTTTATATCACACAAGAAACTTGTATTTAACTGAAGACAAATGGGTGCATAAGCAAATGTGGCGAAGAAAGCTGATGGTGCCCGGCTATCAAAAAGTATAGCGTCTGGGGTCTTAAAGGCTTGAAGG
>NW_022111372.1:33364535-33385627 GCF_000313985.2 Echinops telfairi | reverse complement strand
TTGGGATAACAGTTGTATGAGCCCCTAATAAAATGTTTAAAAAAAAAAAAAGAATGAAGAAAATGTTCTAAAATTGAATGTAGTGGTGATTACATAGCTCTTTTCAATGTGTTTAAATCAATGAATTATATATGTAAGTTATATGTCAATAAAACCAAAAATTTTTAAGTTAAAAAGAAAAAAGAAACTTGTATTTAGAATATATTAAAAAAACAAAACAAAACTCAGCTATCAAAAGATAACTCGATTTATAAATGGACAAAGGAAAATGTAAGCTTTTGCCCAAGGAAGATATGCAAATAATAATATGCACATGAAAATATGCTCAACTATTAGTCTTTAAATTAAAGCAGAGCTGAGTCATGGTAGTGGGGTGGGGGACTGAAGGAACTGAAGGAATGATGTGTGTTTTTTTGGTGCTATACTGCACACTGGTTGAATTGTCCCTTCTTTGTAACCCCTCTGTGGGGAGGTGCCCAATCATCTACATAGGGGCTTTGGATCTCCACTTCAACCCCCTTCTTTCACATCGATATAATTATCTGTTTTGGATCTTTTGATACCTGCTACATGCTCCGGTTGACACCTCATGATCACACAAGCTGGTGTGCTTCTTCCATGTGGGCTTTGTTGCTTCCCTGCTAGATGGTTGCTTGTTTAACTTCAAGCCTTTAAGACCCCAGATGCTACATTTTTCATAGCTGGTCACCATCTGCTTTCTTCACCAGAATTTCTTCACTAGAATTTGCTCATGCACCCATTTTGTCTTCAGCAATCGTGATGGGAAGGTGAGTATCAAAGAGTGCCAGGTTATTAGGACAAAGTGTTTTTGTGTTAAGGGAGGCCTTGAGTGAAGGCCTAAAGTCCATCTGCTCTCTTAATACTTAATTTATGAGTATATGTACCTTGACCTCTGTTCCTTTCATTATAAGTAAACATATTTACTTATATACATACCTATAGCTCTACCTCTATAATTAGCTCTTGCCTCCTACCTCTTTCCTCTATTTCTTTTCACCTTCCTATCCCAATATCGTGCTCACCCTCCATTCGGCTCTCAGGAATTCCTCTCTGATACATTACACTTGATCAAGCTCTACAGGTATTCTACGCCCTCCTCACCACCAGTTTTAGATCTCTTGTTGTGCCCTTGTCCCTGAGTTTGTTAGCTCCCTGCTCCCCCTCCCTGCCCTCTCCTCTCTCATTCCCTCCCAGAACCACTGGTCCGGTTGTTTTCTCGTTGGGGTTTTTCATCCTGTCTATCATACAGATAGACATAGGGTGAAAGAAAAAGAAAAACAAAACAAACAAAAACCAAATAATACTTAACAAAAAACAAAAACCAATAGATAGTTCTGCTAACCCTTATGTATGTTTCCTGATCAAATCTGTTGAGGTGGCAAGCCCTCTACCCAGAGTCAGAAATATATTTTCAGGATTCCTGGACAACTTGGTTATTTTGCTCCCCTTGCTGCTCTGTTGCACTCACTTTGCGTCTCACCCCTCTGTGCATGGGGCAGACTGGGCACACTTTCCACGCAGTGTCTCCAGTGCTGTCCCCAGTAATGGTATAGGTCACTGAGGGAATGTCTTTTCTCGTGGTGGGGCTGGCCCCACAATCCTCTCTGTGCATTAGATGCTCGCTCTGAGCAGGGATGTCGTCCCCAGGGCTTTGTGGGCCATGATGAGGTGTCTCTCTCTCTCCCTCCCTCCCTCCCTCCCTCCTAGCTGGCTCCCTTGTGGTCTGGACAGACCTGCCTCTCACCCCAGGCTATATCTTCAGGGCTGCCCTCTAAATTACCGTCTTTTGGGGAGGGGATCAACATAGCTTGACTTGGGCCTTCCCCCGTCATCCTATTAGTTAGTAGTCATTCTTAACAACATATCCAAAGTAGGTGAGACCTTGTCTCACAATGCTCACTTGAAAGAAGCATTCTGGCTGTGCCTTTTCCAGTATTCTTCACCAACACCACCATGTGAATGACTTAATTGTTCATTCTCCAGGCCTCACATGCTTGGGAAGTGATTAGAAAGTTACCATCGCTTGGGTCAAGTACTTCTTAGTCCTCAAAGGGATATTTTTGCTCTCTGATACTCTACAAAATAGTATTTTTGACATAATATTAAAAAGAGTTATGCAATCATGACCACAGTCAATTTCACAACATTTTTGTCTCTTACTCATTCTTGTTAGCTTCCCATTCCCCCAGTCCACCCCCTGCCAGGCCCCTAGGCATTTATAAATCTGGTTACTGGCTTTATAAATCTACCTATCTTGGGTTTTGTATATAGAAAATCATGTGAAACACAAATGGGAAGCAAACAAGAAAACAAACCTAACAACAATGACTAGAGAAGACATAGAAAAATCTCAAATGGAAACAAAGCAGAAAATATTAAAAACTAAAACAACTTTAAAATGAGTCAAACAGAGAACAAATTATAATTGTAGTTTAACCTAACTCTACCTGTCTGATAGCTCAGCTATTCACATCCCTGGACTGTGTCCAGAGAGAATTCACCTGAGGCTTTATCCATGTGTGAAGCCTGTAAATGGAATTTGTGCTTCCGCTGTCTTCAATAGCCTCTGCAAACCCGGGGTTCACAATTTAAGCTCAGATACTGTTCCTCTGTGACACTATCATTCGCATTACCGTATACCCCAGGGAGATGATTTACAATGTTCTCTGTCACAAAAATGACTATAATACCTCTAAAGTGAACCAGAGACTTTAAATCATAGGTACAAGAATGAATTTGGGGCTCAAACATAATACTTATTTCAATCTAGGTACAACTCATTTTTATGATATGGTCCTGCTTAATTCTCACCCAAATGAAGAAATTGCTGAAGATATGAGTGCTAAAGAAAGTATGATGAAAAAAAAAAAAAAAAGAAAGTATGATGAAGAAATCAGATAGTGCCTGGCTATCAGAAAGAATAGTATCTGGGGTCTTAAAGTCTTGTCTTCGAACAAGCAGCCATCTAAGTGAAACATCAACTAAGTCCTCATGGAAGAAGTACATCACCTGTGATCCAAGGATTATAAATAATAAACCTCCAAATCTGAATTTGTACCCTTTATACTTTGAAGAAGTCTTTTAGAGCAGATTTGCAATACATTGTTTGACTTCTTGACTTCTGCTTCCCTGAACATGAATTGTGGATCCAAATAAACTGAATTGCTTGATCATTTCAATCTTTTCTGTATTTATTGTAAGGTCGCCTATTGGTCCTATTATGAGAATATTTTTTACACTGAGTTATATAATCCATATTGCTGGCTGTATTCTTTGATTTTTATCAGTAAGTTCTTCAAATCCTCGTCTCTTTAAGCAAAAAGGGCTATATCATCTTTGATACAAGGCTGTATAATCATCCTTGCTTCGTGGACACAGCCTTGTTTGCTGAAAATAAAGAATACTCGAAGCACTTAAAGATGAAGATCAATGAGTTTATATGTGTGTGTATGTTTCATGTTTATATATGTATATACACACATATGTATTGTACATATGTATCTACACAAAGTTTCAAAAGGTTCATAGGGAAATTGAAATAGATGATCATTTTTTTCATGAACTTTTTGAATCTCCTTTGAATATGTAGAACCCTGGCAGTACACTGGGTTACACATTTGGTTGTTCATTTAAAGGTTAACATTTCTAATCACAAACCACTCCTTTGGGGAAAGATGAGGCAGTCTACTCAGAAAGATTTACAGTCTTGGAAACCATATAGACCAGTTTTACTGTGTCTTATAGCATCATTATGAATCCGAATCACCAAAAAAATAGTGGAATATGTGTGTGTGTGTCCAGATTGGATCTGTTGTATAATAGAATCAAACGCTGTCCAGTCCTGTGCGATCCTCAAACGGTCACTATCCTTGAGCCGTTGTTGCAGCCGTGGTGTCAGGGCTCCTCTTGTGTTCCACTGACATTCCACTTCGCCGAGCTGGACACGCTTCTCCAGAAACTGTCCTCTCCTAGAGCATGTCCAAGGTGTGTGCGATGAAGTCTTGCCATATTTGCTTCTAATGAGCATTCTAGGAGATACACTTCAGTCCATAGCAGCAATATATCACAGTTGTTTTTCTAGATAAGTAAATATAGCTTCATCTTTTTAAAATGGGTATATGCCATATTTCTCACCCTGTGTCTATTTGTTGTACTTTGTTGGCTTGTGTGTTGTTGTGAAGCTATGAGCTCTGAGAACGGTATTTAAATGCTAGGAGGGACACTCAAAGTGAGCAGGTTTCAGCTGAGCTGCCAGACTAAGAACAGACAACCAAGAAGGACTCCACTCCCCACTTTGCAGGAAGAGGCCTCTGGAAACCTTATGCCTGCCTTAGGAGCCTTTTGAAACACTGAAAGCCTCACCATAGGAAGTAGAACATTGTGGGAAAAACTGCTGGCAGGTGGGTGCCTGGGGTCTGAAATGCGTGCAGCAAGGAGCTGCTTTCTCAGAGGGGAGCAGCCCCTGGTGACATGAGACGGGTAAAGCCTATGGGCGTGGAGCCTCCCAGATCTTCACTTGCTGATGGGGCATGAGTCCAGGTAAACAGAAAAAGCTGCAAAAATCTTCTATTGATTAGAATTTGGCATGTGCAAAGTATGAATTCAGGAAAATTGGAGGTGGTCAAAATGAAATGAAACACGTGAAGATCGATATCCTAGGCATTAGTGAAATGAAATGGACTGGTATTGGCCACTTTGAATTAAAAAAATCATATGATTTGCCATGCTGGGAATAACATACTCCAGAGGAATGGCATGGCATTCATTGTCAGAAAGGATCTTGCTACATTGATTAAGAAGAACAATGCTATCTGTGATCAGATTAGATCCCTCTGCCTTCAGGAAAATCCAATAAATACAACTATTAGTCAAATGTATGCACCAACCACAAAAACTACTGATGGAAAATTCTGCTCACAACTTCAGTCAGAAATTGATCAAGCATGCAATAAGTACGTATTGATAGTTATTGGTTACTGGCATGTAAAAGTTGGAAACAAACAGGAAGGTACAGTCGTTGGAAAATATGGACTTGGTCTTAGAAAGGAAGCTGGAGAGTGCTTGATAGAATTTGGCAAACCCAACGACTTGTTAGTAGCAAATACCTTTTTTCACGACACATGGACTTCTCTTGTTGGAATACACAGAAATAAAACTGACTTCATCTTTGGGAAGGCATGATGAAATGCTCAATATCAGCAGCTAGAACCAGGCCAGAGGATAGTTGTGGAACAGACCAGCAATTGCTCATTTGTAAGTTCAGGGTGAAGCTGAAGAATAGTAAAACAAATCCACAAAAGTCAAAATACAAACTTGAGACTGTCCTGCTTGAATTTCAAGAACATCTCAAGAACAGGTTTGCTGCCTTGGACACTGATGACAGAAGACCCGATGGGCTGTGGAAGGACATCAAGATCATCACTCAAGAAGAAAACAAAAGGTCATTTAAAAGACAGGAAAGAAAGAAAAGATCAAAGTGGACATCAGAAGAGACTCTGAAACTTGCTCTTACTCACAGAGTAACTAAAGTAAATGGAAGAAAGGAGGAAGTCGAGGAGCTGAATAGACAATTTCAAAGGCCACCATGAGAAGACAAAGACAAATATTATAATGAAAAGTGCAAGGACCTAGAGTTAGAAGCCCAAAAGGGCAGAACAGGGTGAGCGTATCTGAGATTCAAAGAACTCAAGAAAACATGTAAGCCTTGAATTGCAATTTTAAAAGATTCTATAGGCAAAAATAGTGAATGATGCAGGCAGCATCAAGAGAAGATGGAAAGAATGCCAAGCTCAGGCTCTGGCACAGGAACAGTGGTGAGGCCGGCTCAGGACGGTGCAGTGCTTTGTTCTGTGGGCTTCTGATGCCAACCCAATGGCATCTAACAATAGCATACCATGCTTCACGGTAAGGTCCAGCATAATGTTTACCATTGGTCTCTCACTGAACATTAAGCTTGCAAATAAATGTATCCATTCATGACTTTTTGAAAATTATCTTTGCTGAGCCTCAAAAGTAGTACGTTCCTGACCAGTTTTGCAGCAGTGGGGGATGGAGGAGGAGGAGAAGGAAGGAAACGCTGGGGCCAGGTCACCCAGAACCCTGTGGAAGAAAGTTATAGAATGTTGATTGCCTTTTTTCTGTATTTATAAAGGTTTTCATCATTTCCCCACTGTTAACACTTTGGGGGATGCTGCTGCAGAACAAGACATTGTCTGCAGACTTAGGGCACACACCAGTCTGCAGTGGTTTCTGTATCCATTTGAGACAGAATGTGCAGGGGCTGAACAATGGGGCTAACATTGAGTCAGAAAGTGATTTGAAATTCTGCAGTCACTCCTTCTGAATGTGAACAAAAGAAGAGATCGTTTTTTCTTAAATCCAGTTGATGGTGTGATAAGGGGAGACACATCCCTCTGTGAAAAGTATAAGGAAAAAGGAACAGCCAGGGACTGAAACACCTATTGATAAGCACATAACCACATGGTTGTTATCCTCATCATCATACCATGCAGCCAACTTCAGAGTACTCTGGCGCATAGCTGAAGATGAAGACAATATGGGGTTCAGTGGTAGAATTGTTGCCTTCCTTGTAGGAGACCTGGGTTCAATCCCAGCCAATGCCCTTCATGTAGAGTCGCCACTCATCAACAGAGGCTTGTAAGCTGCTATGACACTGAACAAGGAGCTTCCAGCCCAAGAAGCACTTCTGAAAATCAGTTAAGAAAAACCTTGTGCATCTACCATAGTCTGAACTACTACCACGCATGGGATGATGCAGGACAGGGCAGTGTTTTGTTTCATTGTGCACAAGGTCACATGGGTCCAAAGCCAACTGCATGGTAGAAGCTAACAACAATATATTAGAAGAGCGTAAAAAGGATTTGTGCATGATCATTAAAAATAATAATGCATGGAGGCCCTGGGCTTTCTACAGGATTACTTTCAAGACATCTGATAAGCCCTCCATTCCCACATGCTGCCATCAAATTATTTTCACAACTGCGAACATTAGGATTTTTAGAATTACCTCACAAGATCCTCTAGGTTGTTATAAGGACTCCCTCTGCTTCTGCAGTCCTGTCCCCCAAGGGACTCACTGTAAACAGCTGGGAGGTATGCACTGAGCGAAGCTAGCATAGCCTCGGGAGAAAGGGGACAGGCTGTGGGTGTGTGGTGACGGGAGGGCTCCGATGTTCATACGGTGCCTTACAGCACTCGCCCCTAAATAACTGCCTCAGCAGAATTACACATTTTAACTTGCATGGAACTGCCACGTTGCTGACAAATAATTGAAACCCAAGCTGTTCTATCTATACATACCCAGGATCCACTGCATTTTAATATGGAAACACCCAATTTTAAATACACTAGAATTGTACATTGAATGCCTGCTGTACTATGTTCCTATTCTTGCAATGTTTTAAAACTTGTAAAACTGTTGTAACACCAATGACACAAGTGGGTGTTTTTAAAGGACAGCAATGTATGTCCTCACTGCTTTGGAGACTAGAAGTCAAAATCGTGGTCTGTGCAGGGTCAGTTCTTGCCATGTCAGGAGGTCCAGCTCCTTGGTTCCTTGGCTTGTAGATGGTCTTCACCCTGCATTTCTCTTCTCTTGTGTGCATGTCTCGGTTTCCACTTTGATCTTCTTATAACTCAGAATGTATTCAATGTAGATCCCACCCTACCTGGACAGAACCCAATGACTGTAACAAAACTGCAAAAACAACCCTATTTTCAGACAAGATCATATTTAAAGATATGTGTCAACCCAATATATATAGATATAGTTATAGATTGCCATCAACTCATTTCCAACTCAGAGTGGCCCGACTGGACATAGCAGAAATGCTGCATAGCACCCTGCTCCAACTTTCTCCCACAGAGCTGCCCATGGGTTTGAACTACAGACCTTCCATTTAGCAGCCAAGCACATTAGTGACAGCAAAACTCCTTCTTACTGTTGTTAGGTACCGTCCAGTCAGTTCCAACTCATAGCAACATAAGCTATGCACAACAGAATGAAAACACTGCCCAGCCTTATACCACATTCACAACCACTGTTATGTCTGAGCCCATTGTTGGCAGCCACTGTGTCAATCCATCTCCTCGACGGTCTTCTGCTTCCTTGCTGAGCCTCTACTTTACCAACCAAAATGTCCTTTCTAGGGATTGGCCTTTCTAATAACATATCCGGAATACATGGCATAAAGTCCCACCAGCCTCACTTCTGGTTGTACTTCTTCCAAGAGTGATTTGATGCTTCTTCTGATAATCCATGGAATTTCCAGTATTCTTTGCCACCACCACAATTCAAATACAGCCATTCTTCGGGGGCCTTCTTTATCACTCTCTGACTCTCACCTGCATGCAAGATTATTGAAAATACTATGACTTGAGTCAGGCACACCTGAGAGCTCAAGAGTGCCAGAGTGCCACCTCTTTTTGGAGGACACAATACAATCCATAAAACGCCCGGATACGTTACCACAAACTTAATGGCTAAAAACAGCACCTACTTCATTAGCTCAGTATTTTGTGGGCTAGAAGTTTCTCTGATTTGGAACTCACAAGGCAAATGCCTAGCTGTCAGCAGGCTTCTGTATCCTTCCAGAGACTCTGGTCAAGAACACACCTCTTAGCCCATTTTTGTTGTTGGCAGAATTGAGTTCATGGCACTAGATGTAAGCTGGGAGTCAACCTTAGCTCTCAGAAGCTTCTCTCTGTTGCTTGCACTCGTTCACGTACTACATAACTAGCTCATTTCACATTGTAAGACTGACTGATCCCTTCTGCCTCAATTGTCTTACCTTTTTTTCTGGTCCATCCATTTGATGGACTCTTCTGCCTCTTTCCACTTTTAAGGGACCATGTGATTAGAGTGAGTCTACTAGGACACTCTGGGACAGCGGTTCTCAACGTGTGGGCCATGACCCCCGTCGGGGGTGGGGGTGGGGGGGCCGGGGCGGTCAAACGGCCTTTTCACAGAGGTCGCCTGATTCGTAACAGTAGCAAAATTACAGTTATGAAGTAGCAACAAAAATAATTGTACGGTTGTGGGAAGGTTACCACAACATGAGCAACTGTGTTAAAGGGTCACGGCCCTACTGCTCTAGGATAATCTATACTTTCAGGCCAGCTGATGGGTGTTATTAAGTGCCATCAAGTCTGCTCAGACTTGTAGTGATCCTATATACTGCAACTGAGAGAAACTCCACCCAGTCCTGTGTCACCCTCACACGTGTCAAATTTGATATCATTGCTGCAGCCCTTGCATCATACCATCTCATTGAGGGTTCTCCTCTTTTCACTACAGCCTAGTAGGTCCAAAGGATGGCTCTGAGTTGGAAATGACTCAACAGTTCACAATAGCAATGCTCTCTCGGCCGTGGAATGGATGCTGACCCAGGGACCCTATAGAGCAGGGTACAACGGCCCTTGTTGTTTCCAAGACTCTGGCTGTTGATGCGAGAAGAAAGCCCCATTTCCCTCCAGAGGAGCAGCTGGTGGTTTCAAACTGCTGTCCTTGCCGTTAGCATCCCAACACTCAACAATACAGTAGCAATAGATCTTACAAACTATAATGTCCTTAGAAAGTGCTCGTTGATTGTTGATAGAATCACCGTTAGGTGCAGTCAAATCCGTTTTGACTCACAGCCAGCCTGTGTACAACAGAATAAAGCACTGCTGTCTTGTGCCAGCCTCACAATCACAGTTACACTTTAGTCCTGTTTTAAGTTACGCTGTCAACCTGGCTCCTTGAGGATCGTCATCCTTTTTGCTGCCCCTCCAGTTTTCCAAGCATCATGGCCTTCTCCGGGGCCTGGTCCCTCCGACAACATGGCCAAAGGACATGATACCAAATTTTGCTTGCCTTGCTTCTAAGGAAATGGAATGAAATTGAATGATCACCTTAATTTACTTTAACTGCCCTTGAGTGCTGTGTTCATCCCACAAATGTGCACTCAACACACACTCTGTATTACTATCCAGGCATGACTCTGGAGATGCATTAATGACCAGATCAGGGAGTCTTTTCCATCATGGAGCTTACCGTCGAATGGGAAAAAATAGAACTAAACAACTGAAAATTATATAGTTACATATATAGATATTTTTATGATGGAAGTACGTATCAATACTATGAGGCTCTTAACTATAAGTTTTTTTGAAGTGGAAAGCTAAAAATGTAGGAAAGGATTGTCTTTGGCAGGCTTACAGGGGAAATGGACTCTGAGGTGCAGATTTGTGTACAGGAAGCTTTGGGAGAGAACTTCAAGATTAGCACTTGTGTGGGGCAGGGAGGAGTTCAGTTGGGCAGAGGGTGATGAGGTGAGCCAATTGCATTTAGGCTATCACCTGCTCTGCGGAGTTCTGAAGCTAAGCTGGCTTTAAATGGGGCTGGAGACCTGAATGTACTAATCCTCACTTTTTCATGCTCTGTGTTAAATTGCAATATGCTTCAAGCAGGTGGAACGTTGTTTGCCGTGATTAGAAAAACTCATGATTCTGTCAACAAATACATGTAAATTAGTCAGATTTATTAAGATGTCTGGCCTTGATTGGTGGGAAGTAGTTACGAATCAGTTTTAATTCTCAGATCTGCTATGACAATTTCCCAGGTAGGTTTAAGAGTTTTTTATTTATTCTCGAATATCATGATGACTCATCCCATTGAAACCATGTTGTCCACCCTCCCCCTGTCCGTAGTGCCTTGCTTTGCATTCTGGATGGCTTTCTCTGCTGTGCGTGGAGGTGATAGGAGGAGATGGTGGTGATGACAGGCCCCTATTTATCTTGGCCCTGGCTTGCCTAGTGCTGTTGCTCCACCAAAGTTCTCTGTCTGGGAAACAGCCAGACATGGGCTCCGTCCTGGGGATATGTATGTGTGAGACTTGGCAGGTAAACCTCAAACCTCACTGTAACCAACCATCTTACTCAAGTTATCAGTCAAGCCCAGATATTTCCTGTAGTGTTCATGGAAACGCACACATCTTTGTCCTGTCTATACTCTTCAGACAGGCATCTCTCTCCCTCTAATTTATCTCTCCTATTCAATTGGTGTGTGGTAGATGAACAAGTCATCTTGGCATTGGAAGTTGGTTACCCCATTTTTATAAGTTCTCCTCTGAGTGTGATGCTTTTGCCAGTCCCCTCACTTGAATTATAAAGGAACAAGAAACATACGTCATAATACTCTTTGATAACTCAGGGCTATTTTCTCTTTCTCCCTTACCTCTCCCGGTTCTGTTTTGGTTGGGGACAGCAACGCTTAGTTAGTCTTGAATGCGACTCAAGTCTCAGTTATCTTTAGACTGTTTAAGCACATGGCACTTCTGAGCCATACCTGGGGTTGTAGAAATAAATCTGGGGTCATAGAAAACATTTTCTTGGCACCCAGTTCTGTTTACTTGACCATTTAGCTTGTACGATTGATTGATTTACATACGTACTTGTTCATTCATTCATTCTTAGCATGTACTTTTTAGTTTAGTTTAGTTCTTCCCCTGGTGATAAACTTGTACTCCTTCCTGTGGTTGGGGTTCTTTTTTTTTTTTTCTAATATGGACAAGTAGTTTAAAAGAAAAATATTCAAGTACCCCAACATTTAAAGATAAAGTATTATTTGGTATCTTAGAGGGACACTTTGCTTATTCAAGGTATGAAAGATATATAAGAGACAAAGGAGTCAAACAATAGAAGGTGAAGTGTCTCCTCATTTTTTATATCTGTGGACAAATAAATGAGCTTTCTACTCTTGAGCCCAAAATCATCCAGACTCGACTCCTGAAGGTTTCTGTGCCCCATAAAAGCATCGGCCTACCCCTACCTGTGTTATGGAATGAGGGCTTGTTTTATTTCTCTGTGAAGGCTAACTCTCAGATATTCAGTGCTTTAAAACAACATACATTTGTCATCTCAGTTTCTGAGGGCCTGGAGTAGAAGCGCTGTTTAACATGTCACTCTGTTTCAAGAGCTCTCACGAGGCCACATCAAGGTGGCCACATCAAGGTGTCGGCCAGGACCGAGGCCTCTTGTGAAGGCTTGAATGGGGAGAGTCCTGCGCAGGAGCACATGTACTCCTTAGCAGGAGCCAATTTCTTGCAGGTCAACAGACTGAAGACCTCAGTTGCTACCTGATGACTGGTCAGAGCACTTCCTCGGTTCTTTGCCATGTGACTGTCTTCAAAATGGCATCTTGACTCGTCAAAATATGAAAGGTAGGGACGCCCTAGAGAGACTCTTCTAGTAGGATGGAAGTTACAATTCTAGGAAACCTAAACATGGAACTAACACACCATCCCAGTTTCCATATTGTTTCATTCTTTTGCATATTGTAGGTAACACATCTGTCAATTCAGCAATTCTCATGTATATAATTCAGTAAAAGCAATTATATCAATCATTTGTGCAACCATTGCGAATATCTCTTGCCCAAACTACCCATTCCCATTAATAATACTCAAACAAAACAGCAACAACAAAAATAAAAAACCCTCACAGCTTCCTAAGCAACCACTGCTCCATTTTTCTCCCCTTCCCACTATTATTAAAGTCTAAAACAGTGGTTCTCAACCTTCGTAATGTGCAACCCTTTCATAGAGTTCATGCTGTGGTGACCCCCAACCATAAAAGTATTTTCATTGCTATTTTATAATTGTAATTTTGCTACTGTTATAAATCGTCATGTAAATATGTGATAGGCAAGATATATTTTCATTGTTACACATTGAACATAATTAAAGCATAGTGATTAATCACAAAAGCAATGTGTAATTATCTATTGTGAAGTATTTGTTTCTAATGACGAATAAATGAAATTTTGTCTTGTAGCATGGTGTAGCATGGGTAACAGTCTTCCATGCCGAGTACTCATATGTGGGCGTATCTGCATGTGTGTGAACCTGGAGACAAAGAGAGGAGTGGTGTTTCGATTCCTCAGACCATCAGAAATATGTTTTCCAATGGTCTTAGGCGACCCTTGTGAAAGGGTCGTTTGGGGTCGCAACCCACAGGTTGAGACATATAGATTTGCCTGTTTTTTCGGTATTCTAATATTTGTCCTATTGTGCCATCGCCTTCTGAGATGCGTGTGTTTTCCCTTTCTAGGTAGTCTGAGATTTGTCCTCTGGGGCATACTCTTTGGAATAGGGTCCCTGCCGTACCGACACTCAAGAAGGAAACACTGCACTGGGATGTGGCCCTCGGGAGGTGGCACCATTGGGGTCATCTTAGAGTTCGCATGCCATGATGTTCATGCTTTAGGGCACTACCGACTCCCCCAAAGCCACAGTGGAATGTGCACAACTTTATATGCCTTATTCCTCCCCCTGTGCTCGTTATCCCTTGTAAGTCACTCTCCTGAAGATGAGCCAGAGGAGAGGGCTGAAACCCAAGCAGGGTGACATCAATAGAGTGGGTGCCACCTGGAAGGGAATGATAGCGTGATGAGGAACAATATAACTCCACCCCCGACAATTATAAACATAGCTATAAATCCCCTTGGGCTCTATTTTCCCTCTCTGTTTATATGTGTTTGTTTGCTTGTTTTGAACTAGGCATATCTGAACTTACTTTTTAATAACCTGCCTGTTAGTCCAATCTCTGCATTGGCAACATTTTCTTAAGTTATTGAATATTAATATTGTTCTACAGACTGGGTAGTGCAAATAACCATTGTACTCAGCTGCTCTACAAAAGGTGGGGTGGGGGGTTCTAGTCCTCCCAGAGGGTCTCCGGAAGCAAGGCCCAGTGATCTGCTTCTGAAGGAAACTAAAGAGCTCACATTGAAAACAGTTTGGACCACAATCCCACTCTGACCCACATGGGGTCAGTCACCACAAGTCAGACTCGACTGTCCAGCAACTTTTGGGTCTGTGTGGTGTTAGTGGTCACACTATCTACATGGCTAGCCCAGTGTCTGGTTAGCCCTGCCTTGGGAGACTTGCTCGGTGTTCAGCCCCAGAAAGCCTCCTACCTGCTCCAGTAGCATTTGTTCCCTGTGCATTTTTGACAGGGGGAGCCCAGCAACGTGCTCCCGAACGAGAAGCATGGGAGCCAGATGTCAGCAGAAAGGCTTCCATGGCTTTTCAGGATCTAGAGATGCAGCTGGAGCTCGGTGCCTCAGCCATCCCAGGAACTAGCAGGCCAGGGTCTTGGAGATGGTAGAAGAACAGGTAACACATGCTCACAACCACTCACTCTTTACATTCCCATCTTTGTGCCAACGGACCCTTCATTGAAGCAGCCCTTAATTCCTTCTAGCAGCCTCACTGGACACAGCCACGTCAGGAATCTTTCAGATGTTCTCATTAAGGGAGAGGCTGGGAACATGTCCCTGGCTCCGCAGCCATCACTTCAGGGCCGTCTTCCTGGCCCCTTTGCCCTTTCACGGATTAGCAGCAGAGAGAAAAGGAGGCCACCGTGTGGCTGTCCGGGGACCTGCAATTCCGGTTGCGCCTTCGTGAGAGAATGTTAAACGGCCGCGTGTGAGATGATGGGAGTGGGTCTTGCATCCTGTGTGGTGACTGTGGGCGTGGACATTTAAACGATTGTGAAACAAACCATACACGATGGATCGAGCCCATTACCAAGTTCACTTCCAGCTCGCCACGTGCTGCCATGCATCGACTTGAGATATCTTCCTTCTGTCTTGCCCGATAGATTATTTTTCAACGCTACAGTTTTCCCTCCTCCGTTTCCCACATTCGTCACTATCTCTCCAGCCCTTTTGCTTTTTCTTTCCTTCCATCATCAGGTGTTAAAAGCATCGCACGCCCCAGCAAGAACGCCAGGATTCCTGGGCGCCGCGTGAAGTATGCCTCTGAGTACCCACGTCTGCCAACCGCAGACTCCTTCCTGCAGCAAACACAGAATAATTAAATCTCCTTTGTTTTCATTTGGATGAGCGTTATCAATTTCTGCACAGCTTGGGAGGTGAAGGAAGGCCGCTGGGAGTAGACTTGTTGTAAAAATGGCACTAGGAGGTGATGGTGCTGGGGTTTACAAGTCAGCATAGGGACCACTGTCTTTCTTTAAGTCCCTCCCTAGGACCGCGTCAGCCTGGGAATCTGTGCACCCCACCGGGTTAGGCCCACCACAAGTGGACCATCATTCCGTGGAGGGTTCTGGTAAGGTCGAGATCTCCTGCTCCCAGGCCAGCCCTCTCTGGCCTCTCCCGCTACAGACTGGATGCACGGATGGTTCCTCACCATGGGCCTGCACCCCTTCTAGCCTGCCTCCCTCGGCTGTCGTCTTTGCGGTTTCCCTCTCTTCTGGTTTCCTGGAATCCCTGGGATTTTTGCCGAGGGTCAGGGCTGCCTTAAGTCTGTGTTCTCCTCTGTGCAATTTCAGAATCCTAGTTGGGAAAAAAAAACCCAAACCCAAACAACAACAAATGTCAGGAGCCTACCTGTCTTAGCTCTGCTAAGAACAATTGGTTCATCCCAGTTTTTTTCAGAGAGGCAGCCACCTGCATGAGCACCCGGTCCACACCCACCCTCTGATGTGGGTTTGTTCATGTCACCAAGTGCTGGACTCTCCCACCTCTACTTCCTTCCTCCTCCTCTAGACTTACTTTCCCCCCAATAATCCAGGAAAGGTCTCATCTGGTCTTGCTTCAATGTACTCATTGATAGAGGTCTAACTACTTGACAGTCATCTTATACTAATTTTGAAGTGTCATTATTAGCACTATTTCTATTGTTACTAGTTATTGACATCCTCTCTTGTGTGTGACTTGGTGGTGGGATTCTTGAGTTCCGCATGAGATTGCCAGGTTCGGTACTGATCCAGCGCACTGCATGTACAGCCACCGCCCGTCTGTTGTTGAGGCTTGGACATCGCTGTGATGCTTGAACAGGTTTCAACTGACGTCCACACTAGGACAAATCAGGAAGACAGGCCTGGCTATCGACCCCTGAAAACCCGGCAGTACAATCCCTCTGGATCACAACGGGATGATTTCTAAGTGATCCTGAGGAAGGGCCACACCAGGCAGGGTTTTAAACCATTGTGCACAGATTTGCCATGAGCCAGGGGCCCACGAGCAAGGGGCCCTCTCAATGGCAGTTGCTAGCGTACCCGGTGGAACAAATGGTTAATGGGTTTGGCTTCGGAACCAAAGGCTTGAGGTTTGGGCCTACCTGGGTTCAAAAGGAAGTCCTGGAAAGCTGCTTTGGAAAGATTGGCCATTGAAAACCCAGAGGCACAATTCTACTCTGACACTGCACTTTTCTACAGCACCCAAGTCTTCAGTGACTCGTCATAAGGACAAGGATCCAGCAGGGCCATGCCATAATAACTAGTTGTTCTTCTATTGAGGCAAGAATCAAATGCAAGCAAAATACATTTATGTTTATGGCTTATGATGCCTGTGGTTCACTTGTTCACATGAGAGGTATCATTCATTTTGTAACAATAAAGGTGCTATGAGAAAACCAGACCAGACGATGCTTGACTATCAGAAATAATAGGGCCTGGGATCTTATCTTCAAACGTAACAAGCAAGTCCACATGGAAGAAGCACACCAGCCTGTGTGATCCATAGATTGAAAATAACAAAACCCAAACAGGAAGGAGGGAATGGCATCAGAGCTTACAATGTGAATACTGGTTTGCCGAAGGCTATGGATGACAGTGGACACCTAAAATCCGTTTGCAGGGTCTCCACACAGATGAAGCCACCAGTGCGTTCCCTCTGACCATAGGCGAGGGCTGTCATGGTCTTCTTATCAGATGGAGAGCAGTGTCAAGTTGACATGGCAGATGATTGGTCAGAATTCAATACTTTATTATTTCATCTCACTTTTGACCCATCCGTTTTCAATATTTTCTGCTTTCTTTTTGATTGAGGTTTTTCTGTTTTGTTTACTGTGACACACCTGGGCACGGACTTGACAACTGGCTTATACTGTTCTACTAAACCTACTAACACTCTGGGTATATTTTTATGCTGATGTTTCCAATAGCAATGTAGTTGGGAGAACTTTTTTCGCCACTTTTCTTTTAAATCATACTATTGGGGGCTCTTAAAGCTCTTATCACAATCCATACATCCATCCATTGTGTCAAGCACACAAAGTGGTGATGACCAAATGTTAAGCAGTATCTCAACGTAATACATAGGGTGGCCACTCCTCTCAGCTTGCCTGGGTCTCCTTGTTTTAGCACTGAAAGTCCAGCAGCGTGGCAGGCCCCTCCCACAGCTCAGAAGTGAAGGAGCTGAGATATAATCTGTTGCTTCCCGGGCTCCACACTAGAGTTGCCTGCTCATTTTCCTACTTCTGTTTTCAGAGCAGTGCACGATCCGATTGTGTCTCGACTCTGCTTTCCTTCTGGTTGGTTCTCACCTTCCCCGGTTCCTGAGCATAGCAGATGTGCTCACTCCCAGTCTGGTTCCCCACGGGCCCCAGTTTGGGCAGGCATCTGGTCAGCATTGAACTGAGGAAGGTGGATGGAATTCTTGCCCATGCTTATTCAGTCCCTTTAAACATAGTGCTCAGAAGTGTTAAGGAAAAAGGGAAGGTGGATGGGTGGCAGCAGTGGTCTTTACCACCCTCCAAGACTGCCCGTCATCTCCCCCACCTCATTCAGCTTCCTAGCTAGACAGGAAGAAAGCTGCACTGGTCTGTCCAGCTTCAGATTTGTAAGAAGCAAAAATGCCCCCCGTGCCTCCTCCCTACCCCCAAGCAGCTCACCCATGATATCTTCTTCGCCTGCAAACTCTCCAGATCAAAGGAGACAAGAGATAGTGGCTATGCCTGTCTCCTCTAGTCTCACCATCCCTAACCCCAGAAGAGAGAGGAGCTGAGAGACAGAGGCTTTGGCAATCAGGCCAAATCAGGTCAAATCATCCTGGGGGATCCCTGGAAGGTGTAAATGGTTAAGGCACTTGACTGTAAACGGAAAGATTGGAAGTTAGAGTCCACCAAGAGGCATCCCAGGAGGAAGGCCTGGTGATCTGTTTCCTAAAAATCAGCCAGCAAAAGCCCTTTGGATCACCGTTCTACACACACACACACACACACACACACACACAGTCTCAGAATAGACTTGAAGGCAACTGGTTTTGAATTTTGGGGTTGAAATCACTTTGATTGCTCCATGGTGACAAGGTCCCCTACAGAGAGAGCTGGAGGTAGGGATAGCTGCATATGCAAACTAAGTCCCTGGAGCCTCGCCAGGGTGCATTGTGGAAGGGTTCTTGCTGCTTCCTTATACATTTAAGAGAAAGAGTAGGGGAAATCCTGAAAACATGAACAGGTTCCCCAAATGCAAAGATTATGCTCTTGTTAGGATAGCAGGCCCTTTAATGGCCTGATGAGCCCCCACACACACCCCTCCACTCCCCCACACCCCACCAGGACGGTTTCTTCTACAGACCCTGGCATGGCTTTGATTTAAGGACTTGCACCTTAATCACCCATCATGTGTCATTACCTCGACAGGCAGCAGCCGCCTCAAGACACAAGCACCAATAAACCACTCTGGAAGTTGTTGGAGCGACCCATTGTGGGTTTTCTCTCACAGCTAGACTGCGCCTGCACTGCCAGGATAGGAGTTGGTGCCTTTGGCCAAGGAAGGAAGTGTGTTCCAGGTGGCTGTCTTCCTTCCTCTTGGTTTTCTTCCTGCAGGTTCCTAAGGCTGCTAAGGTCCCCCACACTGCCGAGCCCTGGGCAATCAGCAGAAATGAGCCCTGCCTCGTTAGAGAGCTGGCAGTATGAAGTTCCGGCACTTCTACATGCTGCTTGCTCTCTCGCTTATTTGTTTATTTTCTTTAGCTGCTGGCAAAACAGGAAGTCTCTTTCAAACTGTCCATCAGATGACTACTTTCGCTACTGTGCCTCGCCTCTCCCATCCTACCACCCCACCAGGACTCATGGGCCCTGGACCTGGGAGGAACTCAGAGAAGGAAAAGGCCTCTAGCGCCCTTCTTTTCCTACCCTTTGCAGAGGGCCACCAGTGGCCCGGAATGTGCCCTCTCTGGACCGCATCTTGGAAAGGAGATGCAAAACAGGCCGCAGGACTTCAGATAATGTTTAAGCAGGAAGTAGTGGATGAGCCCACCATGGTGAATCCCACACCTATTCTGCTGGAACCGGTGTGATAAAAATGGGAAGTATTAGATGATTGTGAGAGTGCATAGGAGCCTTGGTGGCAATAGAGGTTGGACATTGGGCTGTTAACTGCTGCTCTTCGGAAGTTGTAGCTGTCATCTACACCCAGGAGATTCACTGGGCGGGGATCTCGGGTCCAGAAGACACGCTCCACTCTCTGGCTCTTGGTGGTAAATAGATCCCTGCCCAGTGAACCTCCCGGATCCAGATGACAGCTACCACATCAGAGGAGCCGCAGAACCAGGCCCAAGAGTACGGAACAGACTGATAGACTTCCCAACCCACAGAGCTAGTCACGATGTGCTTTTGTGGAGGAGGCTGACTTCTGGAGTGAGGTGACTCTGGACACTTAATTGGGGAAGTTGGACTGCTGACCATGGCCGTGGAGCTTAGTGCCTTTGGTCTGAGGCTTAATGGACTGAAGTGCTTCTGGTCGCTTATTGCAGGGAGCAGGGAGCTGGGTTTGCTGACGTCGAGCTTGAGCTGAATGCCCCTTTGGACATTCATTAGCTGACCTGAAGCTTTGCAACCTGTCCTAGTAAACAACTACCCTGAGCATTTTTCACTGGCATTGTAACTTATTAACTTCCCTAATAAACCCGTTAATCATAAATTTTGCCAGGGAGTTTCTGTGTGACTATTGCACTGGACATTAGAACTTAAGAGGTAAATTCATAATTCATTCATTAAGTTGGAGTGGTATAGTAGAGCCCCCTTGCCCCCAAGCGTCTCTCCCTCCTTTTCCCCTTCCCTCAAGGTCTGTGTGGACTACGTGGTGGTGGCCCCTCTCCTGGCACTGGGAGTAATTAAAGTGGTGGCCAGGACAGAGTGTCTGTTGGAAAGGGAATTCCACTCTTCTCATTCTTTTTTCTCCTCCAGAAATTTTAGACTAATTCAGTCACCACAGCCCTGTGCACACAACGTCCTAGGATGAAGTGCTGAAACGAGGTCTGAATCGGTAAAACGTTGTCTATCATCTTGACAGGCGCACGTTTTAGAGGCAGAGCCAGCTTCACAAGTGTGTGGCCTTCGCAGCCTGGACAAGCCATCGCACACTAAAGGGTTGCATGCATGAATTTGCGCCCTGCTGTCACCATCTTGAAATTCATAATCCTTTTTTCATAAAGTGTCCCTGTTTTCATTTTGCACTGATCACTACAGATTATGTAGTTGGTCCTGTGCAAACATTAAATGGGGAAATATGCTTAAAGCACACCAGCATGTATGATCCAAGGATTGTAAATAATAAAATGCAAATCGATGAAGGGAATGGCATCGAAGCTTAAATTGTGAACACCCAGTTTGCAGAAGGATACGAGTGATAGTAGAAGCCCCAAACATATTTTGTATCATTCCCAGGTGGATTAAGTTTGGTGAATGCCCTCTGACCATAGTCCTGGGATGTGAATGTCCTACCTACCAGACATTGATTATGGCAGATGTGGCTATGCTGAAAGGTTAACACCTTGTCATTTGGTCTTCTAATATTTTCTGGTATCTTTTGGATTGAGGTTTTTCTCTGTTTTGCTTTGTCATTGTTGGTTTGTTTCTTTGGTTGGTTTGCTTCCTGTTGATGCTGTGTATGATTTTCTGTATCTGATCCTAGACAGGTGTATCTATAGAGAGAGTGACTGGATTGGTAATTGCCTAGGGTATGACTGGGAAGGTTGCTGGTAAATGGAGAGCTAACAGCAATGGGTAAGAGAAGAAAATGTTCTGAAATGGATCAGAGTTATGAATGCACAAGACCTCTTGATCAAATTGTGTGCTATGTGAAGTATATGCCAATAAAATTATTCTTAAAAAAAAATGAAATGTGCTTCTTCCATGTGGGCTTTGTTGCTTCTGAGCTACATGGCCACTTGATTACCTTCAAGCCTTTAAGACCCCAGACGCTATACTTTTTGATAGCCGGGCACCATCAGCTTTCTTCGCCACATTTGCTTATGCACC
>NW_022111372.1:33295844-33363654 GCF_000313985.2 Echinops telfairi | reverse complement strand
AATTACCTATGGGTGTGGCAAGGGAGGATGGGGAAATAGGGAGCTAACAGCTGTGAGTATGAGAAAGAAGAAAATGTGCTGAAACTGATTGTGATGTGAATGCCCAACTCTTCTGAATATGATCGAACTATTAAATTGTATGATATATGAATTAAATGCCAATAAAACTATTAAAAAAAATGGAATGGAAAGATTTCCTGAATTAGGCTAGTGGTCTTCAAGTCAGATTTCTCAACTTCTGAGTGGGTCATAAATCAATCAGGAGAGTTCCAATCAGCATTTTATGTTGTTTTGCTAATTTCCTGTTTCAGAATTTCAATCCACATGGCCAGCAGTTTGAAACCACCTGCTGTTCCGCAGGAGAAAGACCTGGGCCTTCTATTCTCCTTAAGAGTTACAATCTCAGAAACTCACCTGGGCAGTTCTATCCTGGCCTATAGGGTCACTATGAGTCAACATTGACTCAATGGCAGTGAGTAAGTAAAATATAAATAAAATCATGTTTAAAACAACAAATAAACCCAATGCCCTCGAGGCAGATGCTGACTTATAAAGACCTTATAGGGCAGGGTAGAAACCCCTTTGAGTTTCTGAGACTTTGACTATTTGTTTTTAAATACTTTTATTGAGGGCTCTTACATCTATCACAATCCATGCATTCATCCAGTGTGGAATGTGCTATTTAAGGGACTAGAAAGCCTGGTCTTTTTTCGGAGGAGAGGAACAGATGATGATTTCGAACTGCTGACCTTTGAGATCATAGTCCAACCCATAACCACTATGCCACCAGGACTTCTAAAATCCTGCTTAGTATTTTTAAAAATATAATAAAGTGTTACGCTCTTTTTCCTTCTTGATAGCCTTGCTCTTGCTAAGTGCCTTCAAGTGGATTTGTGACTCACAGCAACCCTCAAGTGACAGGGTAGAACTTCCTCGCAGAGTTTTCTAGGCTGTCATCTGGACAGAATCAAATGGCCACGTCCTTAGCCCATGACTAGCTAATGGGAGGACCCAAACCTCCAACTTCCAGCTAACAATCCCGTGTTGAACCATGGCCCCACCTGGGCTCCTGAAGCATGATCCCTAACTAGCTCTCTACCTACGGAGCACAATCTCTCTGCGTGTCTCTTCCCATTAGTATGCTCAGTTGATGATCAAGTCTTTGAGCCATAACCATGGCCTTCTCTAACTCCAGCGATGGTGTGAACTCTTTCCTCTCAGTGACTTACAAAGTGTGCGTGGCTTGAACACACTAAGTGGCACTGCAAAGAAAACACTGGAGACCTGCTTCCATAAAGATTTCCAGTCGAGGGAATCGCAGGGAGCAGTTCTTCCCTGTAATACGTGGGGTTACTATGAGGAGGAACTAGCTCCACCACAACAGGTTTAGTATTTCTTTCTTTGCGCTTGTGTTTCTCCTCACGCTGTCTCGCTCCTGGGTCCCTGTTGCTGTCTCATTGGTTCCAACCCATGGCAGTTCACACGTGTCAGGGTAGAATGGTGCTCCATAGGGTCTTCAGCAATGGATGATGTCTAAGTAGATCGCCATGCCTTTCTTTCAAGTCACCGGGAACGCAAATCTCCACCGAGCAGCTCTATTGGAGGAAGATCTTGTGGGGGACTTCTGGAAAGATCACCCTACCTGTGGACATCGAGTTAATGTGAATACAGGGGAGTAGAATTATAAATCGTTACAACCTGTCTCATCTTTCTGCCCTGGTACAACTTCTGGGTTTAAATTGCTGTCTTTTCGTTGAACAACCATGCACTGACTGCAAGGTGCTGTCAAGGCTCCTTTCACGAAGATCCTGGAACGCCCTAGGGGGAGATCTCCTCTCTCACATGGAATCAGTTCAACTGTGCCTGGCAACAACAAAGGCTTCCGAAACCAGCAGCCTGCGTTCTCATTAGTCTAAAGCCTAAAGAGTTGTTTGTTTCCAATGAAAACAGTATGTACATGTGTATGAAGTAGAAGCAAGCCGTCTATTCACTACAGTCTCACAAGGTTCCACTGATGAAGCAGTACCATCTCAAAGTTCCTATCACCATGCCAACAGGAAAACATCTGATAGTTTCATCCCAACAAATAAGTGGTCCAGTCAAAAACAACTCATTGCTTCTCCTCAAAACTCATTAGCTAAAGTCGGCCATGTGACCCCGCCTAACAATAAGGTATCCAGACGCACAGACCTCCCAGTGACCCAGAAGTTGGAGAAGCAGAGTGTGACTGCCATGGATCCAAAGAGATGATCCCATGATTCATTGTTTTGACAATCTTGCATCCCTCTACTCATTCAAGCTCCATCTCACAAAGAGCAATTTACTCTATGCAAAATAATGACCAAATCTCATGTGCGTGTCTGCTTCCAAAAAACTCATTCTTCCTGGAAGATTTTAAACCTTGTGAGAAGGCCATCCGTGACCCTCCAAAGCAGTGGTTCTAGACCTTCCTAATGCCATGGCCCTTTCAGACAGTGCCTCATGTTGTGGTGACCCCGCAGCCATCAAATTATTTTCGTTGCTACTTCATAACTGTCATTTTGCTACTGTGAGGAATCGGGCAACCCCTGTGAAAGGGCCATTCGACCCCCAGAGGGGTCGCGACCCACAGGTGGAGAACCACTGCTCCAAATAAAGAATTTTAAAAAAACATAAAAACCAAACCCGCTGTTGCCAAGTTGATTCTGACTTGTGACTCCCCCTGCCTATGACAGCGCAGAACTGTTCCACAGCATTCTCTTTTCTTTATTGGACTATCACCTGCATGGAAGCAGATTGTTAAACCCTTCTGCTGTGGCACCACTGGGTGGGTTCAAGCCACCGACTTTTAGGTTAGCAGTCGAGCACAAACTGTGTGTTCCACTCAGGGACCTCATGGTGGATGGTGGACCTGATGTGAATCATTGGCTTGTTTTCAGAAATTAGGCCCCACACCTTTCTGCCTAGTCTGTCTTAGTCTGGGAGCTGTGTTGAAACCTCTGCAGCATCGCAGGAACATGCAAGCCTCTAGATACAGATGAGTAGTGGCTGCACATGAATTGCATTGACCAGTAATCAAACCCTGGTTTCCTACATGGAAGGCTTGAATTCTAGCACCACCATGCTAAATGATGATAATGCAAGAATGCACCAGCAAGAATGGAAAGGAAAGGCCAGGGTAAGAGCTGGTAGGAAGGGAAAGTCGTTACAGGGATTTACATATAACCTCCTCCCTGGGAGTCAGACAACAGAAAAGTGGGTGAAGGGAGACATCAGACAATGTAAGATGTGAAAAAATAATACTTTATAAATTATCAAGGGTTCATGAGGGAGGGGCGGGGGGTGGGAGGAGGACAAATTAGGAAGCTGATGCCAGGGGCTTAAGTGGAGAGCAAATGTTTTAGAATGATGAGGGCGACAAACAGTTGATGTATGTATGGATTGTGATAAGAGTTGTATGAGCCCCCAATAAAATGATTTAAACAAAAGTCACACTGATGAGACAGGACGGGGGTAAGAGACTCAGGTAGCATGCATGGAGGGTAACTCTGAGCCTTGACTGAGCCTGAGCATACATCTTCAGTCTCACCCAAAGTGACGTGGGAAGCTCTCAGTCAATTTTAAATGAATAAAAGGATGGTGCTCATTTACATTAATGGGAGTTAGTGGCACTAACTTCTACCTGAGGGTCATTAGGGGTAAAGACCTGTGCAGAGTTGGCAGTCCCTGTGGACTCAGCACATGGAATTTCTCTTTCATCTGCTTCACTTGATTGCTAACTCTGAGGACAACCTCATGTGTGCTTGTATATAGGTCAGTGCTCATTTGAACCTGATTTATCATATCTGTAGTTTCCTGAGCAAATTGTTAAGTCAAAAATCCTGCTTCCAATCTAAGTACTCTCTCTCCTGCTTCTCACTTGGCGGGATTGGGGTGGTGGGGGAGAATTTATCTTCCTGTTAGTAGATCCAAAATTATTTTTTTCAATCACTTAATTGATCCACGGTTTTGGCATCCTAAAATCTTACATTCTTTTCTGTGCAGTACAGATCTTTGAAACCGATCCCCTGGAGGCGGGGGAGGCCCAGTGATAACCCATCACAACCACCTGGCTCCACTCTGGACATATGACCATCGCTATCGCATTATTTTTTTTTCTCGCTATTGCATTATATATCTGAAGTCATACCTAGAAAACTTTTAAAAAGACAGAAAATTAAACAGTGAATAATCCGTGGGACGGGTGTACTAGATGACCTCTTTTCAGAGGGGTATTGTATCCATCCTCTGGAACAAAGAGAGGCTTGAGAGTCTCCTCTTCTGGGGGCTCACACCAGCATCAGAGATTCGGGTGAAAAGGGCACAGTTGTTCGCTCACTTGAAGTGGTGAGGTTCCAGAAAGACAGGGGAGAGCTGGTGAGTTGTTCCCAGGTACTGACTGCACTGTCACCTCGGGTAGGTGTCACTGAAAAAAGAGCAGCCCTTCATTAAGCCAGCAGTTGGACTTATTTTAGGCATGGAAAGTGAGGGCTGCACTGCATGTGTGTGAATGGGAACACACGGAACATGCTGTCCAGGGGCTGGCGTGAGAATTGGATGACAGTCGTTCTGTGTTCAATTGCTGGGAGAAGCTCTACGTCAGTGTACAATAAAGCTACCTGTAGTTTCTACCTCCATTACCGAGGGCTGCCTTAACACAAACACCACAAGTGGCCGCTGTAAAGAATGGGCACTTGCTTTCTCACAGTTATGAAGGCTAAACAATCAAATCAGGGTCTCTGCCTTCTTAATTTCGTCTTGCTAAAGAACCAAATCCACCAAAATTGACTCAATTCCAATTCACAGTGACCCGACAGGATAGAGTAAAACTTGCTTCATAGGACTTCCAAGGCTATAAATAATTTTGGAATCAAATCAACTTGTAGCTCTCAGGTAGAGCAACTGGTGAGTTTGAACCACAGATGTTTCTGCTAGCATCTCAATGGTTAGCCTACTGTCCCACCATGTTTCCTTCATTGTCATTAGCCCCCGAAATTCTTTGATTTCTTGGCATCTACATGAATTCTTCACTCATGCAGCATCTGTCTTCCAATGTGTGTCTCTAAGTCTAATTGCCTCTTTTTATAACTCAGAAGAGATTAGGTTTAGTACCCACCCTATTCAGGTATGATTTAATAAAGATAAAAAGAAAAATGTATTTCCAACAGGGATTACATTCCAGATACAGGGATATAGGGCTTAAGATTCTATGGTAGTTAAATGATTTTATGTCAACTTGAAGATGTATGGAAGTGTAGAGATGGAATCCAACCTTTCAATCAGGTCACAGTCAATGAGGCCTCCTTGAGGTTGCCATCTCCTTATAAGTGGAGAACCTGAGCACCTCCCTGTCTTTGTGAAACATTGCCTTCTTGCTTGTGGGGACTCTGCTGTCAACCTGAGAGCTGTTGGTACCCTGCCATTTTTACACCAACTTTGGATCCATGGGACATTCCCCTCACCAGCTTGTGATCTTCCGGTTTCCCACCTCACTTTTCTGCATCACCATCCTTGAGCTATGAGACTGAACAGGGCCCTGGATTGCATCAGACTTATGGACTTGAGTTGGACTGGAGTGTGTGTGTGGGTGTATGGGGTGCCTTCTTTTGATATAAGATTACTTGTTGATATAAAGCTCTTTCTCATACATATATGTATGCCCCTGGTTTTTTTCTCTAGTAAGCCCAGCCTAATACAGAGTCTAACAAATATTTTTGAGGAACAAAATTTAATCCATTACAACTTCCCATTCAAACCCCCCTTACACCTGGCCCAGTGACATCAATGGGCACATCCTCCCATAAGAATCTGTTAAGAAAAACATCTATAACTCATTTATCTAATTCAATAAATGCTTATCATTTTGTGTTTATTCTGCCATAGACAAGACTTCGAACTACTTTCAAATGGTGCAACACTCGCCGTGGTAAACAAGAGTTGAGTGTGCACTGCATAGCATGGTGCCTGTGGTGTTTTGACCTGAGTATGAGTCAAGCAGATGCACCATCTCAAAGAGGATGGCCTACGGCACTTCTTTAAAAGCTTGTTGCTCTTCAGAGTCCTGCTAAAGATTGAATTTCCCAAACCAGGCTGCCGAAACTTTCAGGGAAGAAACACCATGGCAAGACTTTCAGAGAGTAACATTACTGTCAGCCCTGAGAGCAACACACATTCAAAGTCGCCCAGTCGGCTGCCGCCTTTGAGCTGGGCCAGCTGGTTGTATTCTACTCAAAATGCCACTGACAATAGATTTGGTTGCCATGCAGCACACACGTGGCCTTTGTTTACTGAGGCAATTATTGAACTATTTTGAACCAACTTAAAGCCCTAGTCTTAAGCACAATTCCAAGCTCTTTATCATGACTCTTGTGTGGAATTACTATTTCAAAACTATGAGGTGAGTACTCTTATTAACTCCAATTTAAAGGTAAAGGAACTGAGGTTTGAATAACTTCCCTAAGACCTCTGGGCTTATTGGAGGCAGAACCAAGAGTCAGACCCAAACAGCCTAGCCCCAGACCGCCTATGCTCAACCTTTCCTTTAATACCCTGTGTCCCCACCAGCCTTTGGTACTTTGTGTCTTTGGCTGTAGGCACTGAGGCCTCATTTCTTGGTTCCCGTGTTTACCCACTGAAATCTCACCCTGCAGAAATGCAAGTTCTATAAAATTGTTGGTTCTTTAAAGACACCCACAGCTGTGTGGACTCACCAGGTTAGGAGACAACCAAAAAGTTGTGGGCTGAGCTGACCTGACAGCAGCCCACAGTGAAAGGTGCTGGAAGCCCAGATGCTCCTTGAAGTGGGAACTCTAGGAAGCATGTTTGATTTATTCATGTATCGTTTGGTCAGTGAACCTCTACTTTGGATTAGACTGTGGACTTGGAACATATGGTGTTACTGTAAGAGGGGAGCAGACTACTTAGAATCTTCCCTAGGGGATCTGCTTCTAACATACAGACAAGAAACATGAGCAGCCAAGTTGACAGTTTACAATTCTTTAGGACCTGTACAGATATATAAGAAGAAACAATCCTTTTAGATTTAGCTGTACATTTTAAAAGAAATATAGGATTTTTTTTTTAACCATGTGTTTCTACTCTCAATATAGTACTAGCATTATGACTGAGTTACCATGCAATTCATCACTTGGGCTTTGGTGATCTTTGTTTGATCAAAACAAACTTAATTTTGAATAATGGGGAAAACATGCATGTGACTGTGTGCTCCCCCCCCCCCCCTTGAAGATAAAAGCATGTTTACCATACCCAGTGTGGGCGAGATCTCTATACTGATGATGGCCTCTAGTTCCGTTTGAATGGGTCTGATTTTTTTTGTAAAAAGGAACATAAGCTTGATACATCATTGTTTACTCTTCAGTTGCATGTTTATTGAGAGAGAGGTTAAATTCACTGGAATGCATGACAAGCAAGGTGGACCACTGTCCATCTATCGGTTTGTCATACTGTGGTGAGCAGAGTGTAGCTGTGATGCTGGATGCTAGATGCTATGCTGTGGGTATTCAAATCCCCACAAGGTCACCCACAACGGGCAGGTTTCAGGAGATTCCAGACAGTGGCAGACTAGGAGGAAAGGCCTGATGATCTACTTCTGAAAATTGGCCATTGAAAACCGTATGGCTCATCACAGAATAGTGCCCAATGCAGAGCTGAGAGATGAACTCCTTAAGGTCACTGGGTCAAGGTGCACTCAACAAGCCCAAGGGCCACAACAATGGACTCAAAGCCACCAAGCCTGAGGAAGATGGTGCCGCACCAGGCAATATACCCTTCTGTTGGACATGCAGTTCCGAAATCACCGAGATGTTACTGTCTTCTCTGGTATTGCTCTGTCGGCAATACAGCGGGTAGCTTTAACAAATATAAATGGACTTTCTCACAGTTTGGGAGCCTACAACTCTGAATTCAAGGTGCTGGTTCTAGAAGAAGGCGTTCTGCCTGCTCTGCTATATCTTGGTCACATTTGAACTTCTGCTCCTGGCCAGTTTTCTTGTGGCTTGGCCCTTCTTGGACCATATCTATTTTTCTTGCTTGCTTAGTCTGCAGCCCTCGTGGTACAGTGGGTCATGAGATGGGCTGCTAACCTTAAGATCCGCAGTTTGAACACACCCCCCAATGCCTCCAGGGAAGGGAGATGTGCGTCTTTCCACTCTCATAAACAGTGACAGTCTCAGCAACCCATCGGGACAGTTCTACTCATTTTCTTAGGGTCCTCTGAAAAAAAGATTAGTCCAAAGCACACCCACAATTTACACTAATCCTAGCTCCTTAACATAACAAAAATCACCCCTTCCCAAATGAGATTACAACCAAGAGCATGATGGTTAGGCTGTACAAAATATACTCATTTTGTGGGAGACACAACTCAATCGATAATAGTTTCCTGTTTAGTTTCCAATTTCCTCTCAGGCTCAGAGTGTCCCTACGAGTCAGTATCAACCTGATGGCAGTGAGTTAAGAATGTTAGAAGTCCTAAAGCCACAGAACTCATCCATAGCAAACTGGAAGCTCACACTCTTTACTACTCTCACAGCCTTACTTAGGAAATCTCTGTCTTAACTCAGGACACTAATTGAACCCAAAATGTACTGCAGACCTTACAGGGAAAGAGAAACTCCGTTGGTATTTAAGTTCCATATGATATTATAGACTACAGACACACAGGTTCACCCTGTAGCTCAAGTTGACTTCGTGCCAAGGAGTATTGTAGGCTGCAGTTTCAGTGTGGATCGTCTGAATAACAAAGAATGCAAGGGTCTTCAAATGGGGCAGGGAGCTGCTCCTTGAACAGCAAGAAAGGGAAGATGGACTGAGGCTTCATAGGTCATTAAACGGGTAAACTGAGGAAGATAACAGTGTGTGACCCTCCCCTGAAGCTATCACATGTTTACAAATACTGAGTCATCTTAATGTACAACCAATATTATACAATTATGGATGGGGGCAGGAGGTGGGGATAGAGCTATCTCAGTTTACTTGGTATTTCTAGGAGCTTTTATGGTATAATAAGAGTTATATGCAGAGAAATCTGTAGATGATGATGATGGTGTTGACAGCTGCTCTCATATTGACTGAAATTCATAGCAATCTTATGCAATGCAGAACAAATACTGCTTGTTTCTGCATTGTCCCCATGATCGCTGTCAAGTTTTTAGTCCCATTGAGAGGGAGTTGCCAGAAATTCAAGCCAGCATCAGAAGATGACGTGGAACAAGGGATGTCATTGCTGATGTCAGGTAGACCTTGGCTCAAAACAGAGACCACCAAAATGTTGTTTACTCGTGTTTTATTGGCTATGCTAAGGCATTGGACTGTGTGGACCATAATAATCTATGGATAACATTGAGAAGAATGGGAATTCCAGAACACTTCATTGCCTTACTGAAGAATTTGTACATGGATCAAGAGGCAGTTGTGTGAACAGAACAAAGGGATAGATACCATGTACATGGTTTAAAATTAGGAAAGACATGTGTAGGGGTTGTATCCTCTCACCATGCTTGTTTAATCTGCATGCTGAGAAAAAAAATAAGAGAAGCTGACATATGAAGAAGAATGCAGTATCAAGATTGGAGGAAAGCTTATAAACAACCATCAATATGCAGATGACACACTTGCTTACTAAATGTGAGGAGGACTTGAAGCACTTGCTGAAGAAGATCCGGGATTGTAGCCTTCAGAATGGATTGCAACTCAATGTAAAGAAGACTCAAATCCTCACAATTGGACCAATAGGTAACATCACAATACATGGAGAAAAGATCGAAGTTATCGAGAATTTCATCTTGCACGAATTCAGTCAATGCTCACAGAAGCAGCAGTGACAGCTGGGCTGTAGGTTCCCCAGAGCGCTGGGTAGCTCAGCCCTGATTTTTCAGCAAGGCACTGATAGTTCTCTTCTGACCTGCCTCCCAGTTCAAGAGCATGGCTCCCAACTTGGAGAAGGGGAAACTCATCCAGAAAGGCCAAAGTTGACATGAGTCTGGATGGGAGCCTCAACCTGAAAGGCCAACATTGACATGAGTAGGAAGGCCAACGGCCTGACTGATGACATGGCTGGTGGAATCTGCTGGGGATATGGAATGTTTGTGGTACAAGAACCTTGAGAACAGAACGTTTTCAAGGATTAAAGTGTAGACGGAGCTTGGGCCCCAGTTTTGAGTTAAAGTTCATCAGACGTTTAACCCTATAAACAACAACAAAAACAAACTCACTGCCCCCGAGCTGAGTCTGACCCACAGTGATCTTATAGGACAGGGTAGAACTCTCCCTGCTTGTTTCCAAGACTGTAACTCTTTACAGGAGTAGAAAGCCATTTCTCCTGAGGTACAGCTGGTTGTTCCAACCACTGACCTTGGCTAGCAGCTCAATTCGTAACCACTACACCACCAGGACTACCCCTACAGGCATATTACAATAGATTATGAACTTTTAAACCGTCTCGGTTTTATAGACTAGTACTTCTCAACTGCTTGGGGGTCAGGACCCCTTTATCAAACAGTAATAATTTTCAGAAAGCTGATTGCTATTGTGTCCATTCCAACTCCTGGTGGTCCCATCTGTTTCAGAGCAGGGTTTTCAATGATGGCTCGTTCAGAAGTTGATCACCAGGACTTTCTACCTAGATGCCTCCGGGCAAATTTTATCTACTAACTTTTCAGTCAGTAACTATGTTAGGCTGAGTTTTCTAGAAAAACAAAGCCAGTGCATTGATGTCACTGTCTGGATTTAGACAAAGGCACAGCGGTTTGGCCTCCAGTCCCTTTTGCATGAATGGCTTCAAAAGACAACACAGTTCTGAGCACTACTATGAAAATTCTTTTGGGCTTACAGATTCTTGAAAGATTCTTGAGGACTCTAATATATCTAAAGTTCACCTTTGGAAATTGCTGATATATAATGCCGTTAACTATTGTCAAGTTGGCACCGATGCATGCTGACCCCCTGTGGTATATGGTAGAATTACCCCCATAGGGTTCCCTTGGCTGTGGTCTTCACAAGAGCAAATCGGCAGATTTTTATTTTCTGAGGAGCTCCTGGATGGGTTTGAACTGCCAGCCTTTCAATAACCCTATAAATTGTGAACACTGAAATAATGAGGTTGGAACCATTTATACCAGTGGAAATAGAGGGTTAAGTTACTGGTGAGCCACTGGTCACAACATTTTCATCCATTTGTCAATGCATAACCTTGTTTGGGTTGTATTTCTCTTTAAAGACACTTGTTGATTTGTTAACTGTGAGCTCATGGGCAAGGGCATTAAGTCAGGCCTGACTGAGGCTTACCTAAAACCTACATTGTAGCCTTCTTGTGCTTAGGAAAACTAGACAGTACATCAGCACCACACTTGGGAGCCATTTTAAACAGCAAAACCGCCAACTAAAATCACCAAAAATGTGAAAAATGGGGCAGTAAATAGGGCACTTATTTGTAATAGGAGAGCTGAAACAAGAAGGCAGAACAGAAGCTTTGATGGGAATAAGCATGTTGGACAACTAAACTGTAGACCATTCTATTCATGCTTCTGACCGTAAAAAGAACAGCAAGTATTATTGGTTTTGGTGTTACATGTACATTTTATTGCATAGGCAAATTCACAGGGATCCCTGGTGGCACAGCGATTAAAACTCATCTGCTAAGCCAAAGGTTGGTGGTTGAAATCCAATGGCTGCTTCAGAGGAGGAAAATCATGGCACTGTGCTGCCACAAACATCAACAGCCTTGGAAAGGCCACGAGGCAGTTCTACCCTGACCTACAGGTCCCTGTGAGTCAGAACTGGACTGGATGGCCACAGCGGGGCAAATTCACAAATAGATGACCTGCAAGTAATGAGGACCGACTACATTTTTCAGGTGATTCCCATTTCAAATATGAACAGCCCAACGTACTCTACCAGTTTCAGCGCTCTCGACACACTGGATGGGATAGGGGTGAGCTGGATAGCGCAGGTGGCCCAGGAGGAGCCTGTCAGTGACTCATGTCCTGCTAAGGAGATTGCACAATTCTTGCGTAATCATCAACACCAGTAATGGAGTTAGACAAAAATGACTTTAAAGCCTGACCTTGCTTCTCATCAGTGACTTGTAAGCACGTATCTTTGTGTCTCTGAATCTGAATTTCTTCACCTGGGAAATGGACATAATGTAGATAAAAGTAGCCGTGTGGTCACGTGAACACTGAGGAGAGGAACAGTGTTGGGGCCAGGTGGGGGGGAGACTTGAGGGTGGGAAGAATGCTGCATGACCTCCAGCGTTGGCCACGTGCATAAACACTGCTAGTGATGTCAGTGTGTGCAGAGAACCACTCGAGTGCTCTCTGTCCTTCATCACCTTTCAACCACAGTAAACTCTCCTAGGGAAAATCCGCTATAACTCTTGTAGAAGTTCAGCACTTTCTCACCACTGTGTGGCACTAACCTTATACAGCTATCTGAAAAAAAGGATTTTGAAATATTAGAGTTTGTCAAAGCAGAGTTTGCATAAGATCAAATGCCTTTATAATCTATTTATGTGCCACTGTAAAAATTAATTTAAAATAGAATTAGCTCATTTCCCTCTTGAATACCAAATACTCTAACCTAAAAAAAGCCAGGCTGCAGCAATGCTTATGAATATATGGTATTTTCCTATGTAAATAATAGTAATAATAATAAGGACAGCATTTATCGTTCATAGTTTGCTCATTCAATTCTATTGTGTGTTTATTTTTTAACAAGACTCCTCGGCTTCTTGACTTTGCTTTGGGTAGAAATAGTGAATGGATAAAGGAGGTGGCCAGCCACGGACAGATGTTGGCTTTCTTTAATTGTGGGTGTGTTGGTCCCTGCATCCTTCTGACTTCTTTCCACGGATTCCAGCCTTCCTTTTCTCCCCACGGTACAGGGAGAAAAGGGTGAAATATTGAACTAAGTCATATTGCTCAGACAACCATAATGTAGTCTCCTTCTCTCTCTCTCTCTCTCTCTCTCTCACACACACACACACACACACACACACAATGAGCAAATTTCAAGAAACCTGCCATAAGTTATAAAGGGTATAACTGTTTGTGAGGACAGCCGTTTGTCAGCTCTTGGTTAGACATTAACTCCTTACATGCCAGTGAGTCCAGTTTGTATATCTCTAATACTTCACATGACTGAGAGGTCATGGTATTCTAATAGTTTTTCTATTAGTTTTCTAAATGTTTTCTGTCTTTTCCCATAGATATTTGAGGCTAATTTTTCCCAGAACTATTGATTTGATTTTATGGAGGGAAAGAAAACTCTAGTGAGCATATTCAGAAAATTATTAATATACATGTATGAGCATAATCAAACCCATGACAAATTTCAACAATATTGGCATTCATTTAATTTATAGAAGGTAAATGTTTTTATGGAGAATATTATCTAAAGAGAATTTCACTGTTCTACAATTGCTTTAACATTGACTTTAGTAATAAACATACAGAGAAACAAAACATTGCTCAGTAGCAGAAATGTGTAAGAATAGATATTGTGAAACAAAGCAATGTACATCTCCACATTGAAACAGATACATACCTATATGGATTGGTTTATATATATATGTAAGTGTGTCTATGTGTACATACACACACATATGCACATTTATGCATGTACACACACTCATATATCCATGCTAGTATGTCTCTCAAAAGCTTTAAAAGTGTACATCTTTTTTGATGTACATGTACTACCATTCTTGTACAGATGGGTCTCCTCAGCGTAGGTGGTCTCTATCCTATTGCTCATAGGGTCTCTATATGTTGGAACGGATGCCCCCACACCAACAACCACATTCTTAGCTAGCTGTCCCAATGAAATAAAATGTGGAGAGAAAAATGTATGCCCAAGAGTCACCATAGAACTGTATAATCATTAAAAATGAGGAAGTGAAAGTGTGCATGAATTATATCTACTCAATTCAGCATTATAAAGTAATCTTAGCTGATGCATTTTAAATCGCTTTCTTAGTGTAAAGGGAGCATTGCGATCTAAGGAAGACATTTTACAGACACGTTGTTGTAAGATAGCATTACGTGAATTCCGACTCACACTGCCCCTGTGTGTCCCAGAAGGAAACTCGGCTCAGTCCTGGGCAATCTTTACGTTGCTGCAGCCACCGTGTCAGCCCACTCCTTCAAGGCTCGTCCTCGCTTTCCCTGACCCAAAACTGCAGCACGTCTCATGTCCTTTTCCCCAGGCTTGTCCCTGACAGCATGCCCCAGGTGCATGCGACAAAGTCTCACCATCTGGCTTCTAAGGAGCATTCTGGTTGTATTTCCTCAAAAACATATTTATCCCGCAGTCCATGATACTTTCAGTATTTCTTGGCAGCAGTACAATTCAAATAGCTCCACTCTTCTTCAGCCTTTCTTATTTTAAAATGATTATATGGTATAATCTTGGCAATGCAAAGAAAATAAGCAGACACCAAGGCAAATACAGTGCCACAGACTGGATTCTAACGCACAGCAGCCTTACAGCACAGAGATTCCAAGGCTATACATCTTGATGAGGGTGGACTGATTCTTCCTTCTCCTGCATACAAAGAAAAGTTTATGGGAAAGATGAGAAAACAATAACAGTGCTAAAAATGTTCACCTTTCTTTGAATTAAAATTATGGGTAGTATAAGTTGTGCTGCTTTATACTTCTCTGCATTTTTGAAATCTTCATGAAACCATTTTAATTTGCAATCAGAAAAAATTTGAATCAGGAATATAATAATTCTCTCGCCACTGTGTGGTGCTAGCATTATGAAGGTTTTAAGAAAGGATTATGAATTATTAGAGTTTTCTCGGAATAAAGTTTGCACAGCATTGCATTCCTTTATAATCTATTGTGGGTCAATGAAAAAAATTAATTAAAAGGTAGAATTAGCTCATTTTCCTCTTGAATACAAATGCTTGAACACAGAAGATAATCTTAAAAACGGAGGCAAAGGCAATACTTATGAATATACAGTATCTTTAGAGAATAAGGAAATAGTGAATTTATTTTATAACTGTATGTTAAGTAGGGACTATCCTGTGTCTTAAAAGTTCATTGAGAAGTCATCTTAAAATGATAAACATATTGTCACATGTTTTTGAAAAAAGATGACGAGGGCAATGAATGTACAAATGTGCTTTACACAATTGATGTGTGTATGGATTATGATAAGAGTTGTATGAGCCCCTAGTAAAACGATTAAAAATTTTAAAAAAAAGAAAAAGATGACAGTTTGGTTCTCTGAACAAAACCAGTGATATGTCTATGCATACATACATGTACACACATAACACATAACATAACAATATAACATGCGTGTGTATGGCATTCACTTGATAGCTCATTCATATCCAAAAGAGTTGTACAATCATGACCACATCCAGTTGAGAACATTTCCTTCTTCCTTGTCCTCATTATTATTATTATTATTATTAACTGTGGCAAAAATATACACACAAAAAAAATCTCTAACTCAACAGTATCTCCATGTGTAATTCAGTGCCCTTGGTAATACTCTATGTGTTGTGCTGCCATTATTGACATCTTTTTCCAAATTACTCCACCACCATTAACCCCCTAAGCAAAAATTCTTCCTCCTTCACCCATGGTAACCATTGACCAGCGTTGATAGTTTTCTTTTTTTTCAGTAGTTTCTTGATATAACATTCACTCATCATATACTTCCATAATTAAGTTGCTTTTAAGAAGAGTTGTATATGTGTGTGTGTACACCTCATGTTTTTCTCAGAGAACCACACTAAGGTAACCTTGTTTCAAAAACAGTTGTTGTTGAGTGACTTCTCACTCTTGTAACCCTAATGCTATCAAAGTAGGACTTCTCTATAGTGTTTTCTTTGCCATGGACTTTGTGGAGGCCGAATTCCAGGTCTTTCTTCCAGTCCCATCTGGGAAGAGGCAAACCACCTACCTTTCAGTTAGTAGCTTGGTGCTTACTATATGTGCCACCCAGGAGCTACTTTTATAGACCATTAGAAGGTATCAGTTATAGATGTGCACGTAGGTAAATCTCTGTGGTTCCAAGCAAGCTTCCAAACTGTACTTCCAGTGGTGTTGTCATTGTTGCACTTGGGAATATGCACTGCACAATATCCACCGTTCTAGCCATTTCCACGTGTCAATTGAATTGGGCAACCATTCTCACCCTTAACATCTTAAGTCATCTCTCCACCACTAATATTGCTCATTGCTCCCTGAGGTTCCTATCTAAATTTAACAGTGAATCTAATCAATTTGATACCATATAGACAGATCCTTTGCCATGGTGGTTAAGAGTTCAGCTGCTAACTGCAAGGTTAGTGGTTCAAAACCAACAGCCACTCCTTGAGAGAACAATGAGACCGTCTACTCTTGTCAAGAGTTATAGTCTCAGGAACTCACAGGGAGACAGTTCTGCCATGTCCTTTAGGATCACTATAAGTGGGCTGGACTTGATGGCACTGGGTTTTGAGAGAGTTATTAAAAGAACCCAATACTGAAAGCAGATATTCTTGACTTACTAAGCTACTCTAGTGTGTGGTTTTACAAAGCCTTTCAAAAAGCAACTGATCCTGTATTAAAGGGAACATGGTTAAGCTAGGAGAACCACAAAACAACAACAACAACAAGCATAAGCCTTGATTTACTTATCACTTACCTTAGGGAGAGAATATTGGTGTGGAATCTCTTTCAGTGTCTGAATCCTTCTCCAGAGAATCTTGAATAAAAACTGAATTTAAGTTTAAAAGAAAAAAGAGAAGGAAATGGACAGTTTTATAGATGAATAGTGGTGATTTATTGATTTTGCCATTTTATTTAAAAAGTCTCAATCATTAGTCTTCAGTCAATAAATGTTGCTCCAATAAGAGGTGAGCAGGATAGGATCTCATTTTTTAATGAGCTCTGAAATCTTTATTCTGAGCTTAGAAGAAAAGCAATATTAAACTGAAAATATCTTACATAGATGATATTCCTTCAGGTTAGTAAAAGTAGAATTAATGGTGATTCTGTTCTGTGTGGCTTGCTCAGGGTCCCACCTCCCTTTAAAGACACGAGGGTGCTAATTACTCTTCATTCTGCTAGAGATATCTTTTATCCCAAATATGTAAATCCCACTGAAGTCCCTCTGGGAGACTTTCGAGTACCAAATTGAATCAGAGCGGGTGCAAGCTAGAAGATATCTTAAAGACCATTCAATCAAGCCCCCAGCTCTTCTAGACGGTGAATCAGAGACACAAAGCGGTGATGGATTTCCCCGGACATCTCATAGTTGGGGAGAGGCAGTTGCTCACAGAGAGCCCCGGACTCTGATTTCATGATAACACGCCACTGATAACACTTGTTTACACTGATCTATATATATTCAATACTGTTCTTTGCTGCTGACAAGTTGGTTTCAACTCGTGGACACACACACACACACACACAAACACACACAGACACACACATGGTGTGCTCCAGAGGGTTTCCATGGACTGATTTTTGCAAGTAGATAGCCAATCTTCCTTTCTAGCTTATTTAGTCTGGAAGCTGTGCTGAAACCCGGTCAGCATGATAGAAACATGCACGCCTCCACTCACAGACAGGGGCTGGCTACACAGGGTGTGGACTGCCTAAATTTCCAACCAGAATCTCCTGCACAGAGGACAGGAATTCTACCGGGAAACCCCCACTGCTCCCTGTGTGTGTTAGGCATTGTGGATTTCTAGGAATCCATTCATTCATCCATCTTGAATGTCTGCCCTAGCTGGTGGCTCTAACAAAGCAAGTCCATGAGATTGACATTGATGATCTGCCTGTGGTCACCCCCACAAAGAGCTTCTGTGCTCCATAGGGCTGCCTTTGAGCATCTTACCTTCTAAAGTAAGAAACCGGCCCCTCTGAGAAGGTCTCTGTGAGTCTGGGGTCAGGGCCAGTGAGAATCACAGTTGCAGTGGGGCCTTCACGCAGAAGGCAAAGATGACCAAAAGGAAGGTGGGAGGGCATGTTTCTAGAGTGAGTGGTGTGGATGCACAAGTAGAGGAGGAGGAGCCCAGATGTGAGGAGTCAGGTGTAAAGGTCCTGCAGACAAGAAGGGCATTCAGGGAAAAAATAATATTTAAAGTGCTGAGGAATATTGTGAACTAACACAAGACCACCATCCATCTGACAACTTGTTGTATAGTGATGTCTTGCATGTCATTGTGATGCTGGAAGCTCGGTCTCCTGTTGCAAACACCAGCCCCGTCACCCAGAGAGGATAAAGTTCAGTGGATCTTCCAGACTAAGGCATCTAGGAAAAAGATCTGGCAATCTACTTCTAAAAAATATCCAAGAGCCATCCAGTAGATCACAAGAGAGTACTGTCTGATACCGCACTGGAAGATGAGCCCCTGAAATTGGAAACCACTCAAAATCTACAATAGCAACAAAGTTGGAGCAGTGTTTGCTGAGTTATGCTTGGATCAACATGAGGTAGAGGCAGCTAGACAGCAACTAACAATAAGAAGAATGTTTGTTCCAAGGACACTAGGGGCCAAGCTGATAGATAAGATTTAATAACCAATGTGGGGCCTGGTATCATTGAAAATCTATAAGAAAAGTCTGTGGCATATTTTTTAAAGAAGGAAAATCCTATCTTGATGTAGCCACTGTTTTTGTAGCTCTTTGCTAGCAACTGACAAATCTGTAGCCTAACTTGTCTTTGTCCGGGTTTGAACCTCTTTTCTGGGGTGCGGGAAGAACAAGGATAACCTTCGAAGATCCCATCACTGCTTTGCAGGGTCCCAGCGCTCCCCATCAATTTTTCACTGAAGATCTTCCCAGAATTCCCTCCCTTCTCTGCCGCCTACCTCCCTGCCAATATGCAGGTCATCTGACTTAGGGCTTGGCCTCACTTTACTTCTCTGTGTGAGGCTTTCTCCAGCACCCTCTGATCTGTCAATCCTGGAGACTGAGTACTTTATCTCATGTAGCGAATCACACAGCCACCTAGCTTCAATTCATTCATTTAGGTGATGTCACAAATACCTGTTCAGGGCTAACTATGTTGGGTGCTGGGGCTGCCATGGGTTACTGATCATCAGAGTCACTGTTCCCATCTAGCTTGCTTGTAAAACAGATGACCAGACACACACATGCAGAGTAAGATGTCAGGGAGTGATGCTTGCATAAGGAAAATCAAGTCTACACTCTATTCTTACCCTTAGGGCAATTCTCCCCATCTCCACAGGCCTGTCTACCACCTACAAGCTGCCCCTCTGCTCAGTAATGACACCCGTCTTTGCATTTTGTGCCTAGCTTCAGCTGGAAGATCTTGACAGAAGTGACTTAGCTTGTTTTTCGATGTCATTGAGTTGCTTCCAACTGATAGCACCCCAGTGTATAACAGAATGAAACACTGCCCGGTCCTGTGCCATTGGCACAATTTTTCCTGGTGAAGCCTACTGTAGCCACTGCATCAGTCCTCATGAAGAGGGCTCTTTCCTTTGTCACTGCCCACCCACCTTAGCAAACAAGATGTCCTCCTCCAGGGACTGGTGTTCCTGACAATATGTCCGAAGGATGTAAGACAAAATCTTACCCATGCCTTGCCTCTGAGGAGCATTCTTTCTGGCGGTGCTTGGCAGATTTGTTTGTTCTTCTGGCGGTCCGTGGTACTTTCAATGTTCTTGGCCAGCACCATCATGAACACATTGACTCTTCTTCGGTCTTTATTCCGTGTCCAACTTCCACAAGTTTATGAGATGATTGAAAATACTGTGGCTTCAGTCAGGTTCACATTAGTCCTCCAAATGTCCTCACTTCAACACTTTAAGGAGGTCTAAGGCAAGAAAGTTACCCAATGCAATGCATCCTGTAATCTCTCAACAGCTGCTTCTATGAGCATTGATATTGGATCCAAACAGATGAAATCCTTAACAACTTCAATCTCTTCTCCATTTAGCATTGGTCCAGTTGGGAGGATTTCAGCCACCACTTGTCTGTCAGTTTGTCACACGGCGGTAGCTGGTGTGTTTCTGTAATACTGGAGGCTATGTCATTGGGATTTAAAATACCAGCACGGCGACCCAAAGTGAGCAGGCTTCAGCAGAGCTTCCAGGCTAAGAACAGGCTATAAAGAATCAATAGACTGTCCACTCCTTAGGGATTAGCTGCTGAAAACCTTGAGGTAGACACAAAGCACTTTCTTCCAAATAAAGTAGCACTCTAACATTCCAGAAAGGAAGGCATGAGTGTACCTTTTGGGACCCATAACTCAACTCACTATTAGGATGAAATGGAAAATGGATAATAGCGACCCAAAATGAGGGTTGTTTTATATCCAGGTGTCTGATTCCTTAATGTCACACCTGCTGTCGAAACCTCACAGACAGGTGTGTGGTCCCAGTGTGAGCCTGATGGAAAGGAAGTGCAAAGCAGCCTAAGGTAGGCACGCGGTGTCACCTTGGCCCTGAGAAAGGATAGCTCACTGGAGCAGTAGCTGTAATGCTCAGAGTACTTGAACAATTGTAACAATAACTGACTTGAAGATATCTCCCAGTAAGGATGACATCACCCCAAAATGCTGGAGTGATGGGGGCTTTCTCAAGACTTTATTCCCTGTATCTTCCTCTCTGGCATTGTGGTGATTGTCTGAGCAATTTAACGTCATTAGGTTTATTTGGGAAAATAATGGCATTGATTTTCCTTTAGGGTACTATTGAGAGAGAGGAGCAGAGGGCCCTTAGTAGCCGTAAAGTAGCATCCCTGTTTCTGATCCTCAGCGAGATCATCACTCTTTATTATAAGATGCATGTGAATGTTATGCCTATGTTGTAAACGCAATTGTGTTCCCTAAAAATGGGAGTTATTAATCCTAACCTCTGTGGCTGTGGTTACAATCCCATTTGGGAATTTTTTGTTATGTTAATAGACAGGATTAGTGTGGGGTATGTTTTAAATCAATCTCTTTTGAAATATAAGAGAGATTAAACAAGCAAGGAAAGGTAGTACACACAGGACAAAGAGACACTAAGTTACATGAGGATCACCCATGAGTAAAAGCTCTTAAGAGCCAAGGACTTTCCTCCAGGGCCAACAAAGAAAGTCTTCCCCTAGCTCTGGTGGTGCCTGGTTTTGAACTTATGGCCTCTGAAACTATGAAAAAATAAATGTCTGTCTGTTAAAGAAATATTGAATTTCTATAATAGCAGCACTGGGTAACTAAGGTAAGTGCCCACTGCTGAGCATCATTAATGTAGGTCCACAATGTGGTCACACTGTCATGGAAGGTTCTAGAAAGGTGTTCATACCACACTATGTCAAGACCCTCCTCTCAAGAGGCCTTATAGAGCCTCATGCAGTGCCCTGGGGAAATTGTCATAGCCCTGCTCCTCATTTCAGAACTGTTTTTTACATCGAGAGTGAGTTTGTCTGCTGATCACAAAACATGCAAGGCTGTTTGCTTAGTGAGAAGTGTAGCCATGATCTGTCCCTGTCAGCAGGCCTTCCTGGGACACCGGAGGTTCATCCATCGAGGACATGAAGTGACTTGACTCAGAACAAGAGAGAGCATTGACAGGGTCCTACTACGACCAGTACTGACACGGATGGATGTGACAGCAGCTGGCAACCCTCCGCATCACCAATGGCAACGCCCGTTCCCGACAGTTGACATTGCACCACATTGTGCTTGTTGTAGGCTGAGTCAGTTCCAACCCATAGCAGCCCCGTGGCCAACACAACGAAACACTGTCCAGTCCTGCGCCATCCGCCCAATTGTTGTTTGAGCCTAACAAAATTCGTGTTGCAGTCACTGTGTCAGGCTGTCTCCTTGGACGCCTCTCCTGTACCTTTCCAAGCATGACGTCTTTACCCAAAGATTGGTCTCTCCTGAAAACACGTTCAGAGTACGTGAGTTGAAGTCTTTCCATCCTGGTTCCTACGGAGCATTCTGAGTGTACAACACAATTTTTGTTGTTGTTCTTGTGGCAGGCAATGATGCTTTCGTTGCTCATTGTATTAAATGTTCCCGTGCAAAGAAGCTAGCTGAAAGGTACTTGATGACTCAGCCGTCGTTTTGCAACTTTGTTTGCATTTGTAATTATTTCAAAATAAAGGTAATGTCAAACGGTAATTGATGGAGATACATGGATTATTCACAACATGCATAAATTGATGTAGGTTTTCAGAGAAGCTAAATCACTTTAGAGAGGGGAACTCTTTGGAGCGATTATGGACCAGTGGAATTCCTAGAGCTGTTGGAATGTAGAGACGATGCTCAGGAAGCCCAAAGAGCCTGGTCAGTATATCTTGGAAAGAGAAAAACATGTTCCTATTGAGGCAGTTGGAGGAACATACAAAAACGTGTTCAAGCAAAGACAGAGATGGTCTGGTTAAAAGACTAGTCTGTTGGCCACTAGAAATATGTCACAGCAAGATTGTAAAATGTCTTAAATGTTAAGTTGTAGAAATTCAGCCAAGTCTCTGGATGGTGGGAAGCCAATATGAGTCAATGTCATGATGGAAGTGGCATTTCAGAAAGCTGAAAGAGGTCAGAACAGACTGCAGTCAGGAACGAAGGAAAGGAGGCTGCCGGAACTATTGCCAATGACTCACCACAGGCATCGTGAATCAGGCTTGGACAAAGGTGATGGGTGTGGGACCAGAAAGGACATGTCCGAGGAAGGTGCCCCACAGGGGTAGTTCTACCCTGTCCTGTAAGGTCTCTGTGAGTCGGCATCACTGGATGGGAGTGAGTCGACTTTTCGGTTTGGACCCTGGTATAATGTGCTGTGCATTAAGCTGCTAACCACAAGGTCAGCAGTTTGAGCCCACCAGTCACTCCGAGGGAGGAAAATGAAGCTATCCGCTCCCGTGAAGATTTAAATCTGGGAAATCCAAAGCAGCAGCTCTACTCTTCCCTGTAGGATTGGAATCAATTAGATGACAGTGCGTGTTTTAGACTCTATGAAGGTTGACCCAGAAGCATGGACAATAGGGATCGGGTGAGGACTTGGGGGTAGGGGAAGGTGCCATATTTCATTGTGCCCATATTGAGTGTGAGGTAGTGGCGTGCTATCCAATTGAAATATCAAGCAAACTTCCAGACATAGGGGTCTGAGGCTCAGGACAGAAGACGGGCTTTGTAATCTGTCACGGAAACAGACAGAAGCCATCGTTATCCTGAGAGTAAAATCGTGCACCCTCCATGGGCAACAGCTTGGAATTTACTCAAAAAATCACACATAGGTTTTTCATATGGCTAAGCAATTCCACTCCTAGATATAGACCCAAATATATAAGATATATGCCCCAAATAACCAAGTATCTATTGGAAAGCAAGAATTCTAATAGATACTTGTGTATAATGCACTTTGCAGCATATGGTAATTCAATATACAATATGTCCTGGTGTATATTGTATATTCATAATATATAATATTTGGAATCAATCTGTCTATCAACAAATGAATAGGGAAAAACAATCAACACAACACGGTTTATTCATATAATGGACTCAGACGCAGCCATAGTGGGACCTGAAGTCCTGGTGCCTGCCTCAACATGGATGAAGCTTGGAAACATTCTCCTGACGAGAAGAGTCCGAGACGCAGGGACAAGTATGGTCTGATCCCACTTATGTTCAATATCGAGAGTAGGAAATGCATGGAGACAGGAAGTCAGCAGCCAGGGGAGGGTAGAGGGGGGAGGATATTGTTTCATGGGTTCAGAGATTTTGTCTCTGATGATGAGATTGTTTCAGAGAAAAACATGGAGATAATTACACATAGATTGACTGTCATGAACATCGATGACTTGTACGCTTAGCATCATGAACATGGAAGCGAGTTATATGCTGTTCATGTGTTACCACAGACAAAGAGTTGAATAGAGAGCAGAAAATGGAGAGATATGCGGGCCTTGGGCATGTGGACACCTCCAGTACAGAAGAGCAGGGGTGGGGGGGGTGGAGCCATCCTTCAATTTACTCTTCATTTGCCGTTTTTCTAAAGCCTGTTCAAGGCAGGCCCAGGGTTAGCCGTATCCTCACATACCCTCTTACGCCCCCCCTACGCCTCTCTTAACAACCTCCTGCCACAGACTCCTTGGCAAGGCCTGAGCAGGTGCACTCTGTTGCCATAGCAACCAGGGCTGAACACCCTGAAAAAGAGGGACTCCCATTGTCCAAGCGGCTGCAGGCAGACTCTCTAAGCCCACAGAACCTTGTCTCTACTATTAATTCTGATTGCAGCTTCCCCAAATAGTGCCTCCTTATTTAATTGTCTGCTTCATGTGCTTTAGAAATCCCCCACCCCCATTTCACAATAGCTCCCGGGGCTGTTTGTCTTCTTTCGTTGCTGGTGGAGAGATATGTCCATCACCAGCCAACATTCCTGGGTTTCTCTAGAGGATCAAGCTGGCTTGTTTTGTGTTACTGCTTAGTTTTCAATATAAGAGAGAAGGGTGTTTTGGATTTCATTGTGCCTCCCCCACAACATGAGTTAGAAATGCTAATCTCTATCCCTGTGGTGATAATCCCATTTGGGAATGGGTTGTTTTGATGATAATTAATGAGACAGGTTAGTGTAGAGTGCAGCTGGAGTCAATCTCTGGAGATCTATAAGGCATATAAACCAAGCTGATGAGGGAAGCAAGCAGAGATGGAGGAAGAGAGATGCCAAGCCAGGTGACAATCACCCAGGAACAGAACCTCAGAAGAGACAAGGACCTTCCTCCAGGGTCGACAGGAAGAGAAAGCCTGTCCCTAGACCCAGAACCTCACATTTTAAGTCCTATCCTGCAGAACTGTGCAGGAATAAGTGTCCGTTTGTTAAAACTATCTGTCCACCGGCAGTGGTTCTGTCGGAGCAGCTGTGTTGTGCTGGGTTGAGTAGACAAGCAAATTCAGTGACACATGCATGTGTAACAAAGAGGTTTATATCAAGAATTAATAATTCACCAATAAAACATCCCAGCCCAATCTAATTCATGTCCATAAGTCCAACAACTAGGTCATACATCCCTTGTGGTAGTTACATAATCTGGTGTCAATTTTGGGACTTGAGAGGATTAAGAGTGAAAGGGTGGAGTCTAGTCTGTCAATCGGATCATAGCCAATGAGGCCTCTGTGTGGGCCTGGCCTACTCCTGAGAATTCTGTGAATTTCCGGATTTCCTGCTTAGAGGCAGGAGAAACTTTCTCTGCTCACTCTCTGGAAAATGCTCTACAAGACACATGGCACTACGCCCTGGGAGCCGGAGAAGCCAAGTGGACCTACCCTGATGCAAGCAGACCTCTGGAACCACAGAAGCCATGTAGAGACCCCTGCCAGCGCCAAGATGCTTACAATGCCATTGAATCCACAAGACTTCCAACCCACTGGCCTGTGATCCTCCTGCAGTCAGCATCATTGCATGTATTTCATGAGCCTAAGAGGACTCTATGGATTGGTATCAGACATATGGGCTAATATTGGACTTATGGGCTTTATATGGACTGGGCTGAGATGTTTTCTCAATATTTAATTGTTCTAGTATATAAAACTCTTATTCACACATGAGTCTATGAATTTGTTTCTCTAGTCTACCCAGACTAACACATCCCTCTTCCGACTCATGTAGTCACAAGCAATGATGCAGAATGCAGGAAGATCACAGGCCAATAGGTGCAACATCCTGGGGACCCAATGGCAGTGGATACATCTCCAGGACTCTAGCAGGTCTCATCTCAGAGTGTCCCCCAGCAGGAAGGTGAAGGCAGAGGCAGGGAGGTGGGGGGGTGTTCTCAGGCCCCTCCTTATGAGAAGGCCATCCCCCATAAGGAGTCACCATCAGGCTGTGACCTGATTGACAGGTTGAATACCACCCCTACACTGTTATACCTTTTCAAGGAGATGTGAAATTATGTAACTACACAGCAGCCCCGGATAACCAAAGGCAGAAATCAGACAAGAAGGGAATAGTAGGACAGACGGGAAACATGGCAAGTGGGGGATTGTAGCTGCATTTCTGCATTGGTAACATGTGACTCAAAGGGGTTTTGTGTGTGTGTGTGTGTTTGTTTTGTAAAGCTACATGGGATTTTGAATAGAGAACAGTTATTGAGGACATTGGTGGTTCAGTTGTAGAAAATGGAAGGCCCAAGTTCAATTCCCCAGCAGTGCACCTCATGTGCAACCAACACATGTTCCTCAGTGGAGACTTGAGACCACGTTGCTATAATGCCGAATAGACTTCAACAGAGCTTCCAGACTAAGGCAGGCTAGGAAGTCAGTCTCAGCTTACTGCAGGGTCAGCCTGTGAAAGCCATATGAGTCACAACGGTCCAATCTGAAACTGATCCTAGAGATGACATGGGACCCGGCAGTCTTTCCTCCACGGAAACAGCCCTCAGGGCCTGGCTCAGGGAAAGCGAACAGCAGCACAGCGAATAGTCACGAGACCCGGCTTTTCTGGATGTTCTCACCATACGGAGAACATCTCCATGGGCAGATGAAAAGAAAAGTTTGCCCCGACCCCAGACTTTTCCCAACCGGCTGACAATGTCACCCCTGCCCATGTAGGACTATCAAGGTATGTAGCCATAAGAGGGGCTTGCAAACCAAGTACAATTTCTGTGAAAACAATAGTTGGAACTAGAGTTGAATCTAGAGATCCAACAAAAAGCCCCTCTTGAGGCGTTGCCCTCAGTCGCCCAATGGAGTGGTGGTCCAATTGAGACTGGCAATTCAGCCTCTGAAAGAGTCCCTGGACAGAGTGTTCAAACATCGTGTTGTGCCCTATTTCAGGTTTTCACAGGAGCGGGTATTGTAATGGGACCTTAAAACTCAAACCATTGAACATATATTATTTTTTTTTAAAAAAAGGGTTTTGTGTTTATTGAAAAAGATTCAGACAAATTGGAAAATGAAGATTACCCTGAATTGCTGCTGTTAACATATATATGATCTTTTAAGATATTTTCATTTTTATCCGTATATTATGGGTAAGTAGGTTTGTCTTGTTTTCTTGCTAAATATAGATTTGTTTATATTCAGAGAAAGAGAGAGAAGTGTGCGTGTATGTGGGGGGGGGGCTGTTAAGAGACAGAGAGATAGAAAAATGAATATACTTTAAAATAATACATTCATACTGACTCAGTCTTTTTATTCAATTTATACTGTGGGACTTTAAATATGATTTTCAGACAGTGGCTGTATAATATTCCATTATGTACCTATGCAACGACTTATTGATATAATGAACATTTACAGTGCATCAAAATGAACCCTAATGGTTACTGGTTAAGCTGCTAATTAGAAAGGCAACAATTGGAGCCCACCAGCTGCTCTGAGGGAGAAAGACGGGGCTTTCTACTCCCATGAAGATTTACAGGCCCAGAAACCCACTGGGGCAGTTCTACTCTGTCCAGTGGGTCAGTACAAATCGGAATTGACTCAATGGCAGTGAGAGTTTAAAGGTTCCAATAACTAAGGAGCCCTGGTGGTATAGTGGTTTTGTGTTGGGCTGTGAGCAGCATGGTCAGCAGTTTGAAACCACCAGCAGCTCCTCTGGAGAAAGTCTGGGCTTTCTACTCCCAGAAACCCACAGGGGGTCACTATGAGGCAACCTTGACACTATATCAGTAAGTTTGAGTTTGGTTTTTATCATTGAGGTTGGAACAAGTATCATCATACACAAACTCAAACAGTGACTTCTTAGAAGAAAATATAAGAAATGGAATTGCAGGATCAGAGGATGGACTGGTGCAGAATTTTGTTCTATGTGACCACACAGGTTCCCCAAAAGGCCATGCTGACTGGCATTTCTGCTCATGAGTCCAGTCTCAGCATCCCATCCCTGCCAAAGTAGACACTCTGTCTTTGTTCTGCCCACTTTTTACTCAGCAAAAATATTAGCTTTTATTTTGATCACGAGAGAAGTTGAGTATCTTTACACTTGATTCTTGCATATTCCAACTTTTAAAACGAGCCCTCTGCATACACTTTTTTTTCCTGAAATCAAGACCCCTGATAAGTGTAGTAGTCACAAGCGGGGCTGCTAACCACAACGCTGGCATTTCAAAGGCACAAGCCGCTCTTCAGAAGAAAGCCAGGCTTCCTCCCCCATCATGGGCACAGTCTCAGAAACTCATGGGGGCAGTTCTACCCTGGCCTCCAGGGTTGCTATAAGTTGGCATTGACACCATGGAAGGGAGTGGTTTTTTGGTGGATTTTATTTTTGTTCATGTTCCTGTACTTTTATTATCATATGATCATCTTTTCTTGTGCATTGTCATGTTTTCCAGTTTGTCAGTATTCTAATTTTGTTAGCTCGTTCATTTCTTGCTTTGTAGAAGTGTAAAATTGTCATCTAGTCCCAGGGACCAGACTTTTCCTTTCAGGGTCCTGGTTTGAGGTCTGTGCACACAATTCCTTTCTTGTCTTCAATATATTCACCTAGATTTCCTTTGACTACTCTGGCACACCTTGGGGGTGGGGAGCAAAGGTTATGATGTTTGCAGCACTCACGATGTGAAGCACTGTTGCTGGGTACCACGAAGTCTCTTTTCACACAGTAACCCAAGGTGACGGTGTACACCTGTCTCAGGAGGGTTTCTTGCCTGCAATCATTCAGAGAACAGGTTGCCAGGACTTTTTCTGTCAGAGCCACTGGATGGCTTGACCCTCCAGCCATGCCTCTTATGCCCCTAGGACTTCTTTACTAACAATAAAAATAGATGAAGTTGAAAAGCATTATTGACACCCTTTGTAGTTTAATAGATCTCGATAACACTGTGCCGAGCACCCAGGAGGCCCTGTTTGGGGCTGGGGTCAGCCATCCTTCCTAGCCCATAGCTCTCAACCTGTGGTCCTCGGTCCAGCAGGTTTCCTGGGAACTTGTCCAACATGCAAACTCTCAGGCCCCTCCTTGAGCTCAGTGACTGAGACGTGGGCCCAGCCCTCTGCTTTTCAGCACATACTGCAGGTGAGTCTGCAGCTGGCTCAAGCGGAGAAGCTCGGCTGCTAGCCATCCCAGCCAGCAATCTCCTCTCTCCTCGCAGCCAGTGCCAGAGGTTCCAGTCTTACCTCTTGTCTAAGTCACTAGCCACACCCACCCTGAGGAGGATGTCCTAGTTATGTCTCACCTTGCTGTAAACGACGGCATGTGCAAACTCATACACTAGTTAAGGCACTAGTTACATAGGTGCGTCTAGATGATTTAGTCTTAGAATATGCTCTGCTACTAACTGACTCAAAGTCAGCTGCCGAGATTGGAGGTTCCAGTCCATCAGAAGATGCCTCAGAAGACAGGCCTGGTCAGCTACTTCCCCCAAATCGGCCAATGAAAACCTTGCCGAGCACAGCCGTGCTCTGACACACACGCAGCCGCTGCCATGACTTGGAGTAGCCTGGCTCTTCTGAGAGCTGGCTGGAGTTTCGAAAGACGCGACAGCTACAGCGCAAGGTGCGTGCTGTGTCCAAGCTCACAGTCCCCACGTCTGTAGGCATCCGAGACTTCCGAAGAAAGCAGCCTGCGCCTGGCTGCCACAAGGGTATTAGGCAAAATATCAAACAGTCGAAGGAGGAGGAACCTCTGGTGCCTGTTACTTTTCTCCCAGCTGGATACAGAGTCCTGTTCTCTGTCGAGGCAGCTGCACATTATGCTGTTGAACCTTCTTTCAGCTCCTTGTGTCGTCTGAAACAAGCTTGAGCACTGTGTGATGAGAACACTGTGGAATATGTGATGTGCAAAGAGCATTGGTGGCTCGGCGACAGTATTCTCACTCTCCCTGTGGGCAGCCTGGTCTCCATACCCCGACAATACATGTCACCTACAGCCGGCACCCATCCAGCTTATTGCTGTGACCCTAAAGAGGGGTCCTCGGTGCTTCCACGCTTAGATGGAGTAGGATGAAAGGCCTGGCAATCTGCCTCTCCAAACCAGCCAATGACCACCGTGTGCATCCCTCCGGCCTGATCTACACCCGATCCTGGGAATAATCAGTCTTTCCTTCTGTTTGTGGGATTGCCAGAAGGTAGGAATAGCCTCAAAGATGGCTTCCTGTAAACAAGAAGGGAACACGCAACGCTTGTTCTGAAAGGGAAGAGCTCTGGGAAACTCTAAATGAGATGCTCTCAGGACTTCAGCAGATCGTGCTCCCTGGATTTTTAGCCCAGGCCCGGCTGCTGTAACAGAACCAAGTCTCTGGGCTGAAAGCCACTCATACTTGCATGAACAAGCAGTGAATGAAATCCACGAATGTCCCGGCATGCACTGCTTGGCAGGGCTGATTCCCACCACAGCTGAATCTTCCTTGTGGGTTTCTGCTTCATTTGGAGCCATCAGTACCTCAATTAGTGCCTGCTCACCTCCCCAGGGAGGGACAGTTACACATGTCGCTTCACAAGTTCCTGAAATCGAAAATCCCCCTGAGAGCTGTTTGGTCATAAACTATCTCCTTATTAACTGATCTGTTTGCCTAGAATCTTTGCTCCTTTCCATTCCTTCCTTTTTTAAGATTTATCCACCGATGTAAACAGAAGACAACGAAGCAATGCTGCTGCTCAGTCATTACATGGGAAATATCTGCAAATGCCGCTAGGGCTCATGTGGAGCTTGTAAGGCCATGCCACCGGGCAAGAGGAGGCTGTGCACATGTGTTACTCACCCTGCATTTCAATGAGCTGCCTCCTTTCACATCACTAATAGTCCAAAGGGGAAGATGCCCCCATTTTGAAAGATGAATAAAACATGGTGGCCAGTTGAGGCTCCCACAAGGCTAGGCATAGCTGGGTTCTTTATTCTGGGTTTCCATCTGGAAATCACTGGTACTATTTTCCCTTTCCCTAGTCTCTGTCTCAGAGAACCAAGGAGCACAACGGGTTACAGACTAGGTTGCTACCTGCATGCAGGGTTGCCTGTTCAAAACCACCGGGTGCTCCATGGGAGAAAGACGAGGCCTTATGCTCCTACGAAGAGTGACAGTCCAGAAGCCCACAGGGCAGTTCACTGTAGGGCAGAATCAAATCGATGACAGTGGGTTTGGTTATTTTAGACCCTGCCTCAGCCAGTCATCCATTAATAAATCTATACATTAGGATAAAATTAAAGAGATGATCCGAGAACTTTGAAGTGGCTTTTTTTGAAAGATAGAGAGAGGAGTTGTAGAAGGAAAAATAAACATATAGTATATTTTCCAATAAACATTATAAAACATAGAATTTTTGCTTTCACGTAAAATTTGGGAGAATAATGCTAGAGGAATACACATTCTTCCTCCAGTGGCTCAGAAATTACCTTCTGTGTCTCCAATATCATGTGCATACATGAGCATACACAAACACATGTGCACACCCATGCATTGACACAGGGATTCACAAATCATACGTAGGCACACTCATGTACCCATAGACATACTTGCATATACCCAACATCTATACATGAATATACATGTACACCCTTCCCTTACTCTGTGGTGTTATCCCCTTTGAAAACACAATCCAAGATTTTCTTCTTGAGAAGAAGCAGATTACCCCCAGTCTCTTCATATCAAATTATTCCCCCCCACCACCAAAAAAAAAAAAAAAATGAAGAAAACTCATCCTATCCAGTCAATCCCAACTCATAGTGGCCCTATAAGACCGGGTAGACCTGCTCCTGTAGGTTTCTGAGACTGTAACTCCTTACAGGAGAAGAAAGCCCTGTCCTGCTCCAAGGAGCAGCTAGTGGTTTTGAACTGTCGACCTTGCAGTTAGTAGCTCAACACATAACCCTACACTACCAGGGCTCCTCTAGCACTTCAGAAACTGCCCTTCCCCGCTTTATTTTACCTATGCTACCAATTGGCTGGAGCAGATGGCAGGTGTGAGTAGTTGCTATCAAGCAGCTGTGTCAAACAGGAAGACAGAGCGCCTGGTCCTGCTCCATCTCCATGATCACTGGCCTGGGTGAGTCCCTGGTTGGGGTTATTGGGTCAATCTGTCTCATCTCCCTGGGCGCTTCCCTCCTTTTCATTGGTCTTCTACAAAATGCGGTAGCCTCTTAGGGCTGGCCTGTCCTGGTGATATGTCTGAAGTAAACCAACTGATGTCTTGCTATGCTCACTTACAAGGAGCATACTCATGATACTTCCTTTTAAGACTCATTTTTCCTTTTTCAAGAGTTTTATGACACTCCACATTCAGTGTTTTCCATGAACAGGACAATGTACACGCATCAATTTCTCACTACCAACTTTCATATTCATGAGATGATTGAAAAGACCACGGATTAAATCAGGCGCATCTTACAATAACTATATTGTCTCCCAAATACATTAGTAGTCTATGTGGAACACAGACGAGAGTACGTCAGAAAGTATTGATACTGGAGTTCCAATTCATACACATGTCTGGTTTTATCCCAAACAAAACATGTTTAAATCTGTCTCTGTGATGAGTGGGTGCGTGCAGACAAGTTCTCTCAATAATCTGTCTTTCTGCATCTCCCTAGGGTGCCTTAAAGAAAAAGTCCAGTCAAAACAGTAATTTCCGAGGGGATCTACTGGGTCAATTAATTTTAAGACCGAGAATCCAACTTAGAAGGTTATGATGACGATTTTGCTTCCTAAGATTCCAGAGGAGTAATATTGATATATTGTTCTTGAAGATCATGGTGATCATTACGACTAAGCTGTTAGAAAATGGCAATTGAAAATTGAAAAACACCAGGAAATTTCAGGTGATTTTCCATCACTGCAATCCACCTGTCCATTCTTCAGGCGGGCTGTGAGACTCTCCCTGGTAAGCCTTGCCCCAGCTGCCCAACAAACTTCAGCCTTCCCTCTCGCCACTTTAGTACTCTATTTGTTCCTAAAACTAAAAGAACATTTTAAAAGAAAATGATTGAGTCCCTTGAGGATGCCAAAGCTTTAGTTTTGACATGATAGATGTTGCATAGCACAAAATTATTTGAGCAAAGATTAGGGAGATGGAATATCACCTTCAAAAAGAAGTATCTAGACCTAGACAGGGTTATATTGTGAAGCAACAGCTTCCATTTTTAAAAATATTTTTGTATAATACAGGTTTCTATGATTTCATAACAATACTCCTTAAGAGTGCCTGATCCAAGTCCTGGTATCTTCAGTTGCCTCACCTGCATGTGAAAGTTGGACAGTGAATAATGAAGACCAAAGAAGAGTAGCTGCACCTGAGTTGCGGTGCTGGAGAAGAATGTGGGAAGTAGCATGCACTGCCGGAAGGACACACCGATCTGTACTGGAAGAAGTCAGGCCAGAGAGCTCCTTGGAGGCAAACATAGCGAGACACTGTCTTACATGCTTTGGACATATCGTCAGGAGAGACCAGTCCCTGGAGGGGGACGTTATTCGTGGTAAAGTGAAAGAGCGGGGGGGAAAGAGGATGGCCCCTGATGAAATGGATTGACACAGTGGCTGCAACAATGGGCTGGGGCGTGGGAATGATCTTGAGGATGGTGCAGGACCATGTGTTGTTTCGTTCTATTGTGCATGGGGTAGCTTTGGGTCAGCCCTGACGCCACGGCACCTAACAACAACAACAACAACCACAACCACAATTCTTTTAGTTATGTGAAATTTACTTTTAAACAAATTTTATTTGTTGCTCAAGCTTTATCAAAGCCACACTACATTTTTAAATCTCTAAAATCTTTACAATCCCAACATCTTAACACTCTTTTCATGTTATCCAGGATAGCCATTCCCTACATAGGCAGAGCCCTTCAGCTTAGAAGAATGCATACTCCAGATGGGAAAAAGACCTGGATACACAAGTTAGCTCAAAACAAACACACTCACTACTATAGAGCGGGCGTCAACTCGTAGTGACCCTATAGGATAGGGTAGAACTGCCCTTGTGAATTTCTGATTCTAAAACTGTTTCAGGAGTAGAAAACTCTGTTTTTCTCCCATGAAGCAGCTACGGGATTCTAACTGTTGACCTTGCAGGTCACAGCCCATTATGTCACCCGTCATCACCAGGGCTCTAGAAAGGGAAAACAGCTGATGTTATAAGCACTTTATAAATAGCCCAGCTCTGTTGTGGGCTAGACTATAGACTGGTAATTGCAAGGTCAGCAGTTCAAACCCACCAGCAACTCTGTAGGAGAAAAATGAGGCTGGTTATTCTCATAACGATGTACAGTCTCAGAAACCCTATAGAGGGTCACAATAAGTCAGTTTCAACTTTGATGGTTGTATTTGGGGTCTATTTGTTTGTATAAACACTCTAAATGACAACAGGCTTTCTTGTATTTGATCTTTATACTTGCTCTGTATTGAGCACCAGCATACTCATTTTACATTTGAGAAATGGGGTGCAGGGAATACATAATACTAAATTAGTAGTTTGCGAATGGGCAGATCCAAAATGCAAGGCCAGCTGTTGTGAATCCTGATGCAGTGGGTTTTTTTCAGACCATAGACCCTGGGGACCAAAAAGTAAGACTGAGTGATGGGAGAGAGACAGAGACGCGCTACTTCTACAGTTCTCACTGTGTAGCACGCATCAAAGACCCTTGGAGGGCTTGTTCCAAGGACATCCCGGGCCCAGAGTTGGCATTTCCATCAAGTTCCCCAGTGAGGCTATGCTGCTTATTCAGGGGATACACCTGAAGAACCACTTTTCTAAACAACATAAGATTGCAAGTTGCTTCTGACTCACAACGAGTCAATATAGGGTTTCTGAGACTAAAAATCTTTATGAGATCTTTCTGAAGAACCAATGGGCTTGAACCACCAGCCTTTTAGTTTGCAGCACAATGCCTAACCCACAGGAATGCTCAAACCAGACTCACTGCCATGCAGTCAATGCCGGCTTATCACCAACTTACAGGACAGGATCGAACTGCTCTTGTGGGCTTCAGAGACCATAACTCTTTCTAGAAATAGAAAGCCTCATATTTCTCCCTCCAAGTGACTATTGGTTTTGAACTCTTGACTTAAGGGTTAGGAGCTCAACACATAACCACTATGCCACCAGGACTTCTAAGACAATACTAGATCTCGTTTTTTAAAGTAATAGTACACACTAATTTCTGATGAGACTGTGTGTACATTATTTTGGAAGTTGTTTGGCATTTGCCTCATGAAGTTCAATATATACTCATTTGTATATCATGACTAGAATGTTCATCTCTCTGAATGAACATAAAGAAATTCATACAAACATGCACAGGCTACATATATGAGGGTGTTTGTAGCAGTATTACTTTTAATGGCCCCAAATTGAAACCAGCCAAATAAACAAACTGTGGAATATTCATAGAATGAAATATTATACAGCAATGAAAATTACCTATGGTTTACATGTCTCTCTATATGCCTACCAGTTCACTGGGTGTTCAACTTGTTTTTGCTCAACTATTAACCAAGATTAGTAGTTCAGACCCAGCCAGTGACACTGCTACAGGAAAGCCTAGTGGTCAGCTTCTGTAATGATTGTAACCAAGGAAACCCTATGGTGCCGTTCTACTGTGAACATCTAAGGACACCATAAATTAGATTCAATTCTTACAGCAATAAGCATTGGTTTCCAGATACACACACATATGTATCTGTACATATCACAAAGTAGAATAGAAGCAGCAAGAAATAAGCAAATACAGCCAGGACAATGCTATGTTACCTGCAGTTTAAATATCAGTGAGAATGAACTAAGGTAAACTAGGGTTATTAGGTCTACCTTCCGGGTTGGAAAACGTATAGACTGCTTCGCTTAAAATTCTGGCTCAATCACACGCTACCTTTATGATCGTGAACATTCCACTGAGTCAATTTAGACCTCAATTAGTGTGCCCAAAATATAGGGGCAGTGATAGCACCTAACTCATAGGGTTGTTATGAAGATTGGAATCTAACAGGTATAAAGCTCGCAGCACAAGTTCTATAGCACATGTTAGCTATAATTACCCTCAAGATTATATTGTTAGTTGCCTTTTAATCAACTCTGACTCAGGGTGACAACAGAACAGAAACCGAATCCTAATCCTGCCCCATCCTCATATTCGCCAGTATATGCAAATCCATCACTTTGCCAATCCATCTCAGCAAAGATCTTCCTCACCCTTATTGGCCTGTCTTTGCACCAAACACATGCTCTCCTTCAACGATTGGCCGTTTCGGTGATGTGCTAAGCAAGTAAGTCCAACAATGCTCAGTTTCGATCCTCAGGGTTTTTATTGATCCGTTTTCAGAATGAGATCATTGGCCTTTCTTCCTCATCGGTCTTAGTCTGGAAGCCCACTGAGGCCTGGCTCCACAGGTGACCCTCGTGGTCTTAGAAATGCTGGTGTCACAACTTCCAGTATCACATCACCACCCAAATCACCAGATATGAAAAACTGACAGATGAGTAGTAGCATATCATTATTATATCAGGGTTTTTTAAATGGTATCGTATGTTTTTGATACAAGCATGGTTATATAAAAATGGCATACAAAAATAAAAAGATGATACATATCCCTACTACCAAATTAAAAATAAAACTTGCACATATTATAGGCAGGCAGACAGAGGCACATAGTTCGTGCATAATGAAGAGGGCATGGGAGGAAGTGAGACCAAGTGAGAAGAGTGGCCTCAAGGGCCAGGGGACGACTTGAGAGACTACAGTTGCAGTGAGTGAGCTGTAGCTCCAAAGACCTGGACACCGACTCAACTGAACAGAAAGCTCCAGGTGGCCCGCCTGTAGGGCTGTCAGAATTGCCAAGGAGTCAGATGCCGTGTGTTGTTGGAAGTGATGCCCAGTCACCATCACTATTGATGTTGATGATTTGTTCTTTCTCGTTGATTCTCTTCCCTGGGGGGGAGGGGAGGGAGGATCCAGCAGTGCATTAAGTACCTGCTCTAAATTTAAAACATAACTTTGGGCCAACACTCTGTGGGTCCACGGGCCACTTGGAAACTGCTGGTTCTGTTTCTATGGAAACTCCCTGTCTTCCAGGAACTGAATCACAATATTTGGGAGAGAGCAAAGTTGGATGAGGAGAATCTGCGCCTGAGCTCCCTCGTGAAGCTGTTGGCAGGCTATTTACCAGACGCTGAAGTTCCCTTCCCTGAGAGTCAATGCTTTCCTTGTGACAGGGTGGCGCTTATTTCCTGGGTCCAGTGACAAGAGAGAGGGGGAGAAGGAGACAGAAAGGGAGAGAGTTCACACACCCACACCGGAAGCTGTAGTCTTTTGATGATCTGACCCAAGCAGTGGCTTGCTACACCTTCCACTGTATTCTATTGGCCACACAGACTAAGGCTCTGGCACAATGTGGGAGGGGACCACACAGGAGCTTGCCTACCAGCAGGGGGCGATCATTAGGTGGCTTTGGTGCCTGGCAAATACACCATCTTTTTAATCGATATTTCAAACCTAACTAGGTTAATTTTCTTCCTCAATTTTTCAGGATGGCAGCATCTATTGGCTTACAACCTTTTCATGTTTTAAATCCATCACTGTTAGTAAAAAAGTCTAACTCTACCTACTATTTTGGGTTTTTGTTTTCTCCCCAATGATCACAAGAAGTCCCTGGGGGTACAGATGGTAAACATGCTTAGCTAACAACCACAAGGATAGAGGTTCAAACCCACCCTGGAAGACAGCCCAGCTGATTGACTTAAAACCAACCATTGAGACCCCCGTGAGCTCGGTGCTGACATGTAAAGTCAACAAGATTCAGTCCACTGGTGCTTTCTTTTTTAAAACTATAATGAAGTTTGTTGGTTTTTTCTTCACTTGGCAAAGCAAAGTAGGTGTGTATATGGAAATACAAGGAAATAAGTTAAAGAAACAGAGAAGCTTACTGTCTCTAGAAAATACCAAACATATCCTTGGACCTTGGGCAGAGAGGAGGAAGAAACAACCTGCCTGTCTCCATATGAATCACTGGAGAAGATGAAGTTTTAATATCTTTGGGTTAATATTGATCATTGTCATGCAAAATAAATCAACTTTCTTCCAAAAATGTGACTGAAGAGCAACGTCAGAGTGAATGTCAGATGAGCCCTAAATGATCCCTGTCCCTGCCCTGACACATTTCATCCTGTCACAAGGGCTTGGCGCCGCTGCCGGGGAGTGGAGATGTTGGCATTCTTGTTAAAGCTTAACATCAAATGCACCCGCTCGAGCTTGAAAACACGGATTTGATTAATGGTTATAATCAAAGTAACTTCATTGTGTAAGCATAATAACCCAGCAGAGGAGATATTTTAGTATGTCTAAGAACTTATTAATTCCTGGCTGGAGAAATCATTTGCTTTATAGGGATTAGAGCTGCCCAGTAGGCAGCCCCACTTGCTGAAACTTTTATAAACAATAAGTATTTGGACAGTTTTTCATTCTGCGGCAGGGATAATAGGGCGCTGTGTTTCTGTGGGGCCTTTCTTCCGACCCTCTCAGTGGGTTCCACGCACACCATCTCATGACTCCTCATCTCAGCCTGAGGCGCCTCGAGAGCCCATTGCTCTTCCAGATGAAACTCGGAGGCAGAGCCCCCAAATGGGGAAGGTGCCGTTGGACCCCTGAAAGGCTGGAGGAAGATTTGCAACCCACCCCCACCTCCCCAAGCTTACTGAGATTTAAGGAATGAATCGCGAGGGGAGCATGTGGCTGCTGTGACTGGGAAGACACTGGTGAGGCTTCCTGAGGAGCACTTGGGGGCCCCCAGGTGAGTGAAGGATTAGAAACTGCCTAGGGCACACCAGTGACCACAGAGTGGAGGCCACCTCACATGACCACCCCATGTGGTTCAGGGCCGAACTGTTGTCCACAGGCTTGTCAGGGATGCTGTTTTGGAGGGAGGACACCAGGCCTTTTCTCGGAGGCACCTGTGGGGGACATGACCCTCTCATCGCTCAGTTAGCAACTGAGCATGTTGATGCTTTGTGCCCCACCCCTTATGTTTGTAGAACCACGGTTCTCCTGCAAGGTGATGTTGGCCACATTGTGCTGTATTAGGAAGGGATTAACCACTTCTGTCATTGAAACGCGCCTCGCTGTGCGTGGCTATCATGACGGCAATGGAGAAAATGACGATCTGGCTCCCGTTCTATTTTCATGATTGCATGTCACCGGGCCTAGACTCTCACCCAAGGACTCTTTCTTCCACCATTCTTCTTTCTCCTCTTCAGGGTGACCCAAGATGCGTCCCTCTGCACAGGGATGGGAATGGCCGCCAGGGGAGCTGAATGCTGGACGTGCACCCAGGGCCAGCCTCCTGGCAGATGGCCGGTACAGCCCAGCCCCCAGCCGGGTATGGCACCTCCCCTGAGAGGGAGGGGACCCTGCTGCTCCTGAGCCCTCTGTTAGGTCCCTGCACTGTGAGGGTCTGCATGCACCCCCAGTGCTGTCTTCTCTCTCCGGGAAGCTCTTTTATTAAATGGAAAATAGAAACCCCTGTGACCCACGGAGAAAGAGACCAGAGAAGAAACAAGCTTGACCTTTTCAGACTGAGCAGTGTGGTTCCCTGCTTGTTGAACGAGGGCCCTACATTTTCCTTGGGCCTTGACCCTGTGAGTTGAGTGGCCTCCCTCCTCAGTGTCCCTTAACACGTCCACCCAGCGGGCGGCAGCGTGGGGTTTCCTTTGCATCGGAGGAAACCGAGGAGTTTACCTTCACAGAGTCTCCCCTAAATCAACTCAGCCCCAGATTGAGGGGCTCCTGTGGACATTCTGGCAAAACCTCTGGACTCAAAATGGCCCTGGGGACAACATCAAGAGATGTCACCACTCAGCCTCCCCGGGGCCTGGCTCAGGCTCCAGGTCAGGAACGTGACTGCGTGGTGGGGGCAGGTTCCAGATATGCTATCTTCTAGTCAGGTGACCTGGCGACTAATTGCTAAAGTTGCCAGTCCCTGTGTCAGTAGTGGGCACACGTGTGTTACTGTGAGACAATGCCTGTGACCGCTGTGTCTACGCAGAAGGATACAGGGGAGCAGACATTTCATTAACTGAGTGCATTTCAAACTCTAACCGGCTTATCTCCCGGGACATGGAGGGAGGAAAGGAAACAGGGGAAGGGGAGGGGGGAGACACAGAGAGGGAACGAAAGAGAAGGAAAGAGATCTCACTGATCCATGAAGTTGTTGTCACTGCATTACTTTTTTGGCGATTTTTTTTTTTGGGGGTCACTTTACTAGATGAAATGGAGTTTGGGATGAGGAGGAGGTCGCAAGCTTAAAGAGAATCGGTTCAGTCGCGGCCAGCCTGAAAACCTTGATTTCTCCATTCCCTTTGTAACAAATAAAGGGAAAGGGAGAGAACTCTCAAAGATGAAATTACTCCTAAAGGATCCTGTTCTCACATGTTCATGTTGGCCCCAGTAAAATAAGTATTTGGTGTTTACTTTCTCTTTGACCGTCTGCACAAACATCTATATAAATTTAAATTCAATGGATCTGCAGAAATAGACTCACATTTCTCCATCCCTCACACATATTTATAGTGTAATTTAAAGGCTTCTGAAAGTGGCACTCATAAATACATCTTGGGTCATTTTTATGGCAAATATGATTATCCCAAAGGGATGTTGTGAGGAATAAGCACAAGTAGAATCGATGGGAAGTGCCGGTGCCCAGTCTAAACTCAGTGAGGGTTAGATTGTGTTATTTATGATGGCATTGCAGAGGAGAGAGGGATGGAAATGTGAACAGACGGAGGAAAAGAAGGAAAGGAGGGCCCAGAGGGAGAGATGGAGCTGGGAGAAGAATGGATGGGAAGTCAGATGAGGGAATGGCTTGAGGATGAATGAGCAGGTGGCTGATGGATGCTTGCCTTCATGCATGGATGGGAGGGAGAGGGAGAGGGGAAGGAGAGATGGAAATGGGAGAAGAAGGGACAAAAAGTTGGATGGAGGAATGGATTGAGGGATGGATGAATGAAGAGATGACTGGAAATATGGATGTAGAGAGAGGTGGATGGATGGAAAGAAGGAAGGGAGTGGGGAGGGAAAAGAAGGGGTGGGGGAGAGAGGGAGTCAAGCTGGACGTGGAAAGGTCTTGGAGATCATCTGGCTGAGTGGTTTCAGCCCAGAACGTATAGTGGGATCACTTTAAATAAGTCCTGTATCTGTGCCCTACCCAGGAGACTCCAATTCACTCCATGGAGTGGGGCCCAGACTGGCATATTTTCAAGCGCCCTGAGTGATTCTAATCCATAGGCCGCAGCCTAGATTAAGAGGACCCTATCTCATTCAGCTCTCTCATGAAGGAACTGAGGCCCAGAGCAGTTGACTGCCTTGCCCACTCTTTGAAGCCTGTCATAATGACACAAGAGCAGAGCTGTAGCCACGGTTCTCATTCCTGTGGTGGTAGGACACGTGTGAGGGGACAATGCTCCAACCCCAAGGCCACCTGATCTCAAGCCACATGGTCTGGGGCTAGTCACTCCCTCTGCCTGGTACACAATGCAGATTCCAGAGGGTCGTCCCTGGATGTCCAAGTGCAGAAGATGCCATTGCAGTGTCTGATCCCTGTCCTAGTGTCTGATCCCGAGGTACCCCTACCTGGTTCATGCTTTCACTCGTTTGTTTTTGAAATCTTGTCTCCAGTAAATGTTGACACCCTAATAAAAAAAAAGGGCCAGGAGCCTCGGTGATGGAGTGAGTTACAAGTTGGGCTTCAAACTGAGAGGTCAGCAGTTTGAACCCACCAGCTGTTCCTTGGGAGAAAGATGAGGCATTCTACTCCCATATGGGGATATCACCTCGGACCTGGCACTAGGGCAATTTATAAGGTTGCTACAAGTCAGAACTGACTTGACGACACCAAGTTGCTTTGGTTTGAAAATACAAGGAGAATGAATCCAGATGTGAATCCATGTGTGACAATGTTAATTAGGTGTTCAGCGTTTCTGTGTGAAACCTGCATGTTCAAGCAGATGAAAGGTTAGGATGAACTGAAATCCTTGTCGCTGAAGGAATAGCTTGAAAAATGGGTGCAAGTCCCAGAGCATCTCTCGCCCATCTGGAAGGTCCAAGTATCTCCTGTCTCTGTCTTTGGGGTAGGGGGAGAGACTTTGAGGAGACTTATGGCTTCCTTCTTGGCCCCACACCCTCCTTCAGTCATCTGATTTCCCTTAGTGGAGGAACAACGAGATTTCCTCAGACACAGAACTTTCCATGCTAAAGCATGAAGAATAGAAAAAAAACCTCCAAGAAAACCAGTTGTCACCCAAACAATTCTGACTCCTGACTATCCCAGGCCTACCGAGTAGAACTGCCCCACTGAGTTCCCAAGTCTGTGATCTGTGAGAAGCAGATCATCGGGCCTGTCTTTGGTGGCACCTCTAGGTAGGTTCAAACTACTCGGCTTTCATCAAAGAGTTGAGCATTTTACTATTAGCACCACGCAGCGACTCCCTGCAGGACTGCACTAGGCAATATTCAATGTAACTCACAGTTTCCATTGACTGACTTTTAAAAGCAGATGATCAGGCCTTTCTTCCCAATCTTAGTTTGGAAACCCCATTAAACCCTGTTCACCATGGGTGATCTCACTGCCTTTGAAATATCGGTAGCATAGCTTCCTGAATCACAGCCATATGCAAGTCAAAAAAGTATGACAAACCCAGCGAGGGATCAGCGCCTCCTCTCCTGTGTAAAATGAGGGGATTGGACTGGAGGGCCATGACAATCCATTGTCTAGCATGATGTTATTTGGAGTGCTTGGGGCTCTATTTTTGCTGCTTATATGGTATTTCCAGCAGATCTGGAGAGGGAAAAGGAAATAAACATGGATTGGGATCAATTTTCTGTTATTGGTAGATTCATTAGTAGACTTGAGAGGAGTAATGTCTTTTATCAAGGTATGAATCGAGGTATACCTGAATTATCCATGTCAGCACATAGTGAGAGGCTGTTGCTATTGGTAGGGCCTACTCTTAGAAGTAAAACCAGCTCACCCAGTTGCTGGGAGTCAACTCTAATCATGGCAAAACCGTGTCCATCAAAGTAGAACTGCTCCCTAGGGTCCTTAATGGTTCACTTTTCGGAACATATCACCGTTCCTTTCTTCAAGGTGCCTCTGGGTCCACTTGAACCCCCCGCCTTTTGGGTAGCAGCCAAATGCATTAACCTTTTCTCTGATCCAGCGCCCATTGCTTTGGTGGGTAAGGTGAGTTAGCGCTCTCCTTCTACACTTCCCATCTCCACAGTGCTCCTGGCTTGATGGAGGAGTGTAATAGTCTAGGTACTTTGGAGAAACAAATCCACAGCAACTCATGTATAAGAGAGAGTTTTATGCAAAGAAAATGTGCATCACGAAAACATCCCAACCCAATGCTGCCCAAGCCCACAAGTCCAACATTAGCCCGTTAACCCAACACCAGTCCACAAAGTCCTCCACTTCACAAAACAGAGGCAATAATGCCGACTTCAGGAGGAAAGCTGAGTCAATGAATGTGTAAGCATCTCAGCACTGGCAGGGGTCTCCACACGGCTGCTCCAGCACCCAGGGCTGCATCAGGATAGATCCATGCGGCTTCTCCTTGGGGATGTCTTGTAGGAAATCCATCTTGCAAGCTGAAGCAGGGAACTGCTAAGGCAGCTGCACCCGATGCAACCATCACAAAACAAGAGACCCGAGAACTAGAAAGGCGAGGCTTCACCACCCATTTATCCCTCCGCCTTTCAACCAGCACCACATGTGATTATCGGCCAGGCTGGCACAATTAACTAACTCAAGGAGGAAGCACATTTAAAGTCATTAATATGAAAACGCATGTGTGCTGAAGAAACATAGGTGTGTGCTGGGAAATGTGCAACAACTATCTCTTTGGGAAGAAAAGGGTTGGTTTCTTTCTAACATTTGCCAATTGCAGCAGTGTAAGTACTCCCTCCAGTTCTAATATCAAGCTTAAAAGGTAGCAATGATGTCACTGGACTGTAGAGTTGGTGGGAAAGTGCATAATCAGTTCTTGAGGACTTGGTTGGTAACAGCTGCATCCACTGCACCGCTGTGCTTCCCTCCCATCTTTATGTTGCAGGAAAGCAGGTCAGGTGATCCTCCTGTGGACAATGAGAAAGTAGATGTGCTGACTATGAGGGTGGTGCAGGGTGGTATCAAGGAGTCCTGGGGGCGTAGTGAGTCACATGTTAGACTTTTGGATGCATCACTCTAAAATGCTGCCTTTGTCTTCAGATACCAGTCTCTCCTGTGTCTCTTTATGGTTTTACCCATTTGTATAAGGAGGCCAGTCTTGGGAAAAAGACGAGATTTTCTACTCCCATAAAGACTTACAGTCTTGGAAACCCACAGGGACAGTTCTGCTCTGTCCCATAGAGTGTTCATGAATCAAAACTACTCCGTGGCAGTGAGCTTGGTTTGGGGTTTGGGTGGTAGCAAGCTTTAGGATGGCAATGTATGTAAACTGATGCATCATGACATAAAACAGCATCGACCTTTCTTAGTGAGTTGGTTTGTAGGGAATCACAGGATCTGATCTTTGAACAGAGCCCTTTTGCATCTGTGTTTCCTTTGTCTTGGCTCTCAAGGTTTGCCCCCAGCCTCTCCTTGGTATCAGTCTCTGCTGAGTTACCCTTCCCATTAGTTATGCTTCAGGAAACCTTGTCAGGAAGGGCTACTGTGCTGACACGTTGTCATCTCTCCACAACCATGACTGTGACAAGTGAAAAGGTCCTGCCGCCAAACATTAGCATTGCAAAGGGCCCTTTGATTTGTATTTTTCTTCTTGTTGTTTTGTTCTTCAATCCTTCTGACCGTTCCTTTAAAGGGCTGAAGCCACTTGAGTGGGAGAGCATGGAATAGCGTGCCCGGGGGAGTCGAAGGATTCCTGCATCAACTCTGACTCTAGTAACTGGAATGAAAATGCTTATTTTTCTGGGCACTTTTCTCAAGGAGAAGTGAGAGTAAAAGACCAGCAGCCTCTTCTGTAGAGTAAGACGGACACCTTATAAGTAAACCAGAGATCCAGAATTGAGCAGAGCTGTTCCCTCTACCTAAAATTGCAATAGACCTCTTTGTTATCAAGAAAAGGAAAGGGGGTGGGGGAGGTCAGTCCTGAAAACAATGCTGCGTTTTCATAGAAAGGACCGATGTCTTCTTCCTGTCACTTGTTCTGAAGTAACAGGGACTGACATTCCAGAGAAATGCATTCCTCACAGGGCATGGGCTCCCCAGCGCAGCCGCTCCCAAAGTAGGACAGGGATGCTCTGCTCAGGCTTGCCGGGGGCTCTCTTTGGAAAGGCAGAAGTCAGCAGGATAAAATATCCCAGATTGGGGACGTGATCACCCTTACCTGTCCTCAGAGGGAATCGGTATTGTCCCGTGCCTTACCATTGTGCAGATCTTCTTTTCAGAAAGACTACCAGTGGGAAAGCCTCTTTATCAAACGTGGTTGATTTCCAAAACACAGCTTTGCAACTGTTGTGGCTACTCATCAGCTACCATGGAATCAGCCTCGATTTGTGGCAACCCTGTGCATAATGGAACAAAACACTGCCTCGTCTTAATCCATCCTCACGGTGGATTGTCAATTGTATCATTGAGCTTGAGAGGGATCTCACTGGCTGATTGGCTGAAGAGGGCACCCAGGCCTTTCATCCTAGTCTGTCTTAGTCCAAAATTGGTTCAGCACCACAGCAACATGCAAACCTCAAGTGACAGACAAGTGTCGTCTTTAAATGAGGTGTGTTAGCTGGGAATCAAACTGGGGGGGTTTGATTACCTCTCAAGATAAGAATTCTACCACTAAGTCACCCTTGTTCCCTAGCTTTGCAGACTGGAGGCCTGTATTCATTGCTCAGGGCTCAGGCTCCTGCCCTGAGGGATCGGGGGTCATGTGGCAAACCCAAATTATATGCGGGTTTTATGGTTTCAGATTCATGTTCTCCAGCTTTGAGAGGAAGAGTAAAAAGTAAATATTTTCTTTTACTAGATCTTACAGCGGATTTATTCAGTTTTTCAATGTAAGCTAGGCTTAGCCTTTAAACGAATCTTTAAAAGAATCCAGATTGGGCCCAAACTGAAGGTATGGGAAGCAGAGAGGGCTCATAAAGGAGACCCACTCAGAGGCTGGAGCCAGCCACACACCTCAGAAGCTGGGTCTTAAAATCCTGCCTCCTGTGAGGCATACAGAAATCCTTGCCATCAGGTGCACAGACAAACCATCTGACATATGGTGTAATAGCGTTGGCTCTGTACGTTGTGCTGATTAGCTAGCCCTGGCTGTATGCACTGTGCTGATCTCCTGCATCTGCTCAACAGTTGTTCTTCTCACTTTACAAAGGACAAACTCGGGGGAAAAAAAAAAAACGAAGGACAAACTCAGGCACAGAGGATGAAGGGAACAGTGACACAACTATGGACTCAAGTTCAGGCAACTATCGGTCACGTTATACTCTCTGGTGACAGAGCAACCTATAACAATGACTAGGCAATGGGGTGGCATTGGAAAAAGTCCGATAGAAAAAGAATTTTTGAAAACTGATTTTGGTAGCAGTTGTACAATTCTACTTGACCTGATCGAACTACAGAATGATATATATGTATTAAATCCAAGTTAATAATAAGTTGATTTTTATTAATAATAAAACCCAATGTAGAGAAGGATCTGCATTGAGTTGGGATGGGTTGGTCTCACCTGAGAAGTTAATCAGTAGACATTGTTGTTTGTTTTAATGTGGGAAATATGCCATAATATCCAGAAAGGTTCAGACCTAAGATTCAAGTTCAGCTCAAAATAATCTTCAGTCTCCTATAGAGGAAAAACTCAAAACGATGACGGGTAAGCACCATTGTTTATAAACATCATAGTTTATTTTTCCCTCGTGTAAACATGCCCCGCAGCAGGCCAGGGTCGGTGCTGTAGTTTCTTGATGATGCAAAGAATCTAGGCGTCTCCTGTTCTCTCCTCTGTGCTCAAGTTATTATTTCCTTCTTCAAGGTCACTTCCTGGTCCAAAATGGCTGAGGGTAATAGAATCTGTTTTGCTGCTGGAACGGTTGAACTGTCATTATGAGGTGGGACATGTGGTCCTCTTTTCTTCCATCACCAATTTACCAACTCCACATATTGCAATGATGTCAGTGTATCAGTAACACAGTGCTTTTGCCTCTAAGGGAATTCTCCCTTGAGCATACAGGCTACAAAATTGATAGATCTCTAACTTTTTATTATGTATTTCAACCACCAGTTTGGCCATGGGCTAAGGCATTATAAGGCACATGCCAGTCTTAAAAGAAGCTATAGTGTCTCTATGATCAAGTGCCTAGGGAGTACTAGAGGACTTTAATAGGAAGACTACCAAAAGTACAATTGTGATGTTGACCTTAGAAATGAAAATCTGTTTTCCTGTGACTCAAAAAAAAGATAAAAATTAGGCACAATGAAAATTTGTTTTGATTATTTTAAAAAGATCCCTCGGCTTTTAAAATAGCTTATTAATTTCTTGTGTTTTTAAAACATCTTTAAACATCCTATGTATATATATTTTAGAGTCTGTATCTGACTGTGCTGGTTCCTGGGTGATGCAAATGGTTATTGGTGCTTGCTTGCTAACAAATTGTAGATTCAAGTATAGCTAGAGAGGCTTTGGAAGCAGTGCCTAGTGATCTACTTCCAACTGGTCAGCCATGGGAAGCCCTCTGGATCATAGAGCTTCTCTGATACGCTTGGGGTTACCATGAGTCAGCATCAAAGTGACTCCATGGCAGCTGATCATCTGAAAATTTCCACCATCTGAAGTCCTTGAACATTGATTTTCAAACATAGTGGGTTGCTTTCCCATGCGTTTCATAGGTTTGGGTGGTGGACACATGTTAAGCAGAGCTTTTTCGGGGAGAATTACATTGATCTTGGGTGGAGGGTAAATTCCTCCATAGAATGTGTTTGCTTCTGTTAGGTTCTTCAGACAGGTTACCAAAGTACAATCACCTTCACATTGATTCCTTACTTTGAATTCAATCCCAAACTGTGAAGACCAGGCCATTTATAAATTCTAAGGAGTGAGTTTTCTTTTGTATTTTTAACACCCATCATGCAAAGCCAATGCAATGTGCTCCCTTTGCCATTTGTGGGTCCTCCTCTCTGCTCCCCCAGTTTTACCCTTGCTCTGAAGTTAGAGCCCTTTGAGACTCAGGCTTTGGAGATCGCACTGCTAACCCCCTCCGTCGTGGGCAGCCAAACATCTTATTACATCTGTATGCCAATGTTCCTTCTGATGTTGGCAACTGGGGTGTTCACTCACTCTTTTGTACACTGTGCATGAATTTTAAAACATCATTGTCATTTGGGGAGGGTGCTTAAAAAAGTCATGGGAAAATGGAATTAAAAGATCATTGAATTTTTGCACAACCTTTTTGAAATCTTCTCCATGTTGCTCAGCATTTGTAGCATGGCAAAGAGGGGTAGAATGTTATGTTATCCACCATATTTATGAGAAGGAAATTGGAGTCTTCATATAATTTTGAGAGCAAGGAGGAAACATTGAGTAGTTTCACAAATAAAGGTTTTTGTTTGCTCAATCAAGAGGGGGGAGTCTCTGGAGACTGGCAAAGGCTTTGAAGGTTTGAAATATCCAGTTGTGCAACAGGTAAGCACTCGGCAGCTAACTGAGAGATTAGTCATTGGAACCCAACCAACTTTTCCTGAAAATGGTTCAATCCAGAAAACTCCATGGAGTAATTTGACTCTGTCCCATGGGATCACTATGAGTCCAAATAGACTCTTGGCACATAACAACATATGGGAGAGATGGGGGTGGCTAGAGGGAAATATAGGCATTGGCTCACTGTCATCGAGTCAATTCTTACTCGTAGTGACCACATAAAGAGGGAAGACATGCACCTGTGGGTTTCTAAGGCCGTACCTCTTTACAGGAGTGGGGAGTCTCATACGCCTCCCAAGGAGTGACTGATGGTTTTGAACTGCTGACCTTGTGGTTAGCAGCCCAACATGTAAACCAGTACACCACCAAGGCTCCTTTAAGGATTAACTTGCAGCCTAATGAAACAAAGAAGGTTTTCATGACAGAGTTGAAAATTATATTTAGAAGCATAGATGATGACTGAGAAGGAGTACACTTCTTAATGGTATGCGCTCATTCCTGGCTAATAAGTAAGTAAAGCCACTTTCCTGTGTGCTAGGGGACCAAGAGTCACTTCCTCAGGTGGATGGGAAGCCACTCTGTTATTTCTATTAAGAGCGATTTCTGTCACATTCCACTTTCCTACCAACTTCTGTACACTTTGTTCCCCACTCCTATTCAGCAGTTCCTTGAATATCATGTGTTTCAAAGAAACATCTCTTTAAACCTGACTGAACTGAGCACCTGCCTAGAGGAGGACCAAGAATCTGGTTTGGCTGACCAAGTTGTGTCTTTTCAGTTCCTGCGATGATAACATCCTATCCGAATACAACCCTGGCCACTCAGGGTCAGAAGAAGGAAATGAGTTGCACGGCCCACGGCGAGAAGCCCATCATCGTCCGCTGGGAAAAAGAAGACCGGATCATCAACCCAGAAATGGCCCGTTACCTCGTCTCCACCAAGGAGGTGGGAGAGGAAGTGATTTCCACTCTGCAGGTAAAAACGTGAATGACCCCCCCCCAAAGGGACTCTACCTGTGTTTGCAAAATCGGTCTGCTCTTTCATCCCAAAGCAAGCCGAGCCCAGCACTTTTGGGTTGGTTCCAGCTCATAGAGACCCTAGAGAAGAGCGTTGAACTGCCCCGGGGGGCTTCCCCGCCCCCGCCTGTGATCTTTACAGAGGCGGACTGCCGCAACTTTCCCTTGTGGAGCAGCGGGTGGGTTTGAACTGAAGGACTTTCTGTTTAGCGAGGGCTTAACCACTGCCGCCCCAGGGCTGCTTTCCCTCACACAGCTGGGGGATAAATAACAACTGTCCTGGTGAAAGTTATACATGCAGCAGCGTTTCTCTCTGCCCGCACATTACCGAGTGGCCGGCACAAAGAGCGCTTTATCGTGTTATGAAGAGTCACCTTGCTAGGAAAGCGACAGGACATTCCGCTATAATAAAAAGATGTGAGAACAAGAGAATTTTGTAATGACAGTTAATCCTGGAAGAATGACAGCCAATGCTCAGTGCATGCTTTCACTTCCTGCGAGAGGAAAAACCAGAGGTTTGGGAACACAACAATATTATCATGGGGGGCAAAAAAACAACTCTCCTTTGGAAAATGCCAATGTTAAAAAAAAAATCTTACCACTAATAAAAGATCATGAAAGTATTTATATGCTCCCTTTTTAATTTTTTAAGCTTTGTTGGTGGTTAATTGAATGATGCTTTTAATATGAGGTGGGAAATAACAAAAGGAAAAAACAAAGAAAAGAGGTACTGTATTAGAAACATTTATATCAAGTTTCTATCACGGGCCCAATCCCAAACCCTTCTAGAACAGAACTCTAATCAGAGCTATGTGGGACTCTGTGGGACCCCTCTTTGTGGCATTTCTGGGTCTGTTTCCTTACCCTGGTAGCTTCTGAGGCTTTAAAGGCACACGATGAGGGGGAACTATTTGTGGGGTATGTATCAAGCTTCCATGGCATCTTATTCTGCAGGGACAAATTATACTTGAACTGAGAAAATTAGCAAACTGCGTGTTGACATTTATCATGTACATTGAATCTACGCATCTGCACATGGACCACTGTGCTGACTTTTCTTCAAAGGCTGTGCGTCCGTGTGCGGGTGCCATGCCTATTCACGTGTCTGTACTTGTGAGTCCATGTGTGTATGTGAAGGATGAAAGGGGATTCGAGGTGTTCACAGACTGAAGCCATTTCCGTTGTTCCCTTGATCCGTGCTCCTGAATATACTGTATTCTCTTTCTGCTTTATGTGCAGATTTTGCCCACGGTACGAGAAGATTCCGGCTTCTTTTCCTGCCATGCCATTAACTCTTATGGAGAGGACCGTGGGATAATCCAGCTAACAGTGCAAGGTAGGGAGCGGACGGCATTAGAAAAACACACAGCTCCTTTCGGGTAGTGAATGCCTGCCTGTGCGCTGGCTTCTGCCTGGTTCCGCGTGCTCTGCTCTACTTTCAGAAGGTCCGAACAGTTTGCACAGGTTTGCAGTGCCTATGAATATGTCAAAGGGCAGCCCCACACCCAGGGGCACGCCCTACCTCAAATGGCAGTAGATGTCCAAGCCTTCTCCATGCTGAAGCCGTACAAGTGGGATGCTGGCACCCTCTTTGGCCAGCTGTTGACCAAGGAAAGCTTGTCACGCAGGACAGGATCTTCTCTGAGCTCTAGATTCCAACCTAGACGAGTGGTATTTAAATACTTCCACTTGGACCCAGCTCGGCAAGGGTGATAACAGTTCAAATGTGGGGTGGGGAAAATACAATATTATTATCTCCCTGCACTGTGATTAGGCAAAAAACAGAAACAGAAAGAAAAACCATTTCCAGATAAAAGCAGCTACCCTCATCAAATGCTGGCAAGCCCTGGGTGGATCCTCCTCAGCACTCCCACTTCATCTGCTCTCTGATCTACGCTTGAGGTAACCCTGGGCCTCTCTATTGCTTATACAGAGCCCCCTGATCCTCCCGAGATTGAGATCAAAGATGTGAAAGCACGCACAATTACTCTCAGGTGGACCATGGGCTTCGATGGAAACAGCCCCATCACGGGCTACGATATCGAATGCAAAAATAAATCAGGTAAGTCCTTTATTTTCTCCAGCGCCAGTTACTTCACAAGCCCATGTGCTTTATGATATTTTTCCCTTTCCTTTTCCACTTTACCTGCAAGAATAAGCCTCGATTTCGAGGTAGTTCAGAGTGCACTTTCTTGCCAAACTATCTCTTGGCTTGGATGTAGGACTTCCAAGTTCCCTTCGTAGGGATATGGAGTTTGGTGTCAACAGCAGACATTTCATTGATGGGTTCTTCAGCCGTCTTTGTCACCCTGAGCTGCCTCCAACCTCAGCTGGGCTACTCATTGCTTAGGGGTGCGTGAGCAGCTGCTGATTGAGATAGGTACTGCCATTACTTCTTCCACCCCCGCCTGCTTGCCTCCACTTCCTGTTTTCCCAGTGAGGTGGCCTGCTCAAGACAGTGGCCCTCTAGCCAGGACCCTGAGCTCTGCCAATGCTTGGCCCTCTGCGATGGTGGCCCTGGCTGGTGGAATCAACACCCATATCAGAGTTGTGGAGAACTGCTCCTATTAAAGACTAGGTGCGACTCTGCCCAAGCCAACCATGCTCACTGCCATCGAGTCAATGCCGACTCACAGCGAACCCCCTGTGGATTTCTGAGACTGTAACTGATTAGAAAACCCTGGCTTTCTCCCGAGGAGCTGCTAGTGGTTTCAAACTGCTGACCATGCAAATTGCAGTCCGACATGTAACCATGACACCAGCAGGGCTCATCCAGGCACTAACTGCAGTCACTTTGAAATACTGCAGAGTGTAGACTGGTGGTACTTCCTATCGCACACAGAAAGGACTCATATTTCTACTGGGCTGGCTCTTCCCAAGTCACCAGAGAGCTCATAGAGATAAAGAGGATCCATCTGGCAGGGCCACTCTAAAGGTGTGTCCTTTTGTCATTTTAATGGGAAGATGCCAGGGCCATTTCGAGCTTTATGATCCCCTGAGCCAAGGGGAGAAAACCACAGCTGCAGCCTTGAGTCTGAATTTTTACTGTGCCTCCTGAAAGATCCGAGGCATCAGAGCATCGTGAGTATGAGAAGGGTTAATAAAATCCTCGGAGACTGTGAAGTAGGCTCACTTTCTCATTCTAGGGCATGGGGCCTTAGTGCAGATTACACAGTCAGGAATAATTTAGTACTTGTTACACTGAAGCTGTAGTCAAAAGTTAAAATGAAGGCAGGTCAAGACTAAGGGACTTGTTAAGTCAGAACATATAAGGGACAGCCATACAAACACAGGAGATCGGATTTTAAAGGATTGCTCCATCATGGGAACCAAGACGTTTGGGAAAAGGGTGTTTTCCCAAATGATGAAAAGGAGACCCGAAAATCAAGCAGGGTAATTTAAGAGCTAGTGTTTACATGATCAATAAATGGCTGGATTCAAACTGGATGTAGAGACAAGTGGCCTAGCCCGTTAATTTGCCCCAGAGCCTCTGCTGTTGTTGAGATAGGTGCAATGGGGATGGCACCTCATTTTTCATCAGAGAGAAATACAACCAGGTCCTAGGTAGTTGTGATCATGAGAATTGACTGCCATTTAGAAGTAGATCAATAGGACTTTCTCACCAGTCTGTCTTAATCTAGAAGCGCCACTGAAACTTGTTCAGTTTGCAACATGAAAACCTCCTCTGACAGACAGCTGTTGGTTCTGCATCAAGTGCATTACCTGAGAATGGATCCCAGGACTCAGTTTGGATGGTTCAAATGCTAGCCCTGAACTGCCACTGCCTCCATCCAGTACACCACAAACCAACCCAAACTGCCCTTGAGTTCATTCTGACCCATTGCAACCCTCCAGATTGTTTCTGAGATTGTAAATCTTCATAGGAGCAAAGAGCCTCGCCTCTGATAGATTTGAACCACTGACCGTGTGGTTAGCAACCCAAGGCTTAACCCACAAAGCCACCAGGGCACCTTCCTAAAAGGCCATAAATATGGTGATGTGGATTGTATTATTAGTTTAATTTGACAGCTGAGGAAACTGAGAGATGTGGTACTGAGGGATTGGCTAAGAAAGTCACTGTGTGGTGCCTCACTGACTCACAAGGTGAAGAAGAGAAGATAGCTTGCCCAGGATCACACCATTGGGAAATGGCTTGGCAGATACTGGCACTCAGGACAATAGGCCTCCCACAGTTATGTTGCTGAAACACACATAAGTCACTCTAACTGTGGATCCATATGCTTGCCAGCAGGACCTGCCCCACCCACTGTCTTCAGTGCATTTCAGGTGCTGATGGCGGTCAGTGTTTTGGTAAGAAGGGTCCCGGCTGTCCTGTTTCGCTCTTGGCTTGCCCCTGTCTAGTCATAGACTTGGCTACATAACCCCTTCAATCCCCATTTGTTAACTGAGTTAAGGCACCATCTCAAGGGACCATGGTCAGGACCCCTTGAAGGTCACAGGCTTCCCTCTGTCCGGGAAGGTCCCCTCTTTCCCTGAACCACACAGTCACCACCATCTCTCCCTGACATGCACTCTATGCATCAGGTACACCCAGGAGCATGTCCCTACTAGTCTTTGTGACCGCACCATCCTTGCTGGCTCCTTTCACCCTGACCCCCCCCCCCCAAAACTCATCAAATCAATTCTGACTCACAGTGACCTTCTAGGACAGAGTAGAACTGCCCCCTCTGGGTTTGAGACTGTATTTACGAGAGTAGAAAGACTCATCTATCTCTCTCAGAGAGGCTGGTGGTTTTGAACTGCCAACATTGCAGTTAACAGCCCAACGTGTAACCAACCCACACCACCACCAGGGCTCCTTGTTCACCTGGCTCAAACCTCTATAAATAGTGCCCTTGCTAAGAACTCTTCAATGGTGACTCTAGAGTCGTCTTTAGGCTACATGTAAGGATCCCTGGTGGCACAGTGGGGTAAGCATTATGATGCTACCTACAAGGTTGATCATTCAAATCCACTAGCTGCTCTGTGGAGGAAACATGAGGCTATCTACTTCCACCGAGACTTACAGCCTCAGAAACTCTGTAGAGCATTGTACTCTGTCTTATAGGGTTACTGTGATTCAGAATAAATTTGACGACAGTGAGTGTGGATTTGGTTTTGGTGTAGGCTACATTTGCTCCCTAAGTCTAAAACCATCATCTTCCTTCTCCATTAGTCCAGAAGACCTGTCATAAATTCCCCCAACAAATTCATTCTTCCGCTTCACTTTGGATCCTTCGCCAAGGACCTCTAATCCTGGTTTTACCTCCAGCCTCCTGCATTTCCCAGCATACGTTTTTGTTTGTGATTTACTCCTGTGATGTTGTTTGTTTTTTGCATATGGTGTGTTCTTCTGAGTTTATAGTTCAGAATTCAACTCCATCCTACCAAGTGTCAGGGCTTCTGTCTTTAAAGCCCAGTGCCCCTTTCACAAGTACCCTGGGTTTATAAGCAAGCATCTGCCTACTTGCCCTTCAGCATGGCAGACCAGAAGTCATCCTGTGAGCCCCTTGCCCAATTCCATTCTCCGGGGTTGTCCTGTTCTCTTCTTGAGTCCTCCTATCATGTCACATCATCTGCCAGGGCGGGTTTCGCTAGGAGGACACATCCTCTCTTTATCTTCTTGACCTACAGTGATGACATTTTAAGCCCACCATGACATTTTATACCATAATCTAGAAAGCCTGACCACTGACACCACCCTGCCCTTTCAGAATGCAGCCATTACAAAAAAGAAACAGTGAAAACAGGGGCCATTTCCCAAGGACCTTGGAGTTCCTGCCCAAGTGTTCCTGCCTGGCTCCTCCCACACAGACTCTTCATACCCAACGTGAGTTGGCAGGAGGTGGAACCAGCCACTCACTCACTCACTGCTATTGAGTTGCTCCAGTCTCATAGCGACCCTACAGGACAAGGTAGAACTGTCCGAGAATGTAAATCGTTACAAGAGTAGAAAGCCCCATCTTTCCCCTGAGGGAAGTAGCCTATGGGCATTAAAAGGCTTCTTTTAATGCCTCAGCCACTCCCAGACACATCTTCCAGCAAAGACAAACATATCTTCATTGGCCCTGACAGTCCCAGAAACGTCCATCCTACCCTAGGCAGAGTTATCATTCACCACAAGAGATTTCTTTCTCCTGTGTCCAGTAAGGATGGCTGCATCTTGCTGTGCCTGGGCGTCCCCCATTACCCTAAACCTCCTCTCTAGTAGATCTGAGTTGTTTTTTGTGGGACAAGGCCCATAGATACATGTGCTCTCTTGGTACAAAATCACCTCCTTTCTTTATCCCCTCTTCTGACTTAGTCCCGGTCTTCTACCTTTAGGGAACTTTCTCACTTAACCAGAGTATCAAATTGTCAATTTCTGTTCTGCAGCATTTCCAATGATAAGTGAGAGCATTCAAAGGGAGTCCTTAAGTGACAATTTTTCCTATAAGATTTTCCCAGAAAATCTCTTGCATTGATGATTGCTTCTATATTTATATACTCATTTGGGGGCAAAGGTGGGGACAGAAAAGAGGGCGGAATTATTCCAAGGGCTCTGAGGCCTAGACACTCTCCATTTATTCACCTATGTATGAAGCATGTACTTTTATTTTCTACCCTGGGCCAAGCACTGCGCTCGCACTGGGAATACAGCATTGAACATGGCGAGGGAGCTCCCTACCCTGTTGGGGCTTAGAATACCCCAACAGGGAATTCAGAATACCACTGAAGCACACGGATGACGAGCTTCCTGGAAGAGCACCTCGGGGAGCATGGGATGTATACGCATTGCCTCCGTGCACTCTTTCAGGGGATTTGTGTTCTCCCAGAACTAATACCATCTCTTGACCATCTCCCCTGTCTCCAGTTAGTCTCAGAAGGCTGAGAGCATCCACCTCTGATATCAAGCGTGTGGTGGATCACAAATCCCTCTCCATACGCAAACCGTGTCCCAAACAAATCTGCCCTTCTCTTCCCTGGTCAGTCCAGACCTCAGCTCCCAGAACTATCTTTTCTCTATTCCTCCTCCTTCCAGGCTAGCTCAGTGCATCCTAGTGGCTTCTCTGTTTGATAGGTTCAGCCATCTATCAGCAGAACAACTCCAACTTTAGGAAAAGGCCTACCTTTAACCTCGCAGGAAAAAAGGCACCGGGTGGGGTCTGGGAGGGACCTGGGCACAGAGCTTCCCTATTGCTGTGGACACACTTCCCTGCTTGAGAGAAGAGGTTCCCTTTCACCACTCAGGACGCTTCCCAGTGTTCCCATCATCCAATCCCTTTATTGCCTGCACCCTGTGACCATGATAGATGACATCATATCCTGCAGCTTAGTCAGCATTGGGCCTCCCGGTGGTCCCTTCTAGTCTGGTCAGCCCCTACTGATTGGTCACAGGTGTGACCAGGACCCAAAGTCAAGTTGTTCACTGCAAGGAACTTGCCCACCTTATATAACACCAATCAGCAAGTGCCTGCAAACGTTCTGATCTTTGGTTGAAGCCCTAAAATCGCCAGGTACCGATGGGCACTGATGGAATGAGAGCTGGTCCAAGTGGTCCATGTGCTGCTGGGAAAATCAGCTGGGGTTGGAACCACATCCCTGCCATCCAGGGTGCGAACCACGATGATTACAAAAGTGAACATTGAGAAGTATGTTTGGTAGCTGGTGTTGATCCTAGAGACTGCCATTAGTTTGTCCATGATTTTTTAATTTTTACAACTCTGCATCGGCGAAAGAAGGGATCCGCCTATGCCTAGAAGTGTCATTGATGTTCCAATACTGTTTAAAACCAGCAATGCCATTTTTTAAGAGGAGGGGAGGTGTGGATAATCAAGCCATAATGCATAAAATCATGGATAGTGTGTGCCTAGAAATAGCTGCTTTCCCCCCTACTGGCATGAGCGTCCACCAACTGTATGTCTCCTCGGTGAGCACTCAGTCCACTGCTCTGTGTTTCCTTAGAGTGTTTCAGTTGAAGTCCTTGGTCCCCGCAGTGTGGGTAAGGAGTGTGTGATGTCGTGTGGCAGAGCCCGATGTCCCCTGCTCTGCCAAATCACTGGGAATAGTGCATAAAGATTTCATTTTGACTTGTCATTTCTCTTTTTCTCCTTTCTTTCTGTGTTTGTGTTTAATTCCTATTTGCAAACTTTCAAAGGCAGAGGGAAAAAACTCATGTCTCTATCTCTTCTTTTTTGAAAACAAAACCAAACCCCAAAGACTCCTGGGATTCCGCTCAGAGAACCAAAGATGTTTCCCCTCAGCTGAACTCGGCCACCATCATTGATATCCACCCTTCCTCCACCTACAGCATCCGCATGTATGCCAAGAACCGGATCGGCAAGAGCGAGCCCAGCAACGAGCTCACCATCACGGCGGACGAGGCAGGTACGCCTGGCCGGGCTCGCATCCTGCTCCAGAGCCCAGGAGCCCACTGTTCGGCTCTGGTGGTTGCATGCTGAACCAGGCAGGGCCGTCCCCAGGGGGGGGACTTTGATGAGTGCTCGCCATAGTTCTATGTCCTGTGAAAATCACAGGCAGTGCTCTGTCTCCTACGTTGAAGACACTGCTCTTCAAATAGGCCTGAGTTCAAGGTGCTCCTGGCCCAGACTTAAAGCAAGACATGTGGGACGGATCGTCTGCTGAGATGAGAGAGTCCTGTTCTTTCTATGATCCCTTTGTTTGGATGCCTGAGTGTAGGCTGAAGGGAGAGCCAGGAGTGTCTTTCTTGCCCTGGGTCCCAGGAAACAAAGGTGTTGCCTGAGCGCGTGCAGAAGGGGAATGCCGTAGATAAAGACATCATATTAGTAAATATGTACTAGTTTTCCTGTTAGTATTCACTAATACAAAATGTCGGCTAAGAATGTCAATATTATAATAAACTGTTTTGCTCTTTTTTCCCCTATTCCAAAGTAAATCCATATCGAATTTGAAATTGCAGATCAGTACAATAAAGAATGTGAAACCGCTTTCATAATGTGGCCACCAAAAGCTAACCTCTGACCATTCTGATTTAACCGGCTACATTATCTTTACAACCTGTTTCAATACACGCAGACATGCATATAAACAAGCACACCCACAGGCACATGTGTAAGCACGCACGCACCGAGTCTTTCACACTGTGCTCCACTTGGGCTGTCCAGCAGCACAGTTAAACAGCTTGTGGAGGACTGGGTGGTTAGACAGGGGCCATGAATACTGGGGGTCAGCCGACCTCCTGGCAAGAGGGGAGGGACCAAGTTGCCTTGGGCTTCCTGAGGCAGGAAAGGCAAGGAGCGAGGACCCGGCTCCTGTCTTGGGAGAAACACACATCTACGTTTCCAATAGACCATCTCTTTCCCTGCCTAGAATCAGAGCTAACTGGGCCCTACCTATGCACTGAGGCTGGGAGGTTACAGCATCTGCTAATCCTGTTTCTCCATTGCCAAGACTAGGGTGATCATCACCCAGATTACTAGGCCCCCACGGGTGGTTTATCTGAACTTGGGTTCCCGGTGACCTTGATTTTTTTGCCCAACCGTCTCCTTCTTAGTTACCCTTATTAACGGTGCCCCAAAGAGACATTGCTTTTGTGTAGATCTTAAATTCTTTTGTGTGAATTACAACAGCATCATCTACTGTTAATTTAACACAGGCAATATTATTAGTTGTGGATATTGTTTTAAAAGTTTTATTTTTAAAGACGCCACTGTATCGAGCATCCTTGTGGCACATCTAAGGTCATTTTATGTCAAACTCCAAGATGTGGGGTGGCAGGATTTGAACAGATGCAGAACTGTAAGATTTTGATACATGCAGCCAGTTTTGCCCTGGAAGAAAGATGTTACAATGTATAATTCTCCCCGAGCTGCAAAAGATGACTAAATCGCAGCACCGAAAAGAACACACATGCGAGATATCTGATGCTATGGAGTTGATTCTGACCCGAGCAACCCTTCCGGTGGCACAGCACTTCTTCAATAAGGTTTCTCGGACTGTGAATCTGTTCAGAACCAGACTGTCTCCTCTTTCTCCCATGGCGGGGTTGGGGGATTCAAACCACCAACCTGTCAGTTAACAGCAAAGTTGGGAGATTCAAACTACCAACCTGTCAGTTAACAGCAAAGTGGTTAGCCACTGCACCAGAAAGCCTCCTTAGACCTCGATACCAGAGCACATCAATTCTTAGAGATGGCCTCCTATGGAAGGTGATGTGATGGCGCTACGCGTGGCAAACTGACGGTGGGCCTTTCTCTGGTACTGTGCGCATCACTTCTCATACTACGTAAGATGGGCAAAACGATGCTTCCCTCCTCCTTACCGCAAACATATTGGGTAACTGGAACCCGCCAGTCCCACAGAGGTCTTTGCATCGCTCCTAAATCAGTGGGGAGCATGTTCCTGAGACAACAGCTTCTCATGGAAGTAATAATAACTCTCTCAAACTCTCAGCTGCTGAGTTGACGCCCTCACATGGCGCTCCCACCCCACCCCCACCCCCAGGTGTGCACTGCAGGGTTCTTTTCATTTTTCACTGTGTGAAAACATAGCAAACTATACAGCAGATTCATACTGCTGACATGCAGAGGGTTTGCCGTGGCTGGGTTTTTGTGGAAGTCGGTGACTCTAGGTGTACTCCAACCTCTCACCTCCAGAGAGCAGCCCTGCACATTGACAATTTGCACCACCCAACGCTTACCAAAGGGGCCTGGTCGGCTAGAGGGTAAGCTACAAGGTCAGCAGTTTGAAACCATCAGCCTCTTCCAGAGAGAAAGAATGGGCTTTCCATCCCCATCGTGAATCGCCGTCTTGGAAACTCACAGGGGTCATTTGCCCCTGCTCCCCTGCCCTATAGGGTTGCTATGAGTTGGCTTGCCTGGAAGGGAGTGAGGTCGGGTTTTGTTTTGTTTTTGAGGAATTACTAAAATAAGCCTGGAGCTCGGTGGCCTTTTATCATGCTGGCTTTGGGGGAAGAAGCAGCCTGCTCTGTCCTTCTGCAAACAGTGTCCTCTTGGACTTCCGCACATACCTTCTCCGTTCCTGTGAATCCTTGTTCCTAATCCTGCCGCAGCTCCACCACCTTCTCAGCGTAACTGCATTTTCCTGGTGCTGCCTTCTTGATTGCCATTCCTCCCGCTGCTGCGGCTGCTCTGTATTCATTCCCTCCCTGACCTCCACTGCAGCTGCCTGTTGCCATGGCAGCATTTTCTTCCCTGTCTGGAGGCCAGGTGACCAGCCACTCCCCACCGCAGACTGCAGTGCAGCTGCCTAGATGCACCACAGACAAACATAAGCACTGCCTCCCCAGCTCCCGGGCTGGCTTTGAGAATTTGGGGTGCTGGCTGCTGACTGCACCCTTTTGCTTTTGGACAATGGCATGGAGAGGAACAAGCATGAGCAGAGGAAGCTGTAAAGCAAAATCCGCTTCATTCTCCATCCAGAGATTATTGTGACTGAAATCTCAAAGCCATTGCCTTCTGTGACTCAGGTCGACCGCAGTGCACCAACTCTGCCCATTGCCATCAAGCGGACTCCAATTCCCAGGGACCCTATAGGACAGAGTAGACCTGCCCCTTGGGGTTTCCAAAGCTGGACATCATTGCAGGAGTGGCAAGCCTCATCTCCCTCCTGCAGAGCGGTCAATGCATTCAGATGGCTGATCTTGGGTGTAGCAGCCCAGGGCACTCCTGCACCAGGCTTCGTAACGCTGACAAAGCACACCTGGATCAGAGTTGCCTGCCAGGGCTGCCCCTTCCCACAGACGCATGGTGTTGACATTCCAAAGAAAGCAAGCCGTTCCCCTTCCTCACTACCATCAAACTAAAAAGAGGTCGCCATTCAAGCAGTGAGACTCCTCAGATGGAAGCTTCTGGAAGTGGTGGGCAAATTCCATATTTGTAAATCTGAGAAGGCTTCCTACAGTTACGGGAAATGGAAGGGGGAAATCCTGGGATTTTTCCCATGAACTTGGTGAAGTCCCTTCATCTAATGCCTAAGTCCCAGGAACCGGAGGACACCTCTGAAGACACAGCAAACGCTGGGAGTGAACCTGTGAGATGACAGGACTGTGTGAGAGTCACACTCAGTGTGGGCACAGCCCAAGATGACTTCTCCTAACTATCCCACTCCTTACTCCTGGGCATGTCAAATTCTCCCTGTGTCTAGAAGACTCTCCGAGACTTTCAGAATGCTCCCTTCCAAAGCCACGTCAACGGGACCCCTCCCTTGCCCAGGGTGATGTCTTTTCCAGTTTTCTCTGGATGGACTTCATGTCTCTCTCCCCCAGCTCACAGCGTGTCTTTCTCCCCATAGCTTTTGAGGCTAATCATCATTTCTCAAGGGTCCCCTGGGTCCTCGATTACCCTGTGTCCCCAGCGCCATGGGATATTATATGCCACTCCTATTTCTACTTGTGTGTCTCACACTGGGTTGGAGACTCATAAACTTCCCTCCAAGAATTGTCTTCAGAATGTGTGTGATCGATATGTGTGGTGGATAAAATCCACCCTGAACATTTGGAAGAAATAATTTTGTTAAGTGTAGAAAAGCAAACGGTACACAGAAAGTGGAGGAAGGAAGAAAGCTGAACAAAGAGAGGGGCCCACATACCAGCTCTCTAATCCCCAAATGCACGAAGCTTCTCTGCCAGCAGACTGTTGTTCTGTAAGTCAGTTCTGATTCAGGCGATTCAGGTGGAGCACATCTCAGGTCATAAACTACAGCCCCCAACAGATCAGAGCTGCTGATAGGTTTTCTTTGAGTCTGCCTAGCGTTCGTAAACCCTCTGAATGGGTCGTGGTGGTGGCACATGCCCTTGGAGTCCGCTCCCACTCTAGGGACCTGTGAAGCACAGCGCACAAACACTGCCAGATTCTGTCGTCCTCACAATTACGCTCACGTTTGAGCCCATTGTAGCAGCCCTGTGTCAACGATCTTGTCGAAGCCTTCCCTTTTTTCATTTTCTGCCCTTTTACTTTATCTAGTATGATGTCCGTTTCCAAGGACTAGAGTCTAATGATACCAATATGTACAAAGTAGGTGACACAGAGTCTCACCATCCTCGCTTCCAAGGAGCAGTCTGGATACAGTGAACCCTCGTTTATCGCGGTTAATCGGTTCTAGACGCTACCGTGATAAATGAAATTCCGCGAAGTAGGATTCCTTATTTGTAAATCAAATATTTTCATAGTTAGAGCATAGAGGACATGAAAAAACACCCTTTAGTCACCATTACACTCGTATTACCCAATTTATTAAACGAAAAAGGGAAAATACAGTAAAACATTTTGGACGTTACAATTATCATTTATTATTTATTATATTATTTATGGCATCAAGCGTGTACAGTATGAGCCAATCAGTGGCAGTCATGACAGAGCATGCGCTGTTACGCAAAAACTGCGATAGAGTGAAGCCGCGGAAGTCGAAGCGCGAAGTGGCGAGGGTTCACTGTATACTTCTTCCAAGATGAATGTGTTTGTTCTTTTGGGAGTCCGTGGTCGTTTCAACATTCTTCACCAGCAGCATCATTCAAATGTATTGATTCTTCTTTGGTCTTCCTCATTCATTGTCTGACTTTCACATGCATCCGAGGCAACTTAAAGTACCATGGCTTGGATCAGGAACAATTTAGTGGACAAAATAACACCCTTGCTCTTCAACACTTGAAAGAGGTCTGGGGCAGCAGATTTACCCAATGCAGTGCTTCATTTGATCTCTGGGCTGATGTGTCCATGAGCTTTGATGTGGAGCCAAGCCAGAAAAGACTCCTTGGCAACTTCAATCTTTTCTCCATGTATCATGGTGTTACCCACTGGTCCAGTTGTGAGGACTTCCGTTTCCTGTACTTCAAGTTGTGATCGATATTGAAGGCTGCGATCCTTGATCTTCATCCTCAAGTTCTTCGAGTTCTCCTACTTTCAGCAAGTAAGGTGGTGTCATTTTTGTGTCGGAGGTTATTAATAAATCTAGTTCAATCCTAGTGCCTCATTCTTCTTCATACGAAGGAACCCCCCCCCCCAATGAAAACGTTTTCCAAGCTATGTATGTATTTATTTTATTTTACAAAACAACCTTGTCACCTTCAAAGTACTCTCCATTACACTTAATGCACTTGTCAAGTCTGCCATTCCATTCTTGGAAACATTTTTCAAACTCATCTGGTTGGATGGCTGACAGCACCTCCCTCGTTTTTTTCTTCACGTCTTCTATGTTGTCAAATTGCTGTTCTTTCGCGTGCCTCTGCATTCGCGGAACGAGAAAGAAGTTGCACAGAGCAGGGTCAGGTGTGGTGCCAGAGAGGCATGTGACTCGTAGTGACTTTATGTATAACTTTATGTATAACTGCCCGCTCCTGTGCCATCCTCACGATATTGGTCTATTATTTGAGCATTCGGTTGGGTCACTTCTCGGGAGGCACAACTATGAGTCTCTTCCGGTCAGTTGGTCAAGTACCTGTCTTCCAAGTTTCCTGGCAGAGATGAGTGAGTGCTCCCAGTGCTTTAGCAGCTTGTTGAAACATTGCCATTGCTATTCTATCCATTCCTGGAGCTTGGCTTTGCCTGCTTCTTTCAGTGCAGCTGGAATAGCTCTCAGTGACATTAGTTCTTCCTTGCTTATATGCTCCCCCTTGACATGGTTGGATGGCAACTACTTTTTTTTGACATAGTAACTCAGTGCATTCTTTCCATCTTTTGATGCTTCTTACATCGTTCCATTATTTTGCTCATAGAACCGTTCAATATTGAAACTCAAACAGATAAAACAACTCCTAATAACCTAACCACAGCAGAACACAACACTGCCTGGGCTTGTGCCACCAGCCGATCGTGATGTTTAAACCCTTGCTGCGATCACTGTGACAATTCACCTCACTGCGGGGCTCCCTCTCCTTCTCTGGCCTTCTGCTTGGCCAGGTAGGTCATGTTCCAGGGAGACGTCTCTCCTGCTCGCGACCCCAGTCCCTGAGATGAAGTCTCGTCACCCTTGCTTCTGAGAAGTGCTTTGGCTGTTCTTCCTCCGAGACAGACTTGTTTGCTCTTTTGACAGTCCATGATACTTCCAGTAGTCTTTTCCAACACTTTAATTCAAATGCATCTGTCCGCCTTGGGTTTTTCTGACAAATTGATTAGGTTTCATTATCCATAAATCAGGCTGGCCATATACACTAATTAACAGTAGTTTTCATTCAGGGATCAGCAAATTATATATATTTTCAGGGGGAAAATTCTGGCTTGTTTGTGTAGAGTTTTGAGTTACTAGGTTTTACAAATTGATGGAACAAGCAACTCACAAATCTTAATTTCTTTACCTCCTGGTCCTTTAGAGAAAAGGTCTCTGCATTTCTGATGTAAATGTCGCGACCCTGGACACTTGAGTTTGGGATTACTGCTATGTCTATTGCAAAACTGAATGAAGACGGTGTCCCTGCTGTGTACATAACACCTAGCCCCTGCTGTGTACATAACACCTAGTGCAGCGGTTATGTGTTCAGCTGCCCTGCACAAGGGCAGCAGTGGGACAGCACCAGGGGATTCATAAGAGGAAATCAGGACTTTTGACTTCCGTAAAGAATTGCACTCTCGTGAACTCACAGAAGCAGTTCCTCCCTGTCCTGGAGGGTCTCTGTGAGTCAGTATTGATTTGATGTCCATGAGTGAGTGAGAGCTCTCTAATATTGGAAAGTAGTGTTGTTAGAACTCTGACACGTTGAGTTTATTTTTATGTGACAGTACAGAAAGGAATTATTATACCACTTGCTTCCCTTGACCTCAGAGAACAAACACATAAGAGAGATCATATTATCAACCATACTGTCTCTGACTCCCCGTCACAACCCTCAGTGTCCCCAAAAGGAGAAGTCACGAGAGTAAGTGGAGATAAGTTATCCGGGTTAGCTCCTAATGGACTGAAAGTGTGCCTGCCATGCCAAGTCTTCTCTGACAGTAATCAGCATGTCACGTCTCAGCTGACCCGCACGAAAGACCAACTTCCCCATTAGTGGCTGCACCCTGAAGGTCACATGTCACTTAGTGCCGGTGACCATTCTTGGAGTGGCTGATCCCTTCATCATTTTCATTAGGAGGTTGCCCATAGAAAGTGGGGTTCAATAATGTGAGCTCCCCTTTGACAAACCAGTGAGTTTTCACAGATGCACCAGAGAACAAGAGATCAGAATTAGGGAAGGGTCATAGCATGGAGTCATTTGGTTTCCATGAGATATGCCGCCAAGTAAATGCTCTTTGCATCACCTCTCATCGCAGCTGAGAAGAGCAGCTCCATTTGGGGGGGGGGGGCACCTCCTGTGTGCTGAGCTGGAGGCGGAGGGCAAGAGGAGGATAACAGGAAGGCACAGGCTTTGAAGCATGAACGTGCCAGCTGCAATGCATAGGAGAGCTGGGTGATATCAAAGGTAGTATTCCCAAAGCAGTAAAAGGCTTAGAGCTCCCCCAGGAGAAAAGCCCGGCACGTGCTACACCCCTACCTCCAGTCATCTAGTTGCAGAATTTGCCATTGATTTTCTTTAGCTTCCATTTGGAGAGACATTGGAAATTAATAATGGAATCACTGGCTCCTTGTCATTCTTCACAAGTGCTGGAGAGAACCTCCCACCAGGCATCTTTCTATCCCCGGTGTGCTTCTCTCCTCCCCCCTGCCAGCTTAAATGTCTTGTCAATAAGTCCCACCCTAACCACCTGCTTTAAAATTAAACCCACTGCGCATCTGGCACACGCTGACCCCCTCTCCACTTAAAGAACCATTACCAGTCAGTATTCACTCCGACCCCTGGAAGCCCCATGTGTTAGAGTAGAGCTGGGGGCTGTAGGGGTCAGTGGCTGATTCTTCAAAAATAGATGGCCAGGTGTTTGTTTGTTTTCGGAGGCACCTCCGGATTGACCGGACCCTCCAGCACATTGGATAGAAGCAAAGTCCATAACTGTTACTGTCGCCATTGCTGGTGTTGTTAGGGGCTAGCTAGTTGATTCAAACTCACAGCCACCCTTTCTGCCTTAGACCACAACACTGCCCAGTCTTGTGCCAGCTTCACAATTGTAGTATTTGAGCCCATTGGTACAGCCAGTGTGGCAATCCAGCATGAAGGGTCTTCTTCTCTTCTGACCCTCTGTTTTACCAAGCATGATGTCCTTTCCAGGGACTGGTCTCTCTTGATCATGCTTAACATCCATGAGCGTTCTCTCACTCTTCTAAGACAGAGTTGTTTGCTCTCGCAGTCCGTGGTACTTTCAGGATTCGTTACCAACATCAAATGTGTCAATCATTTTCATCTGGCTCTCTTTATTTATTGTCTAGCTCTCATATGCATATGAGGTGATTGAGAATACTATGGTTTGGGTCAGGTGGACCTTAGTTCTGAAAGTGATATCTTATCTTTTAAACAGGTGTCTGTCAGAGTTTGGGACTGTGCCGGCCTGTGAGTTGCTGCATACCGTTGGTATTTCAAATACCAGCAGCGTCATCCGTGGTGGAGAGACTTTAGCAGAGCTTTCAGACTAAGATAGACTGGGAAGAAGGAGTAGTTTCATCAAGCCTGTCATAAGTCAGTTCCAACATAAGTTAAATACCCCAGTTCAAATGAATAACGGATGCTTCATCTGATAGGAAACCTGGATAAGATCACATAAGGTACCTCTGTCTCAAGTCATAGTTGTTCCAATCCCCCTTTGCATGTAACTGCTGGACAATGAATAAGGAAGGCCACAGAATAATTTTGAATTATGCATTTGAATTATGGTGTTGGCCAATATGGTCGAACACACCATGACTGCCAGAAGAATAAATAATTCTATATTGGAAAAAATATAGCCACAAAGCTCCTTAGAAGGGAGGATTGTGAGACTTCATCTCACCTTTCATCAGGAGAGACCAGTCCCTGGAGAAGGACATCATGCTCTTGGTAGAGGGTCAGCAAAAAAAAGGAAGATGCTTCACCAGAGCTGGATTGACACTGACTATGAGAGTGGGCTGAAGCATAGCGATGAACGTGAGGGTGTTGCAATGTTGGGGTTTGTTATGCATAGGATCACTGTGGGTAGCCATGGACTCAACAGTACATAACAACAACATTCACCTGGTCTACAATGACATCGGCATCAGTAGTTCACAGCAAAATTAGCGGAATGGCTGTCAGGTGTGTGTACAATGCAAGCGTTGTCAATTGTCAGCATTGAATGTTGCCCAGCTCTCTATCCTGTCTGACTCCCGAGATAGACATCAACTTTATTCTAGACCAGGTGATAGGCTACTCTACTGTAGTGTTTTATTCTAGA
>NW_022111372.1:33260497-33295547 GCF_000313985.2 Echinops telfairi | reverse complement strand
TACTCTACTGTAGTGTTTTATTCTAGACCAGGTGATAGGCTACCATACTGTAGTGTTTTATTCTAGACCAGGTGATAGGCTACTATACTGTAGTGTTTTGAACAGTAAATCATAAAACGGAGAAAAGTAAGTGAATGTGTAAGAATGCTAACACACTACTACATGCTACAATAGTTTACATAGTACATATTACTAACAATGCAGTGTACAGGAAATAACGACAACAAGGGTTCTAAGTACAGCTTAATCTATCTCGAATACATAAATTGGAGGCTGCCTGTGTTATATAAGCTTTTGCCGTTCTACTATTATAGTGTTTCTCTGATTTTAATTTTTGAGAAAGGGGAGGTGCCAAGATAATCACTTCAAAGAATAGATCAATCAATATAGATAATCTGAACAAAACATGGCATTATTGGTAGACTAAGTCAGAAAGGTGGTAAAATTTTTCAGAAAATCAAACCAGTTGCTGTCAAGTAGACTTGAACTTACGAAGGCCCAGCGTGGGTCAGAGTAAAGTTGCTTTCCAAGGGCTTACAGTGACTGATGCTTTTTTAAAGTTGGTGGCCAGGCCTTTCTTTAGAGGCATCTCTGGATAGATTCAAGCTTCCAAACTTTCAAGTAGTGGCCGAGCACTTCACTGTTTATGTCCTCCTGTACCTCACTCACTGTCATTGCCGTCGACCCAATAAGATGGGGTGACCCTATAAGATGGGGTACAAGTGCCCCCGTGAACTTCTGAGACTGTGATTCTTTACATCAGTAGAAAGCCCCATCTTTCTCCCTCAGAGTGGCTGGTGGCTTTGAACTGCTGTCCTTGCCGTTAGCAACCTAACTTGTAGCCACTATGGACTCTGTTAAAGGTTTTACATTCTTGAAGATCATAGGTCTGTTTGGGAAAGGCAGAAGCCACCACCTCTCACCACTTTGCTAGGGGCTTTCTGAAAATGTCAGGCCATGCTGGAGGACAGATCATCTCAGCTCCCTCTCCAAATCGTCCTCTATGTTTTCAAGCGAAACAGAGGCCTTTGTGCATGTACTCTGCTAAGATGCCCAGGAGCACTGTCAGGTTAGATCGCTAATCACAAGGCCGGCTGTGTACACGCCCACCACCACCACCACCACGGCCGTCCTTCCTTGGGAAAGTTGCAGCTGTCTGCTTCTGGACACTCTAGATGCAGTCAGTCTGAGTCAGAACTGACTGGAGGGGGGTGAGTCTGGGTTTAAACGATTCTACCTGGAAGAAGTACAGACAGAATGTTCCTGAGAGGCAGGGATGGCGAGATTTCATCTCACGTACTTTGGACGTGTGGTCAGGAGAGACCGGTCCCTGGAGAAGGACACCGTGCTTGGGAAAGTGGAGGGTCGGCGAAAGAGAGGAAGGCCCTGGATTTGGACAGACCCAGGAGCTGCCGCGATGGACTCAAACGTAAGAACAGCTGCGAGGGAGGCGCAGGACCGGCAGGTGTTTCCCTCTGTTGTCCAGAGCGTCGCTGTGGTTCAGAACTGGTTGATGACACCCAACAACATTATAGTGTAATATACCCTAGGACGTGTGGTCCAAGAGTTCATGATTGGCTACATGCCCAAAGCATGCCAGTTAGAACCAACCTGGTGACTGTAACCCACCCAGCAACACTGCAGACGGAAGTTCTGAGATCTACTTTGATAACGATTTTTTTTTAAACTTTTTCATCCAGTCTCTCCTGACTCATGGCAACCCTGGCATGTTGCAAGGTAGAACTGAGCCGATACGGTGTCTTAGTGGTACTCTTTATGGAAGCATAGCGCAAGGGCTCTCGTCTGTGGTGGGTTTGAACTGCCAGCCTTACTGTTAACAGGCAAACATCAAGCACAAGAGCTAAACACCAAATCAGCCAAGCAATCTCCGTAGAGAAATTCTACTCTGTCTTACCCAGGGGCACCATGAGTAAGAATTGACTAATGGCAATGGATCTGATTTTTTTTTTTTAATACCAGTGCCTTTTTCTTTCATTGTTCATTGATCTCAGTGAGAAACTAACTAGGGGGACCATCGTCTACCTTCCTCCTGAGAAAGTCATCCCCCACATCGGGTAGTGACACTGGCATTGCCCCTGACGCCTAACGTGTAGGCTTCTTGCTGATTGGGTTTGACACAATAACATTAAAACAAACAAGCCTCCATATAGCTGTCAGACCTCAACATAATTGTTCAAGAAGGGTTATATGGATGGACTGCATGCTTCTTGAGGACCACAACATTGGACCGGTCTGTGGGTTTTCTTTGGGTCTGATGGCGAAAGCGTTCAACCCTGTGAGCAGAAATTAGAAACAATGGTCAGAACAATGATCAGAATCTGTGGGATGCCAGCTGCCGCCTTTGTTACAGTTTTAGAAATTCACTTCATTGCCAGCAGAGCCTTTCTACTCCAGACAGAGAAAGAAAGCTCAGAGGCAAGTAAACCCACTGCCGTGAGTTGGCTCCCACTCACTGCACTGAGATCCTAAAGCAGAGAGTACAGCAGCCTGCAGGTTTCTGAGACCATAACTCTTTCTAGGAGCAGGAATCCGCTTTCTCAATAGGAGTGGCTGATGGGTTTGAATGACCCTCTTCGTGGTTAGTAATCCAACCCATAACCCGCCACCAGGCCACCTTCCAAGAAGCAATAGCACCCCCAGTGCAGCAAAACAGGAAGGGATGCATGTTCCAGATTCAGCTCTGCAAATCACGTTATCTTCCGAGGAGCAAGAATGTATGGTAGATCTGCCTCCTGATGTTAGGAAACTTTGATCTGAAGGCAGAGAGTGAGGGCGGGGACATCCCACTGAAAAAGCCAGTTTGCAAACATGATTGCATCATGGCCCTCACTATTCTGAGGGGAACCCAGCCCAGGCTGTGGGTGGCTCCCAAGCCAAGCAGGAGCCTGCGGAAAAGACAATTCAAGGGTAAAGCCTTGTTGGAATATAGGCTCCTTCGTATTGTTGCTTTTCCTCTGTATAAGGGCCCGATGGCTCTGATTAGCTTCTGAACTCTCTCAGTTGAAACATTCTTTTATTTCTGGGTTTCCCACTATGCCCACAGATTTACCCACACACTGCCTGTTAGCTGGGAGGTGATGGCTTTGTCTCTGTGATTCCCTGACTTAGCCCATAGGCATTGGACATGGGTTGATGAGAGTTGCAAGCTTTGTTTCTTTGCCTTGGCCCCTGTGGAGACAGCCTCTGGTTAGCCAGCAAAGGTTTTTCACGGGAAATTGAAATTTGTTCTGACACCACAAAAGCAACTGCTAATGCTAAATGCTTCCTCCCCCCACTATCATGATCCCAATTCTACCTTACAAATCTGGCTAGATCAGAGGATGTACACTGGTACAGATAGGAACTGGAAACACGGGGAATCCAGGACAGATGATCCCTTCAGGACCAGTGTTGAGAGTGGTGATGCCGGGAGGGTGGAGGAAAGGTGGGGTAGAAAGGGGGAACCGATTACATATAACCTCCTCCCTGGAGGACAGACAAAAGAAAAATGGGTGAAGGGAGACGTCGGACAGTGTAAGATATGACAAAATAATAATAATTTATAAATTATCAAGGGTTCATGAGGGAGGGGGGAGCAGGGAGGGAGGGGAAAAATGAGGAGCTGACATCAAGGGCTCAAGTAGGAAGCAAATGTTTTGAGAATGATGATGGCAACAAATGTACAAATGTGCTTGACACAATGGATGGATGTATGAATTGTGATAAGAACTGTACGAGCCCCCAATAAAACGATTTTTTTAAAAAGCAACTGGAAGGTAGACGATTCCAGCATAGTTTACCCCCACTCCTCCTCAGTCACCCAGGTAGACTGCCGCCTCCAGAAATCTGGCTCCCCGGGGAAAGAGGACGGGTTTTTACCGCCATCCTGGGCAGAGAGTTAGAAGAGGAATGTTGGTGATGACTTCCTATTTTACCCAATAGCTTGCACATCTTAGGCTGTGTCCATCAATTTGTCAAAACACATTAAGAAAGAATACAACGAGGGTTCTCAAGATTTTCTGAGAAATAACAAAAAGAGCAAACTTTACACAGTGACTCTGCAAAATAGATTTGGCCCACAATTCAAGCTGGAATGGGTTTCTGTAAGCCAGACTTGGAGCCATGATGCTGTAGCACATGAGCCAGGAGACTGCAACCACAAGGTGGGAGGTTCAAACCCGCCCGTTGCACGATGGGTGAAAGATGGTGCTTTCTGGCCCCTTAAAGGTTCCCAGCCTTGGAAACTCTATGGAGCAGATCTCATCCGCCTTGTAGGGTCCTGATGAGTTGGCATCGGCCCAATCTCAGTGGGACGTGCCAAACGGGGGCCTCAGTGGGCATTCCCAATCTCAGTGGGACATGTCTCCAGGGCCTGCAGCTTACTGTGAGCATTTCAATCTACTCTGACCTGCCCATTTCTAACTTGCTGGTGGGTCTTTGGTCTTTACAGCTCCTGATGGCCCACCTCAGGAAGTTCACCTGGAGCCCATATCGTCTCAAAGCATCAGGGTCACCTGGAAGGTAAACATACTTAACACTTGTATTTCTAGCACTTGTTCCTGTTGGGTTAAGTGTTGTGTTGCCAAGATACCAACATTATATCTAATTTTAAAAATATGTATATATATCAGGTTGAAAGTCCATTTTTGAACATGGGCTCTGTGTACTCACCTTTTGAATACCTCGACAGCAAGATCTCTGTCTCCAGAGAAGATGTCATGGATGCCCCACCTCCGTGCCTTTGAATCTTGAGGGGGGCTGGACTCCACAGGAAGCGTGAAACTGGTCTGTGATTACACTCTCCCAGTCTGTCGGAGTGATCGCTTTCCCTGATGTCCTTAGTGGGGAAACGTGGCTGGTGGACACCTCACTCAGCATGCAGGTCAGGAGGAGAGGCGTCTTGACCACGTGGCTAACTTTTGTGGCCTGTGGCCTTGCAGCTAGTTAGCTGTTGCTAGTCACAGGGAGAGAAGCATGCTTGAGGCACAATGTAAACAACCATGCCACTACACAAGTGGTCGGTTTAGCTGACGTGTTTTATGATGCAGAACTTTCTCAATAAAGGAGCGCTGTGTTGATTATGTGATCGTGCAAGCTTAGCACAGACCCCAGCTCGAAAGGCAGCTCTTCTGTTGACCCTGAAGTCAGTCCCATGGCATTTACCTACTCTGTGCCTATTTCTCAGTGACTCGAAGGACTTCCTAGAAGTAACAATTGAGGCTAGATGTAATCTTCTCTTGACTGTTGCTGTTGAGTCAAAACGTCTGTGAAGGTGCCTAACTGCCCCACTTCCAGATCACTGCCATTGTGTCTTTCCTACCTGATGGTTAGTTGGTTTTCTGTCATCACTCAAAGAAGGCAGCAAAGAGGCGCTGTGTAAGCTCTTCCGATCACAATCCTCTTTTAACAGTTCCATGCTTCATCCAACTCACCTGACTTTGCCCTTGGTCTTGCTTCTTCACCAAATTACTAACCCACCTAGCAAACTCGTTGCCACCAAATTGATTCCGAGTCACGGGTACCCCATAGCTCTCAGAGTAGAACAGGGTTTCCAATGGCTGTTTTTTCAGAAGTAGATAGTAGGTTTTTCAGAGGTGCCTCTGGGTAGAGTCAAACCTCCAACCTTTGCAATTAGAAGCTGAGATCCCAATCATTTGCACCACACAAGAATACCTCAAATGGCTATTGTGATTGTTAAAACGAAAACAAACCTCACTTCCATTGAGTCTATTCTGACTTCTAGCGACCTCCTGTGGGATTCCGAGCCTGTTTACATAGCTCCTGTGGAGCTATGGTGGTTTTGAACTGCCAACCAAGTGGATCACAACCCGGGCTCCTATGGCTATTGTCTGGTGCCAGTTTTAATTAATAGCCACTTGTGTACAACAGAACAAAACACTGCCACAGTCACCGCTGTATCACAGTCATTGTATAAATCTCGCAGTCATTGTATAAATCTATCGGGTGGAGGGGCTTCCTTGCTTTTCTTCACGGACTGTCCAAATGATGCGTCCTTCTCCAGAACGTGGTCCCTTTTCTGAATATCTCCAAGGCTGTGAGATGAAGTCTCCCCATCCTTGCCTCTACTTCCAAGATTTATGTGCCTGTTCTCCTCTGAGTTTTTGATGTGTCCGTCTTCTTCCCCAGCACCAGTTCAAGCCATCAATGCTTTTCACGTCTCCCATTTCCTTTGCCCCATTTTCTTAGGCATCGGAGGCGATTGAAAATCTGCCTTGGGTCAGGTACACCTTTGTCCTCCAAGTGACATCTTTACTTTCAAACACGTTAGAAAAGCTGTGTACAGTGATTTGCAATCCCATTCGGCATTTTGGCTTCCTTCCCCTTGCCTTGTAACTTGCTTTATATAGAAGGTACATCTTGAACTTTCATTCCGTAAAAACTGGACTATTTTGTGCTACGGGTTAAGCTGTCTGTATCCTTTAGAGGTAATACACTCATGGAAGTAGTAGTCAATAAATCAATGTACAGCATTGTATACATTGACTAGATCATATTTTCCAAAATCAGGGAGTGGGTAATCACATTGTTAGGTACAGATGCCCTTATTAACACAGATTAACCAGCAAATGGCTGGTTGCAATGAATTCCTCAGAGTTGATTTTTTTCCCACCCCACCTAGTGAGTTGTCATTCTTATGAGCAGCTTGACATGATGCCTGAGCTGCAGCCAGGAGGCGTGCCTGTCTCTGCTGTGAGCACAGCCACTGCCTGCAAGCATCCCACACACTGGACAATCAAAGGCACTCAGCCAGCCATAGTCCCGAATACATTCCTGGCACTCCTCAAAGGGAGTGCTGACTCACTGCCTTGAATCACGCCTCTGTGAAGTTCGTCCACTCGCCCGACAGAGTCTCCTGAATGTGCCCACTGAAAAAGGCCAGTTATTCCTGTGACTTCTAATATGTTCTTTTTTTTGGTATGGGGAGCTGCATGAGAGTGGTACCTTTCTACAGAGCACCTCGATCTTATACATAAGCACCCACTTTGGATGCTTTAGAAAGCATTGCATCTTTTCTCTCCCAACAGAAAAGCAAGAGTCAGTCCGTCAAAGTTACCGTTTCTTTTCTGTCCCAAAAGGAAGAATGTTTTGTGGATGATTAAAAGAACGTCTCGTTTCCATTAGACTTTACACCAATTGTAGTGTACAAGTGCTGTCAAGGAGCAGCGGGATGAAACTCGGAGTAGTGGGGTCATTGTTGGGGAGCCTGTCAGTACTTGGGTGTATAAGTTGGGACATAACAGATGGGATGAGCTAAGACCTGCCTTTTTTTTATTGACACAGTTGTATTGATCTATAATTCACACGTCTTTTAACTGTCTTGTCATTGAATGTTGGAGGGGCTGCTATAAAGTGTGCCATGTCTGCTATGACCCATAATCCAGAGTCTGACCCCAGCTGCAGTTGAGCCAACTGTGACTCAAGTCAACACATGGGCACACCCGACGGGTGTTCAAAGGCTGCTCTTTCAGACGCATGCCAACAGACCTACCTTCCCAGGCCCTCTGGAGAGACGCCAGTCTCTACTAGGTCAGTGAATAGTGAAGTGTGTTAAGGATGTGTACTCTTTCACTGTTAATCCATCTGAGGTATCTGTGTCATATAAGATATTCTTATTTTAGTGAACCAAGGTAGGAAGTGAATGGGGGGGGGGGCGTAAACCAGACAAGAAGGCGAGCTGGAAAGAAAATAGCATCAGCCCCAAAGGGGAGCCTCCGTCAGTGAGCCCTGAGAAGAGTGGCAAGAGCATTGGGAGGCCTGAGTCACCAGACAAGCGGCCGATCAGAAGTAGAAGCTGTGCCAAATGGAGAGAGGGAGAAGAGCTCGCGGAGAGAAGAGCTCTGGGATCATGGTGGGTGTCTTGGTTTCTGAGTGCTGTCTTTAGGAAAAAGAAAATCACCAGGGAGTCACTTTACGGAAGAGAAAGCTATTTCCTCCCAAGTCAGATGGCCAGATAACAGAATTCAGGAAATGGCACCATGGAAAGACCCTGCCTTGTCGGTAGCCCCCTGAGACCCTTGGTGTTCTTCAGTGTCTTCCTCCCTACTTCACACCACTCTTGTCTGTTCTGCTCTTTTTAAAGCTCCGAAGTAATTAGGTTTGGGACCCACCCCCAACAGGTATAACTCATCAGAAAAGAAAAACCCTGTTTTCAACAAGGTCATATTAATGGTACAGAGGTTAAGATTTTAGCATATACCATGTAGGGGGAACACAGTTCAATCCATAATAACGAGGAAGAACTCGTGAGAATCTAGAACCTAGAAAAGGAAAAGATATCTTTTAAACTTTTCTGTAACATGGGTTGTAAATACTAATGTATTATTGTTCAAGCAATCTTGCCAAAGCAGCCTCTTTTAAACAAAATAAGTAACTTTCCCTTTTTAGGTTAATTATTTCTTTCATCAAAGAACAGTTTCAGATATTTAAATATCCCAGCCTGTCAGTGATTTCCCATGGCCTACCGAACACAGAAGGTTCCTTGGGTGATACAACTGGCAAGTGTTTGACCACTGAAAAGGGTTGGCTTTTTGGAACCACTCTAGAGGCTCCTTGGAAGAAAGACCTAGGGGTCTACTTCTTAGGAGCCGGCCATTAAAAACCGTGTGGAGTACAGTTCTACTCTAACATGCATGGGGTTCCCATGAGTCAGAGTGGAATTCAGGGCAACAGATGTTTTGTTTGTTTTTACTGCATATGGACCAAAAATTATTAGACACATAAAAAAATCATTCATCTTCACCCCTTCTCGGGTTTTAACTGATGATTCACAGCCACCCACACTTCACCTCCTTTCCTTCGTCAGTAGCATGTTTATGCTCTTCATTCTGTTCGTTTCCCTGCCTGCCCAGTATGCTTAGTCAGGGCTTAGATCAGATGGGACCCTTTCAGGTAGGACTTGAGAATCCCCAAGGTGGAATGAATTGTTTTATCTTCTGGGTTAGCTAGTACTCCTGATGATGGCTCACTAGGGTTCCAGTCACATGGTGGTATAGCTCTCCTTGCTCTTCTGTGAACTCCAGAGTAGAGAGTATTTCATTCATCTTTGATCCCCACTGTGTTGAGCAAATAAATGGATGGATGAATGAGTGGGTGGGTGACATCACAGATGTGTTGGAGATAATGAGACACACAATGTGGGTCTTCCATACTTGATTGGCTTCTGAAGCACTACGGTGATGGCCTAAGTCATGAGGCAGTGGAAGACCCCAGAGTCCACAGTGGTAGACACCCAAAGACAAAAGCTTTACTTGGGTACGGCATAAAGTAGCTACTTGAGTTTCTTCTATTTTTATTAAGAATTCGTCATACTAGCCCTCAGGAAGTGATCATTGAAGATATGGGTGCATAGAAATGTGTGGTGAAGAAATCAGATGGTTCCTAGCTAGCAGAAAGAATAGTATCTGGGGTCCTAAAAACTTGTCTTAAAACAAGTAGCAATCTAAGTGAGATGTCAGCTAAGTCCGTACTGAAGAAGCACACACCAGCCTGTGTGATGTGATTGAAGGATTACTAATGATATTATTCATGATTAGGAGGGAATTGTATTCGAGCTTAAGTTCTGAGCACCCCATTTGCAGAAGGCTATGATAACAGTGATAAACCAAATTCCATTTGAAGATAGCCTACAAAGATTAATCCTCCATTAAATTCGTTTGGATAATTAACCAAGTATGCAGGTAACCTTACCCTCAGGCAGAGTGCTTTCTAAAGTAGGATTACCTCCGTCACTTTTCAGCCAGCTGAGGGATGGGTAGTCTCTCTTAAGGGCTTGCTTGAGTGTGTCTTTGAGGAAAGTACTGGGGTCCTCATAGTTATGAGTCAGGTCCTATCAGTCATACCCTGACTGCCCTGATCAGAAGGCCCTGAACCAATCTTGTAAGCTCTTCTATTTAACATAATGTTCATGTCCCAATCATGGTCCATGTCTGTAGTCCCACTTGTCACTGTGATGTATTGGACTGCCACCAGTCATGACCTTGTGACCATTCCCTTTGTGCCCTGCCTTGCTCATTAGCCCACTGACTATGAAATCCTCAGAAGCCATTCTGACCTCGTGCTCACGGGCTCCTTCATCTGGGTGACAAGTCTTTGTCTTTGTGTTCTTTGTCCCGTTTAAAGACTTAATACATATTCTCCTTAAATTTTTAAAAAAGATAGCAGTTACTTGATTACTAAGTCTAAGAGGAAAGGAACATCTCCAAGCACAAGCCCATGGGAGGATGTAGAAGGACCCTGTGTAACTGTCTGTATTGTAGAAGGTGACAGTCATGGACTGGGCACCATGTGTGTAACAGAGTGAAATATTGCCAGGTTCTCCCCCATCTTCATGATGGTTGGCATGCTGGAGCCCAAACTCACAGGGTTTGGGGGGCCAGTTTTTAGAAGTAGATTACCATGGGCTTTCTTCCTAATCTGCCTTAGTCTAGAGAAGATGTGAAATTTGTCCATGATATCTCCCAGCTTCATAGCAACACACAAGCCACCATAGTATGACAAAGAATGAAGGAATCGGCTGTTGTTGCAGCCTTTTACTTATTTTGAGTGAAATAGAAATGCTAACCAGCACCTTAGCAGGCTCTTTAGAAAGAATGTCAATAAATCTAAATAAAATGAAAAATAGTATGAAAGACTTATTTTCTAGCGCTTGCCCCACATACTTCTGAAAAGTGAAAGCATTTGAGTAAATTGAATTTACTCTACTGAATGGTTTTTGTGGATAATTGCTGGATTTTCTCAACATCAGAAAGGATATTTGAAGATTTAGATAATTGATCACATATATTGATAACGTATCTGAAAGTGGTGAACCAAAAAAAGAATTATTTGATTTTTAGAAAAGTTTGTTTTATTTTCTCTATCCCAAAATGTTGTCAAAAATGCTGATGAAACAAGATTCTCTTAAGAGCGTCTACCACCTTCTTGAAGATTGCATGGGTGATTCAAATGATTAAACACTGAACTATGAATGAAAATTCTGGCGAGTTGAAGCTAGCAAGGTGCTTCTAAGGGGTCACAGCTGTGAACATCCTGGGACAGTTCTACTCAGTTGGAATTGGCACAGGGCCGCCGTACTGATTTGGTTTGAGTCACTTTCTCTTGTCTGGTCAGTCTCAGATTTGGGTTACCACCACCACATCATGTTATACAAATTCATGACAGATGGATTAGCATCTACTTTGATATATTATTGTAATAGGCATTCATGAGATAGAATCTTGAATACTTTAATGATTATAAAGATTTTAAAACATTGATCTAGATAATACAATTTGAAGCAGAAATGGGAAAACAATAGGTTCCTTATTGATTTAAATGCACTTCCTTTTATTTAAATTAGAAATGTCTTTAGCTTCATATATTCACTGCCATCAAAATGATTCTGAGCTTTTTCCCCCCTCACTGACAGTGAGTGAATCCACCACGCTGACTCAGAACAGCCCTCCAGGACAGGGGCAGCTGCTCCTGTGAGGGTCCAAGATGGTCACTGTGAACAGGAGTGGAAAGCCCTGTCTCTCTCCCACGTGCTGCCTCCTAGCCACGCTGCATACGCTTTCTGAGGCCCTCAATCTTTACAGGAAGGAGCGGTTAGCAGGCAAGAGCCTACCTAACTTGAAATTATGAAATTTTCTGTTGTTTAACACTGTGGCACTCAGAACAATTGTCTAATGGATGATGACTCAAGATAAAAATCCATAGAATGATTTTTCCAATATCCCAACCTTCAGTTCAGACCCTGCAGATGAGAATTGTATTTAGAATGAGCAGTGTTACACAAGAAACTGACGCTGTCCATTAAATATTAAATTTGAATACTATGCAATTTGATATTGTTGGGAGAATTTGGGAGGTTTGGGTGAATACGTTGAACCAATATACCATCCCACTACAACCCTCGAGAATTACATCTAATGGAGGCATCCTTAAACCCTCTGACATCAAGTGGATTCAGACCCATAGTGATCCCTAGTGGACAGAGTAGAACTACCTCATAGTATTTTCTAGATGGTAATCTGTACAGGAACCAATCATCTGGCTTTTTCCGCCAAAGAACTGAAGCCCCTGGGTGGATTCAAACCATCAACCTTTTAGTTAGCAGCCAAGCATTTTTCTTTTGCTTCTTCTATGTATAATAAAAAGGAAGAAAATAAATCCAAACCAATTGCCATCCAGTGAATTCTGATGCATATTGACAGTATAAGACAGTGCTCGCCTGTCCCATAGAATTTCTAATCTGTATACAAGCCAGCTGTCCCATCTTTCTCCCACTGAGAAGCTGGTGGGTTTGAAATATTGGACTTTTTCATTGGCAGCCAAGCTCTTAACTTTTGTGAGCCCTGGTGGCACTGTGATTAAGCACCAGTCTCCTAATGGAAAGGTCAGCAGTGTGAACCCATCAGCAGCTCTGGAGGAGAAAGGTGTGGCTGGCCAGCTGCTTCCCTGAAGATTACAACCTGGAAAATCCCTTGGGACAGTTCTACTCTGTGCTTGAAGATCACTGTGAGTTAAAATCACTGTGAAGGCAAGGTTTTATTTATTTAGTTTTCCCCTGTATATAATGAAACAAAACAAAACAAAAATCGAGCCCTCTGCCATGGAATGAACTCAGACTCATGGCATCCTGATGTCGGGTTTCTAAGGCTTTCCAAATCTGTACAGGAGCAGACAGCCTTGGGTTTCTTTGAAGGCAAGACTGCTGGGTTTGAAGCCTTGTCGTCAGCAGTCTGGTGCTCTATCAGACAGCACCGCCAGGGTGCCTTAGACTCAGTAATAGTTCATGACAGTTTCTGATGAGACTGAAATATGTCCATTGGTTTTAGGAGTGGTGTTTAATAGTCCTCAGTTAATGTGTGAAAGTTGGAACGCAGCCATTCACTGACCTGACTGACAGGGGAGCTGCTGCTGTCGGAGAGGAGAAAGGGTGCAGAGGGAGGACGGACCAGAAGATGCATCGGACAGACTGCCGCCCCTGGAATTCAAGGCGGATGAGGGCAGGTCCAAGTTTAAGTCAATTTGAAGGTTGAAAGGGAAATTGTACGACTCATCTCCCGGAATGACTGAGAGTGCCCGCACAATCCCGTGTCCATCCAATGCCCAAGGCTGCCGTCCACAGGAACACCCCTTCCTTCACCCTGAGAAGTCAGGAGGAGGAAGAAAGAAACTGGGCGTGGCTAGGCCTTTTCTACAAAGTACCTCTTCTCAGGATTCACCTCCAGGAGGCTCCGGAGCGACACTACTTTCCCATTCCCCTTCCACTGTCTCTCTAAAGGGAGAGGAACCTGCCCCCTCAGCTGGCAGGCTGGTTTGGACGGACACTTAAAATACCGTCCCTGGCAAACCATACAAATAAATTGACACAGTGCGCCTGTTGTCATGGAAATCAAAAGAGGCTCTTTCTTAAAAGAATTGAGGGCTGGAGGGATTTAGAGGCTGGTGGAATGGCCCTGGCAAGGATGAAAGAAGGCTGTTTGGAGAGATTGCAAAAAGCAAAAAGAAGAAAGAGGGGTGGGCAAAGACAGGGCTGGAGAGGAGAGAGGACACTACAGACGGCAGAGGAAAGAGACCAGTGCCCGCCGAGTCAGAGCCTTCCCAGACCCAGAGATAAATGAAAGACTGGGAGGCTCAGCTTGGGAAAACAGTTCATCACTACCTGGGAACGGTGGCCAGGCAGCGACGAGGAAGCCGTCTCTGGGACTGGCAGTTCACTCGATGGGGTTTGAGCATGGGGAAAGCAGAATTCCTGCTTCTGCAGGCAGACTCGCAGATGCCACATTCCCCTGCCTGGAAATGTGCTTGGATTGCCAGGTGCTTAAATCCACAACGCAAGTGCTCCCTCGCCCACTGGAGGATTTCCCCCTAGACGTCTAAAAGTTCTCTTCTCATATACATTAAGAGGAGTGGTTGCTAGGTAAAGTTTCAGGCTATGGATGTGTGTCTGAATTGCTGCATCCTGTAAAAACACCGTATTCACTGGCTGGCATTAAGTAAGCGGGCAAGGAAGCAAACGCTCTTTATGGTCCTTGATTTAAGAGGCAGATGAACCCTGGTTCTTCAGAAGCTAGGTTCTCCCCTGATTACAAATCCAACCCAACAACAGTGGCTGCCTCTGAGTCAACTCTAGGGTCTGGTGCCCCCACGTGCTTAGAGGGGAACTATGCTCCACAAGGATTTCAATGGCTGATCTGTCAACACGGGAGCTGGGAGATGAAGCTGGGCCAAACCTTACCGCCCCTCTATCTCTCATGCTTAGGCATGGACACCATGTCAAGGGACAGCATGAAAACCATTTCCTGCTCAACTTGTATCCATGCAACAGGCATTAGTCAACCTACCCCTTACAGCCAATGACTACATTAGGTCTAGAGTGCAGGCAACTGTTTGGCCTTGAACCTTTCCCATTAGAACGCTATATGGTACTCTTGTAGACCCACAACTGAGATCATTCTAATCCTGTACATTTCATGTCATACCTCATATTTGCTCAAACTCAGTCTCTTCTCTGTCTACAGTAACAGCTTGTGAGAATGTCCACGGTGTTGGAACCATGATTTGGGGAAGGAAGTGGGTGAGAACATACGCATGCAGGTGGAAAGGCGCCTGCACTCCAGGAGCTTATGGTCAAGAGGTTTTTTTCTTTTTTTGTTTTTTTAATCATTTTATTAGGGGCTCATACAATTCTTATCACAATCCATACATACGTCAATTGTGTAAAGCACATTTGTACATTTGTTGCCATCATCATTCTCAAAATATTTACTCTCCACCTAAGCCCCTGGCATCTGCTCCTCGTTTTTCCCCTCCCTCACCGCTCCCCCCTCCGTCATGAACCCTGGATAATTTATAAATTATTATTTTGTCATATCTTTCCCTGTCCGAAGTTTCCCTTCACCCACATTTCTATTGTCCATCCCCCAGGGAGGAGGTTGTATGTAGATACTTGTAATCAGTTCTCCTTTTCCAACCTACCTTCCTCTACCCTCCCAGTATCGCCACTCACACCACTGGTCCTGAAGGGATTATCCGCCCTGGATTTCCTGTGTTTCCAGTTCCTATCAGTACCAGTGTATATCCTCTGGTCTAGCCAGATTTATAAGGTAGAATTGGGATCATGATAGTGGGGTGAGGGGCGGCAGGTGGCATTTAGGAACTAGAGGAAAGTTGTATGTTCCATCGTTGCTACATCACACCCTGACTGCATCGTCTCCTCCCCAAAACCCTTCCTTAAGGGGATGTCCAGTGGCCTACAAATGGGCTTTGGGTCTCCACTCTGCACTCCCCCCTCATTCACAATGATATGATTTTTTGTTCTGATGATGCCTGATACCTGATCCCTTCGACACCTTGTGATCCCACAGGCTGGTGTGCTTCTTCCATTTGGGCTTTGTTGTTTCTGAGCTAGTTGGCCACTTGTTTACCTTTAAGCCTTTAAGACCCCAGACACTATATCTGGGCACCATCAGCTTTTATCGCCACATTTGCTTATTTACCCATTTGTCTTCAGCAATCTTATCAGGGAGGTGAGCACACAATGATATGATTTTTTGTTCTTTGATGCCTGATAACTGATCCCTTCAGCACCTCATGATCATGCAGACTGGTATGCTTCTTCCATGTGGGCTTTGTTGCTTGTGAGCTAGATGGCCGCTTGTTTACCTTCAAGCTTTTAAGACCCCAGATGCTATATCTTTTGATAGCCGGGCACCATCAGCTTTCTTCACCACATTTGCTTATGCACCCGCTTTGTCTTCAGTGATTGTGTCAGTAAGGTGAGCATCATAGAATGCCAGTTTAATAGAACAAAGTGTTCTTGCATTGAGGGAGTACTTCAGTGGAGGCCCAATGTCCATCTGCTACCTTAATACTAAACCTATAAATATATGTGCATAGATCTATTTTTCCATCCCCATATATAAATATATTTGCATATGTACATGCCTTTATTTAGACCTCTATATATGCCCTTTGCCTCCTAGCTCTTTCCTCTATTTCCTTTGACTTTCCTCTTGTCCCACGATCATGTTCAGTCTTCATTTGGGTTTCAGTTTCCTCTTGGTTACATTACCCTTGATCACGCCTTACCAGGCCTCCTACACCCTCCTCACCACCGATTGGATCACTTGTTGTTCCCTTGTCCCTGGGTTTGTTAACACCACTATATGGTCAAGATTTTGGAAGCCAGACATTTGATACAGAATGCTGGCCACAAGAGGAGGCCTAAATGATTAGTTACCATTGAATTGATGGGAGAGGACTGAGTGCCAGGGGGGACCAGTGGGAAGAGAGGTCTCCTTAGGGATCTCCTGGGTGAATAAAATATTTAGTTGGTCCTTGGAGAATAGTAGGAATTTTATAGTTGAAATCATGAAATTCTTTCATGGGGGGGTTGGTGACCAGGGGGGTAAGTAAAAGAGTTAGAATGCCTACACTTCTTCATGCAGTCAGCTAACCAGTACAGAGGAACATTATAAACCCAAGACTACTGCAGAAGTGCTCAGAGGTTACAAAAGGAAACCCTGATATTTGGGGAGGCAGAGAGCATGGTCAACGAGACTTCTTAGGCAAAGTGTCTCCTCAGCATTTTGCAACCCAGATTTAAAATATTATTTAAGATTCATACTTGATATCTTTCCATTCTATTCTTCCTATCCTACTATTAGACCTATTCACATAGTACCACAAAAGCTAGTTATAAATTTTACATGTTTCTCAACTGTTTTCTTTCTAATGCTAGTTAGCTTTGTATTACTCTAATAATGCTTTCGCATTAGGTTATCTTCGCTTACCTGTACCAGAAACCATCTCTATCTAGTTCAGATTTTGCATAAGTAGAGAATTGAGTCTTATCTACCAATCAGTCGACACATGGCTCAAGCAGTTGTGTTTAAGGCGTTATCCCAAATAGTTTTTATGTAAAATATATTAGTTACTGACTTTTAAACTATATGAAGAATACTGTCAAACAAATGGATTAATGTAGAAAATCTGCATTTATGGCTATTTTTAAGAGTACTGTGTTACTTCTTTTGAAGTCAAGTATTCATTTAATCTTAGTACATCCAAAAATTCAAATCTGGCATGTCAGCCTATAATTTATAGATTTTAGCCTATTTATTGCTAATGTTAGAACATTGGTTTGACTTTGTCCTAGAAAATACCATAGTTTTCTTTTTAAAGCAGCTTACTAACTGTTTTAGAGAAGTAAAAATGTCATGTGCATAGTTTGTTTACCACAGCTTTCCAAGCCCAGTGAACAAGTTTTTAAAAAAAGACGTAAAGTTATTTTGGGCTCTTTGATATTATTTATTAGGTTAGTGTTAAATTCTTAGTGTACTGAAGACTAGTGATTAAAATTAAATGCAATTATTAAATAGACTTGGGACAGAATTCCATCTCTACATTTCCCTTAACAAAAGTTGTAACCTCTTGGACTTTCAATTTCATCATTTGGAAAGAGGGGCAATGAAACTGCTTGATGTCAATGGGAAGGCAATTGGGAACATACACATGAATGTGTATGAATATACAATTTAGGGAAAAGCAAGTGTTCAATAAATGATGGTGAGGACAAGTGGTAGTGGTAATTGTGATGACAATTATGTGAGGGGATGTTGGTGGAGATGAGGGTAGTAATAGTGGTAGTGGTGGCAGTGATCAAGGAGGAAGTACTGATCATAGTGACTATGGTGATGGTGATGTTGGTAGTGATGATAAAGGTGGTGGCAAGAAGTGGTTGTGTTGCTGTTGGTGGTAGTAATGCTGGTTCAGTGGAGATGGTGGCAGTGGAGCATATTGATTGGTGATGGTGGTCTTCATAATAATGGTGATGCTATAGACTATTATTGTTCTAGAAGTAGAGAGATAAATAACCTAAACATGATTTCCACTCATGGAAGCAGCTTTCTTGAGCTTTAATTAATATAACATTCCTGTTTGAAAGGTACAATTCACTCCTTGTACAGCCATTGCCATGTTATCCCCTGAATATTTTCACCAGCCCATAAAGAAGCCATACACCCACAAACAGTTCTCCTCTATGCCACCCACACTTCCTCTATCAAATGATTTTAGAACCTCACGGGTGGTGGGCCTAAGGCTCTAGCATTCAAATGTTTCTTATGTACATGAATCACCTACCACTTCTTTCTCCGGTAGGACAATTTATTCTACGTGACACCAATAGAATACGAAAACTTTTAAATAACTCATAAGTCTACCTAGCATATTGCATTTCAGAAGCGAAATAGCAATAAAAACATGAGCGCTCTTATTTGTTCCATTAGATAAATGTGGTTTTTAGCACTATACATTGTATTGCACATCTACAAACAAAGCAAAACACACTCTTATCTTGTTAACAACCAACTGAAGCATAAGCTAAAAAGTAATATTAATAAGAGAGTCATCCACACTGAAAAATATAGTGTTATAAAAAAACAAAAAACCCACAGAATCTGTACATACAAGCTGCATGTTATATTTGTGGTAGAAAGTAAATTAGGAAAAAGCAATGTCCCTAACAATTGGGAAAAGGCTAAATTAAATAAAACATCATCATAATAGAATATGACTCGGAAAGACTGTGGAATAAACATGGGAATATGATCGTGAAAGAAAAGGAAATGAAAAAAAGATACACAGCATGTGTGCAGAATAGGAAGACAACCGTGAGCCAGGGGGTGGACTGTTTTGCTTAGATATCAGAGGGGTCGGTTAGTTAAATAGTCAGCATGTAGGTAGAGGCTGCACAGGAATCATACCCAAATACTCTTAGTGTGAGGCAATAATTCTTCTACAAAACATTTTAGCCAAAGAATCAGATCATCAATGCTAGGTAGCCTTGATGTTGTTGTATTGTTCTTGTTGGCCGAGAGACTGTTCTGACCCTCAGCAGCCCCGTGCACAACAGAGGAAAACACCTCTTGGTCCTGCGCCAGCCTCACAATTGGCTGGTGTTTGAGCCCATCGTGGCTGGACTGTGTCAATCCATTGTGTCCAGGCTCTTCCTCTGTTGAGCTGCCCTTATTCTTTCGTAAAGCTGATGTTCTTCTCTAGCCACTGGCCTCTCCTGACAACATGTCCAAATGCCATTCTAGAACTAGCAGGATTAGAAACATAGTACCAAGAACGTTCTGTTTAGAAGAAAGACGGACACTGCACAGAGCAAAAACACTGCTACGGTCTATCACTGTTAAGTGAGTTAGACTGTGTTCTTACCCATGGAGTTTCCCCTTACCTGTGCAACCCAGATCACAGGCATGATGAAAGCCCAAACCCCAGGAACTCAACATCAGCAAGCAAGCTCTTTGGCTTCCTGGAGAGGATTTAGGTAAAACGGCTGCTCCCTGTAAACATTGCCTAGGGGACATTAACCTCCCTGGTCAACACTTCCCTCATCACCTGATGACAGTGCCCTTTACAGTGACTGAGTTGAGAACTTAGAACGGATTCATGTCTTAGAGCAAGGCACTTGAACAATTAAGGAGAATAAATGACTAATTTTTAAAAATTAATACTTCGGGCACAAGGAGGCACAGTGATTAAGCACACAACTGCAAACTGGAAAGTTGGTGGTGTTAAGCCATCCAGCAGCTCCTCAGAAAAAGAGATGGCGTCGTGCTTATGCATTGGGCTGATAACTGCATGGTCAGTGGTTCGAGCCCACCAGCCATTCTAGAAGAAAGAACAAGCTCAGTGGGGGCCTATGTATTTGCATATGATTGGCAAGTATGGATTCTTACATAGGAATCACTCTTTTTTTTTTTCAATCATTTTACTGGGGGCTCGTACAATTCTTATCACAATCCATACATACATCCAGGAATCACTGTTGATTGGACTAGGAGAAGAAATGGTTTACATGGCTGCTCCCTGCTCTCTGTGCGTCCCGCGCTCATTCAGACTGGCTGCGGAGTCCAGCAGCCGGAACCAGAGTGCCGCCGGCAAGGAAAAACGAGCTGTGGAAATGGAGTGTGGCTTTACTTCTCGTGGGCAAAGCAGCCTAACACCCACACACAGCTCAAGCTCCTAATCCCACCGAGAGACTGCATTGCAGATGGTCGTCATAATTTACTGACTTTATTCATGGGCTTGGCTGCTTCTCTGACTTCTCAAGCTCCAAACCCCCCTCCTGCAGATTCAGCTGCTTTGCAAGGGCTAGCCGCCCCTTGTCCTTTCTCCAGGTGGTGCATCCTGTAACCTCTGCGAGTAGGCTCGCTTCTCCAGGCCGTGCATGCTATAACCTCAGCCAGTAGAGGCTCTGGAGCTCTGGGGGATTGGTGGCTTACGTGCTAGGTTGCTTAACTGCAAGGTCAGCTGCTTTGTAGGAGAAGCCGGCTCCTCCCGTGGCATCTTCCTCTTCACTTCCTTGGGTCCCACCCATTCTTCCAAAGCCACCTGGGTTTGCCTCTTCAAACCACTTCAGCCCACTTTCACGGGCCACTTTCTCCACGCCTGCTGGCCGTCACCTTCCAATACCCGCACGCAGACACTTCACGGCTCTGTATAGTTCCTCAAGTGTTTCAGGCTTTACCCTCTCGATCCAACGGAGCGAGTGGCTCGTTCAGGGCAGAGCAGGGCTTTCAAAGCTCTGAGAGCTCAAGACGATACATATGCGTACATGGATATACATCTACAAGGAGGGCTTTAAACAATTCATGGAAAAATTCCATTATCTTATAATATGTATAGATATGTGTCTACACATAAATATCTTTCGTATTTCGAAACTCATTTTTTAATTTTCATTTTTAATAATTTGATTGGCATAAAAGTCACATATCATACAATTTAATCATTCGATCATATTCAGAATTGTACAGTCATCACCACAATTAATTTGAGAATATTTTCTCCTTTCTCGTACTCATTGTTTGTTAGCTACTTATTTACCCACAGCCTCCCCTGTGATGCACCCAGGTAATTAGTAATCCAGTGTTAGTCCAGGTAGACTAGAGAAATCCAGGGAGACACATATGTGTGTAAAAGAGAACTTCATATCAAAGAGCATTGTACATTAAGAAAATATCCCAGCCCAGTCCAGGTCAAGTCCGTAAGCCCGATATTACCCCATTTTTCGATACTAGTCCATAAATTCCTCTTCAGACTCATGCAGCCATGCAGTGATGCTGAATCAAAGGCCAGTGGGTGGAAAGTCTTACGGATCCAGTGGTGGTGGAAACGTCTTAGCACTGGCGTGGATCTCCAAGTGGCTCCTGCAGCTCTGGGGCTCTGGTTCTATCAGCGTAGCTCCATATGGTCTGTGAACAGGAATGACTTGTAGGGAGTTGAACAGAGAGAGACTGTATGTGGCCTCCAGTGAGCTTTTTATTTCCTTTGTCCCTCCAAATGAGGTCATCAAGCTGAGACCTGATTGACAGGCTAGACTCCACCCCTTCACAAGTTGATAGGAGATTATGTAACTGCCACACTATCTTTAGATTTACCTGTCCTGGATTTCCTTCACATACAGAAAATTGTACAAAACAAAACCAGAAACCAAACCAACAACAACAAAACCAACAGAAGTAACAAAACAGAAAAATCTCAGTCAAAAAGAAAACAGAAAATAATAAAAACGGAAATAACTTTAAAATGGGTCAACCAGGAGATCTAATGATAAGGTGTCACATATATTTTTAGATATACATCCATACATACGTAGACTTACACTCACACATACAGACCAGGGGAAGGCCCTCAAGGAGATGGGTTAGCGCAGTGACTACAACAATGGGATCAGGCATAAGAACAGTGGTGAGAATGGTGCAGGACTGGGCAGTGTTTCCTTCTGTTGTGCACAGGGTTGCTGTGGGTCAGCACTGACTCGATGGCACCTAACAACAAGAGCATACAGACATCTGCACACGTGTGTTTACTGCCCAAAGACCTGCAGAGAACGGACTACTTGTCCATCCCCTGGGGTGGGTCTTAGAGGGAACTGGAGAAGGCTCTGGCTTCTTAAAGGAGTCAACTATGGCGGGCAAAATGCTCTGGCTCTGAATTGGTACACCGTTCTCTCATAGGGTCGCTATGAGCCAGAATCACCCCCAAACGATCCCCAAGGAACATAGGCTGCAGTGCAAGAAGGCCGGTTCCCTGCCAGTCGCTCAGGACCCTTCACATCCTAACTGCCAACTTGGGAATGCCTCTGTCATTGAACGTTCCACTAGAATGTTAGCTCTACGTGGGGTAGAAAGCCTCATTTTTCTTTTCTTCTTAAACTACTTTATTGGGTGCTTTTATAGCTCTTATCATAATCCACCCATCCATCCATTGTGTCAAGCACATTTGTACATGTGTTACCATCATCATTTACAAAACATTTTCTTTCTACTTGAGCCCTTGGTATCGGCTCATTGCTCCCCCCTCCCACCTTCCCTACCCTCCCTCCCACATGAGCCCTTGATAGTTTTTTTTTTCATGTCTTACACTGACCGCTGCCTCTCTTCACCCACTTTTCTGTAGTTCATCCCCCTGGGAGGGGGTTATATGTTAATCATTTTGATTGGTTCTCCCTTTCTCCCCCCACCTTCCCTTCCCCTGCTGGTATTGCTACTTTCATTATTGGTCCTGAGGGGTTTATCTGTCCTGGATTCTCTGTGTTTTGAGCTCTTATCTGTACCTGTGTACATGCTCTGGTCTAGCCAGATTTGTAAGGTAGAATTGGGGTCATGACAGAGGGGTAGGCGGAAGCATTAAAGAACTAGAGGAAAGTTGTGTGCGTCCTCAGTGATATCCTACACCCTGACTGACTCCACTCTTACTTGTGATCATTCTGTGAGGGAATGTTCAATTGTCTACAGATGGGCTTTGGGTCTCCACTCCATTCTCTCCCCCATTCACATCAATATGATATTTTGTTCTGGGTCTTTGATGCCTAATACCTGATCCCATCAGCACACACAGGCTGGTGTGCTTTTACCATGTGGGCTTTGTTTCTTCCCAGCTAGATGGCTGCTTGTTTATCTTCAAGTCTTTAATACCCCAGACACTATATCTTTAGATAGTCGGGCACCATCAACTTTCTTCACCACATTTGTCTTCAGTGATCATGTCAGGAAGGTGAGCATCACAGAATGCCAGATTATTAGAACAAAGTGTTAATACATTGAGGGAGTACTTAAGTAGAGGCCCAATGTCCATCTACTACCTTAATACTTAACATATAAATATATGTACATAGATCTATGCCCCCATCGTTATATATAAATATATTTACATATGTGCATGCCTGTATTTAGACCTTTATAAATGTCCTTTGCCTCCTAGTTCTTTCCTCTATTTCCTTTTATTTTCCTCTTGTCTCACTACCATGTTTGACCTTCATTCGGTTTTCAGTAATTCCTCTCTGCTACATTGCACTTGATCAAATCCCACCAGGCACCCTCACCATCAATTTTAGGTCACTTGTTGTTTCCTTGTCCCTAGGTTTGGTAGCACCCCACTTCTTTCCATCATCTCCCCCTCTCCCAGGTCCCCTTGGCCCTGGAACAGTCAGTCCTGTTGTTTTCTCCTCTCGATTGTTTAATCCCACCTACCTTATCTAGATAGACATGCAAAAACAATAGTATGCACAAAACCAAAACAACAACAACAAAAAACAACAACAAGAGCTCCATGGAGGTCAGAGAGGGACCAGACTTAGAAGCTTCATTATGCAAAGTCACTTCAGGAACACATAAAATCAATGCCTGGAACATATTGAAATAAGCAAGCTCAATACACAGGTATAAAGGAAGAATGGCTTCCCTGTGTGATCATTTTTATGCGTGGAAACACCACACCTCAATATGCCATGTGAAAATGCTTAACCAATCAGAGAAGACGGTGTGGGGAAGAGGCTGAGAAGGGAGGATGAGGCGGCCCTCCAGCGGGGCTACCTGCATCTCAGATATCCACTTACCAGTATGCAGCCTTGCTAATGACTGTCCCTGGGATCCATAGCTGTCAAAGGTGGGTAACAGGACTGTCATCCACTTACAAAAAAAGGTTGTAGTAGGAATTGAATGCATGAGGCAGGTAAAGCAAGAATGAATGCTTGCCAACAGCAAGCACTGTAGGTGAGTTTGCTAGTATGATATCCTTACCACTACTATTATACTTCTTATTTGAATTGATTTCTGTATCTGGAAGAGCCTCACCCTGGGGGTGGGTGTGAATTCATCCCTGTCATACCTCGGGGAATCTTTAGGGTCTTCTTTTCTTTCCTGTTCTTCTTTAGGCTCCCAAGAAACACTTGCAGAATGGAATCATCCGTGGCTACCAAATAGGATACCGAGAGTACAGCACTGGGGGCAACTTCCAGTTCAACATTATCAGTATTGACACCACTGGGGACAGTGAGATTTACACCCTGGACAACCTAAATAAGTTCACCCAGTATGGCCTGGTGGTGCAGGCCTGCAACCGGGCCGGAACGGGACCTTCTTCTCAGGAAATCATCACCACCACCCTCGAGGATGGTAGGTCTTGGCGGGGAGGGGGCCACAGGTCATTGTGCTCCTATGGGACTATTTCTGTGTGGCATGGGGGATCCCTGTAGTCTGGCTCTCTGCAGTGACAAAGGCAACAGGGCCTGCAGGGTCTCTGGAGGGAAAACTCCTCTACTTAACCCAAGGGCTGAATGGATTGGACCCCACCCTTGGCAGAATTTGGCTGCAAAGCCAAAATCCATTCTTGTTCCTTCTTCTATTTCAAGCTTCCCAATAGGGCTTTCCCCTGAATGAAATCAAGCCTTTCTTAATTGCTATACAAGTCTGACTGGAATGCAGAAATCTGATTTTCTAAGAACTTCTCCTAAATCAATGTTAAAAAGTGTTTTCTTTCTGCATTTTTCTATTTTTTAAATTGATTGCTTTATATTATCAAGTATTCTGAGACCCAAGGAAAAGTGAACGATCAGCCTTCCTTGTGCAAATCTTCTAGTGATAGAGTGCCCCCTGGCGGCCATAGGGGATAAAATCCCCCTCGCACTCTGACATGCTAACATGATAAATAAACTACAGAGTACATGGAAAAACAGAGGACTCTGGTGTCTGGAGGTGCAGAGATAAGGCAAGGAAGGTGTTAACTATAGCAAAAAAGAGCAGGTTCTAAGGCAACAAGCTTAGACTATAATCACCTTGTGTGCAATTAGCCACTTGATCATAGGTTTGAGGGAGCAAATTATGATTTATATCTACAATTTTGGATCATTATCCTAGGAAGAGAAGGCTTAGATAAGCAGAAGCCCAATGACTGGAGTTTTCTTTTCATTTTACTATCTTTGCAAGAGTGGTCCGATGTGCCTTTTGTTTCTACTGCAACACTCATTTTTCATTAAGAGACATGCTCTCAGCCACAGTGCTCAAGGTGTGCACAAACTCGGTGGTACAATTGGCCCAGTCATCTTCTGACTTGTCTCTTAGTCCATTGCTTCTCTTTCCTCTGATGAAACGTTCTAATCTTGAAAGGGGCAATGGTAGGAAAGGGCCAGTGAAGGTGTTTGGATGACGTTTCTGCTCTTCAGCACTTTCAATAGCTAGACTCCTAGACAATACTATTAAAATAGTAGCTTAGAAACTACCATTTTAATCCAAAAACAAGCCAGGCAATCAATGGCCCTTTACTCCCTCCATCTGATCAGAAATGCACTCACCTGGTTAAAATGAAGAAAGGCTAATGAGCGGTAAATCAGCAAAGGTGGAAGGAGAAGTTATGGAAATCCAGTAGGGCCTAAGCATAAACTCAAGATCTTTAATGAGCTAATAAATGTGTGCATGAGTGATTGGCACTTGGATTTTTGTGGTGGTGGTTGTTATTTTTTTGTTTGGGGGATTGAGGACAAATTTTAGTGTAGCTTGAACACTGATACTGTAAATGACGTGTCTTCAGTATTACTTTGACAGATAACACCACCCACGGTTACTACAGATTCTAATGATTTCATTTCAGTGCCCAGTTACCCCCCTGAAAATGTCCAAGCCATAGCAACATCACCAGAAAGCATATCAATATCCTGGTCCACACTTTCCAAAGAAGCCTTGAATGGAATTCTCCAGGGGTTCCGGGTCATTTACTGGGCCAACCTCATGGACGGAGGTAAGCGCGCTAAACTAGGGTTTTCAGTTTGTCCCTCAGAAAACACAGTGGGATTTGCAGACCCCATTCCTACTGTGGGGCCCAGGACAAATAGGCACCATCCTCTTTTCCCCATGCTATTTTGTTTGATGCCTCATCCAACAGGATAACAGGCACATTTATGGTCGCTGTACTCTGCTGCTCTGGAGTAGGCCCCCAACTCCTGGTGTGCATATGGGTCAGAGTAGAACTGTGCTCTGTACGATTTTCAAAGACTGATTCTCAGGAGTAGACTCACTGCCGGGCCGCTTTTTTACAATAGACATCTGGGTGGACTTGAACCTCCAACCTTTGAGTTCGCTGCAAGTACATTAACCGTTTGTGCAGCTCAGGAATAACAGGTATATAGAAGCTCTGTCAAATATTCTACGCTGCCAAAGAAAGAACTCAAGTGTAGGCGAGGGGCGGTCCTTGAGAAAGCGTGGACTAGGAGCTTTCCTAATTGGGTGTGTCTATCTATGTATTTGGGACATGTCACTATGAGACAGCAGTCCCTGGAGAAGGACATAATGCTTGGTGAAGTACGCAGGAAGCCTCAATGAGCCGGACTGATACTAGTGGCTGCACCGATAGGCTCCGACATGGCAGCAGGTGTGACAATGGTGCAGAAGCAGGCTACAGTCCCTTCTGATGGGTCACTATGCATTGGGTCAACTCAACGGCACCCCAGAGCAACACCATCCATGCCAAGACATCGCACTTGGGCACTGCCGCCAACAAAACCACCTGAGCCAATGTCTACAAAGGGTTACATCTAAATCCTGCAAGATTGTCCTCTTCTGTTCCCCCGAAAGGAACTTTGCCGAGAAACGTCTTAAGGTCCTGCATTTGGACTGAGACTACAGGCCTGGGGACTGAGCCGTCATGCCAGGACTCCTGCAGGAAGCAGGGCTACTCCCCTGGAGGAACTGAGGAGTGTCTTATACCTTCCTTTTATCTGCTTTCTCTTCCTTCTTCTCCTTTATTTCCTTTCTTCCTCTTTTCCCCTTTTCATGATTTTTTTTTTGTTTGTTTCTTTGTTGTGGTTGCCTTCTTTCAAAATGTAGGGCAGAATCCTACTGCTTGTTTGGGCAAGACTTTGGGTAGGTAGAGCCCACTCGAATGGCAGCTAGCCTAGGGCCCCTTTTTCCTTAGAGAACATCCCTCACGGCGTTTGGGGCTTTCACGTTGTGCATGTCGCCGAAGCTTCCCTCCTGGAACTCTGTAGTGTGGCCAATGCCTGGCAGGACAGGCCTCCCAAAGTTAGCCCTGCCAGCGTCCTTCCCTGCTGTCAGTCGCCTAGCTTCCTCCTGCACCTTCTGTACCTGGCCAGGCTCCTCCTCCGGTTTGGTGATTCTACCAGCCCATGTGATCATGGGGGGACTCCAGTGGGTGATCTCCGACTTTGTGTGAGCACAACTTGTCCCAAACCAACCCCATCCTTCCTTAGGACCACGTGGAGTGGTTCTGCAAACAGATCCCCATCTACACACTCGTTACTGGAACACACATGGCTCATTCAAACACAAAGTGGACCTCAGAGATGGTAGGAGCTGCCAATGATTGGGCCTCAGGTTGTGGTGGCCATGTCTTTCCCAATGAATTCTCTCCTCTTTCCCCCCAGGAGATTCTGTTCTTATCTGTCACCCAACACTTTAACGGCTGTGCTGGGTGCTGTTGCAGGAGCAAGCAGCAACAACAAATATGCTAGTTACACTTGTTGTTGTTATAACAGTCTGTGAATAAAGGAAGGAAGAAACATTTGCAAAATAACTGCAACTTGTCAAGTAAATACTGGTGTTCAAGACTTAGCTGTTCACGTCTGCAGCCAGAACTGCCTCCCAGGCACAAGGGCCGGGCCTGCTTCTTGATTCAAATCCAGACCTTCTCAATGGAGCGTAGCGCTGGAGGCACGCTGTAACTACCCACCCATCCTTCCCCTGAATGACATGCTAGCTAACGGAGCAGCTCCTCTCTGCTGGATGGCACCAGGCAGAGAGGGTGTGGTTTCCACCTGGATGGAGAGTCACATTAGGCAGAGTAAGAGAAGCTGATACGTATAAGCCAAATGTGAAATTGGGTTTCATAGCCCTATTGGGCGACCCCATAGATCTGTGGTTCTCAACCTTCCTAATACCATGACCCTTTAATACAGTTCCTCATGCTGTGCTGACCCCCAACCATAAAATTATTTTTGTTGGTACTTCATAACTGTAATGTTGCTACTGTTATGAATCGGGTCACCCCTATAAAAGGGTTGTTCGACCCCCAAAAGGGTTGCGACCCACAGGTTGAGAACCGCTGCCCTAGATGTACAGTTTCAACTTGATGATTCCTTAACAACTTTACATCACCACCACCACCCCAATCAAATAAACAGCTTTAAACACACACACACACACACACACACACACACAGATATATAGAGCAATGAATATTTGAAAAAGTGATCTATTTCATTGATAGCCTACCATTAGGGTACCAGTACATAGGGTGGGTTCTTTAGAGGAGTAATAATCAGTAATACTTGCATGTGTTGTAAACAAAAAGAGATGATATTTATATCAAGAAATGATTTATACCGTCATAGAAATAGGTATGTCCATTCTGATTCAAGGGAGGCTTCTCCTGACTCATGGAAGCAGGACGATGAAGCCGAGGCTGGTGGATGCAGAGGCCTGAAGTCAGCCTAATGCATCCGCCCCTGACAGCTCCTGGGACTGGCAGAAAGCACAGCAGGAGAGGGAGGAACCAGATGCAGGATCCAGCTCTGGCAGAAGGCATGGGGCCAAGGAAGAGCTGACTGCTCAGTCTCTCTCTCTTATATGAAAAGCCTGTGACACCAAGGGGTGTCATCAGGCTGACACCCATGTGACAGGTTGGACTCCACCCTTGCCCTTACCCAGGAGTGTCTAGTTGACGTAATTCCTAATCATTACAGTTCATGTATTTGTTCTGGTTAACTACTTCTCCTCGTAATTAAAAACATTCTGCTTCCTGACATGCTCAGTACAGGCAATCTTACACTAAAATAATCCCTCGTGTACGTGTGGGAAATAAGTATCCAGACTCCAGAAGGGGTTATGCATCCACATCATTCATCTTTTGCAACGCCCTGGTGGTGCAATGGTTAAGCTCTCACTCACTAACCACAAGGTTGGCAGTTCAAACCCACCATCTGCTCCACAGGAGACTGTGGCATCTGCTTCTATGAAGATGATAGCCTTTGAAGCCCTATGAGGCAATCCTCTGCCCTATAATCTCACGTAAATCCGAGTCCATTCAGCGGCAGCGAATTTGGGGTTTCCTTGATCATGTTTTCATAAATCTCAGATCGACTCATCATGCCTATTAGCCTCCAGCTCCTCAGGTGGGTGATGTCATTGGCATGGCTCCGCCAACTATGCCTTCACAAGCGGAAGCGCCCAGAAACATAAGGTTCTCTACAGAGCGTACTTGAAACTGTATGCAGATCCAAGAGATAGTGTCCATACTCGGGCACAGTGTGGCTTGATGCGTTAATCATGCTTTACATGCAATATGCACTTCTACTGGGTTCAACATTTAATAAAGAAATCCTCAAAAACCCAAACTTTCTTATAAACAGCCACTTTGCTACCTCTACAAGAGAGCCTTTGCAAATGAGCAGGTGATTGCATGCAATCAGACCCCTGAGAGCACCACAGGGAGGTATTGAGCTGCCAACTGCAAGGCCCTTGGGTCAAACCCCACCAGCAGCTCTATGGGAGCAAGATGAAGCTGTCTGCAGAAAGCTTGGGTAGGCTCACAAGGAGCCAGACTTGCTGGCCGTGGGGCAGTGGGTTCGTTTGGGGGTGGGGTGGATATTGAGGTGGGTCAAGTGATTGCTGGGTGCAGAAGACCCCCACGAGTCACCTTTAGGCAGTGTCTGCAAAGTTTGGTGCCTGCAGATTTTACATGATTTCAGCAGTGACAGTATTAGAACTCTCTGGTGAGAAATACCTTGGTCCTTGGCTTCTCATGAGAAAGAATTCTCACCGAAGCCTGGACTGAGATCCAAGTGGGGGTTTGTAAAGGATAAACTTCAGGGTTTACAGTTAACAGAACACAGGACTGCACCCCCACACACACGTGGGTTCCTGGGGGGGGGGGAGACACCACAGCACTGCTGAGCAGAAGGCGGGAGCAGCAGGAAAGAGAGGGTGGTGGTCTTCTCCAGGTTCAGGCTTTTTAGGACCTTCAGCTGGGAGGCGTGGTCAACAATACTGGTTGACCCCATTGGCTGAATTAAATCCACCTGGCCTAGATTAGGGCAATCCAGGTGTACCGCCCACCTAGGTGTTACACACACCCCTCCCCTCCCCACCCCATTTAGAGGCCTGAATTAGCCTTGCCCTTTAGCCCTTATTGGCTTCCAGCCTCCTGTAGGGGGCCCCTTGGCATGGAGAGGAACAGCCCCATATCTTGCTACCTAACAACAGTAAATGAGTGTAAAGAACGCTACCTGCTCACGATTGATCAGCATCACAGACGCATCCTCTCTCAGACCTCCAGGAAGCAGAATGAATTACAGATCGTTACTACTCCCAAGATTGGCTGTGCACCAAGTACTCTCAGAAATAGATGTAAGAAGACACTTTGTCATTGTTAGTGTCATCAGCTATGGTAAAACAGGCTAACATATTTGATAGGAGAGATTCAATTTTAAAACTCTGGAGAAATGTATGCATATTTTGTCCCTATCAAAAAGTTAAATTATTTTTAAGAGCTGCCAGCAACTCTTCCCCTGCAATTGTTAGGCCCGCTGTGCATTTTGAAAGCTCACCATTTCCATCTGCATCTGAGGTACTTAGCACATTTTGTTGTTTTATTTCCTCTGAGACAAAGACAGTTGGTTCTGAAAAGAAGCAACATTTCGGTGTCAGCTAGCTGTGAATGGATGTATGTGTGCTGGTCAGGTCTGCCTCAGAAAAGTTCATTCCACCCACACTTTACTTTGTTTTGTTTTCTGCCTTGAAACATTTTGAGAATGAGATGGCATGTGAATAAGAACATCAAATATTTTGTTTTAGAAGCTTTCCATTTTTGTAAAACAAACTAACTTCAAAATGGGGGGTTGTTGCCCATTTGTGTTTGTTATTTTGTGAAATTCCTGTTACTATCCATTTCCTGTTTTTCAATTGAGATCCTCGCTTTTATTTTTTTTCTTGTTAAGCTGTAGGATATATTTCTATAGTCTTGATATCAAACCCTTATCAGACATACGACTCTTAAATATTTTACCCCAATCTACAAATCTCTTAGTGTTGTTTGTTGAGAGAGTTATTTGATGCGCATCTCCTTTTGATCAAGTTTGTACATTTTGACTCAGTCAGATTTGTCCATTTTGTCTTAATTTGCATGCTTTCATCATTCCTAGGAACCTGTTATTTTTTTAATGTTAGCAGTTTTGTGATGTTTAATCCACATATCCTACAATTCAATGGTTTGAATATATTATAAAGAGTTACGTGATTATCAACACAGTTTTAGAACATTTTCATCTTTCTGGTACTCATTATTAGCTTCCCGTTTCCCCGCCACCTCCCCTGACCTAACCCTAGGAAACTATGAATCCAGTTACTGTCTCAGGAGATTCACCCTCCTGAAGCTCGCAGGCTCCGAACAATTCTATAGGACAGAGTAGAGAGTTTATGACACGAACTCTGTACAGGAGTGGAAAGTTCTCCCCCTCCCTCCCATGGAGCAGCAGCTGATGGTTTAGAACTGCTGACCTAGTGGTAAGCAGCTCAACACATAACTACTGCACCACCTATGAAGCGGCATCGACTCAATGACAGGGAGTTTGATTTGGGCTGGATTCCATATGAGGAAACAAGCGAACACAGTAACAAAGTAAATCCCTGCTCAGAGAAAACAGAAGATAATAAAAACTAGAACACGTGTTAAATGGGCAAAAAGGGACCACCCATGATAAGGTGTTACGTTTTACTAAATTTAACCTACCTACACCTGTGGTTGTTCTCATGTACATTTTAATAACATTCTTGAAGCTATTGGTCCCTGAAGCACCCACAACACTTTGTGCTAAACCACTAACATAAAGGTCAGTGGCTGTCACCACACAGCAGCATCATGGAGGAAAGCCTGGGGATCGGCTCATAGCGACCCTCTAGGACAGACTAGAACTGCCCCTGTGGCCTCCCAAGACCTAACTCTCTCTGGGAGTAGATAATCCCCATCTTTCCCCCAGGGAGCAGGAGAAAAGAAGCCCCGGTGGTGGAGTGGGGTACCCATTGAGCTGGTAACTACAAGGTCAGTGGTTTGAACCCACCTGTCACTCCACGGAAGGATGATGAGGCTGCCGGCTCCCCTGAACAGAAGCTAACATAGCAGAAAGACGGTCCACGAGCATTGCAGAAACACACCATTCCCCAAGGTCATTAAAACCACATGCATAGCAGGGAGGGTTTACAACACACATTTTAGGAGGACGTGACTTAAACCATAATAACTATGATAGTTGGCCTGCCTCCTGTTTGTGGTCCAGGACATGACCCACACATGACCCTCTTAGTGCCTCCCTCTCCACTTCTCTCACAACTCTTGCCATAAACAAGAGCCGACTAAACATTTTCACCACCAAACAAAACGAAACAGAAAGTCTACTGCTAGTGAGTTGATTCTGACTCATAAAGACCCTTTAAGACAAGTAGAACTGGATTTCCTAGGCTGGGGTGTGGTGGTGTAGTGGCTACACATTGGGTTATGATTGAGATCCACATGGTTGGCAGTTCGAAACCACCACCTGCTTCATGAGAGAAAGATGGAATGGTCTATTCTCGTGACCAGTGTGAACAGTTAAAGTCTCGGAAACCCGTTGGAGGGTTGCTGTCAGTCAGCATCAACTCGATGGCAATGAGGGGGTCAGTCTTTGGGACAGTCGAAAGCCTCATCTTTCTCCTGAGAAGCAGCTGATTGGTTCAGGCGGTTTACCTTACACTTAGCAGCCCAACGGTAACCACAAGACCCCCTGGGGATCCTTCAGCCTGGCCTGCTCCGGGCTTACTGTCAATTCTACTTTTCTGCTCCAGTCAGTTCCACTTTGGTGCTTGGGGTGACAAGCACACACAGATACATGAAGAATGTGCTGGGATCATCCCAATCACAAACCAGGTGGCCGCTCATCTCCGAACTTGTAGGCAGTGCCCTGGCAGGAGGTAGGGGAAGAAAGGCGGAGAGGAGAAAGTCCATTGAGTCTGCCCACCACATCTGCTGTGGACTCTCCGTCTCGGTTTCTCTTCCGTCTTTCACTGGGGGACCAGTGATAGAAGGGCTCTGAGCACGGCTCTGGACTGGACTCCAGGCCATGGTACCCGGCTCGATGGCCATGCTGCCAGGAACCCTGCTAGGTTCTCAGACGTTGGGCCTTTGCTCTCACTAGCAACGGATCCGTACACTAGTCTCTGTTTCCTCACCCATAAAACTGATCGGTTGAGGCAGTAATGGGACCATTGTGTGGGCGAAGTGAGTTAATAATTATGCTTAGAGCGGTACAGGCCCCTCAGTCAGCCGGCACAGAGAGAGACCAACAGGTTCCACTGATAACTTTCTAAATGTTTCCCAAGGTGGTCTTTACCAGAGGCAACTCCTCAGCGAGGACTCTCTCCTGGAGCCATGCCTCCCGTCTCAAAACTTCCGGGAACGAGACACATGGCACCTGGTGTCCCTGCAAACAGCCAGGCTTCCCTATCTGTGACCCCCGGTCAAGCCCCGCTATCAGCTCCCTTGGACTCTCTCCTTACTCTGACCTTGTCCAACAGGTGACAGGTTTGAAAACTTCAGGGTCCAAACACCCATGCAGTTATAACATCATTTCTAAGTTTTCTACAATTGCCACGTGGAATATATATGCCAAAGATGGAAGATCATAATGTTCTACCTTGAGATATTATTAGCTGATCCTACTGCAGAGGACGAAGCACTTTTAGATAACACCACGTTTCTCGCATGTCAGCTTGTCATTTCACCAACCATGCTGAGAGAGGTTCACCCCAGGGAAAGGGAGCAGTTTGTCAAGCCATCTCATCTTGGCTTCAATTTTGAGAAGTTAGGTACTTAAAAATACATGCATGCTAAAGAAGTAGAGTTCATTTTGAAAAGAAAGAACCTCACCTTGCAAAGCTTCCTAATGAAGAGCTAGTTGTCTTGAGTCAAATCAAACGCAAAGCCAGCCCATTGTGCAGAGTAGAACTGTGCTCCAAAGATTTTCAATGGCAAAATGTGCTTCAGTAGACCGCCAGGCCTTTATTCTGAGGGCCCTCTAGGTGAACTCGATCTTCTATCCATTCAGTTAGCAGCAGAACAAGTTAACCATATACATCCTGCAAGCCGAATGAGTAGTTAAAGAATTATATTTACATAGTAAGTGATATAGGGTCCTAGATTTCTTGGCACTGGAGTGTGGAGGGATATGATTGATTAACAACGGTTGAGTTATCGCCATGGTACTAGCATTGGTTTTATCACACTTAAAACTAAAACAAATGAAAAACCCCACTGCCATTAAACTGATTCCAACTCACGTCAACCCTATAGGACATAGTAGAATTGTCTGGGAGCAAAAAGTAGCGTTGCTGGTGAGTTTGAACTGCTGGCCTTGCAGTTAGCAGTCCAATGTCTACCTTCATTTGGAGTGAATTGCTCTGTTTTTCTTTTCTTCTTTCTTTTTTAATCGTTTAATTAGGGGCTCATACAACTCTTATCACTATCCATACATACATCAATTGTGTAAAGCACATTTGTACATTCATCGCCCTCATCATTCTCAAAACATTTCCTCTCCACTTAAGCCCCTGGCATCGGGTCCTCATTTTTCCCCTCCCTCCCCACTCCCCCCTCCCTCATGAACCCTTGATAATTTATAATTTATTATTTTGTCATATCTTGCCCTGTC
>NW_022111372.1:33251829-33260069 GCF_000313985.2 Echinops telfairi | reverse complement strand
AAGATTTTTCGTTCTGATGATGCCTTATACCTGATCCCTTCGACACCTCATGATCTCACAGGCTGGTGTGCTTCTTCCATGTGGGCTTTGTAAATTGCTCTGTTTTTCAATACCATTTCCTGCCTAGTGGCCTGTAGTGGCTGACCAGGAGTCAAATCACCCCATGGCAGCTGTGTCACTCCTTGACTGTGCCCAGGGCTGTTGTGTCATTTCTGTGCCTGACAGTTGGCTGCTTGTGGTTCAGGGGAGGAGAACATTGATACCGATGGTAATGGGATTGTCCTTTCTTGTTCCTGTTCTCTAGAGCTGGGTGACATTAAAAACGTCACCACCACCCAGCCTTCCCTGGAGCTGGATGGGCTTGAAAAATACACCAACTACAGCATCCAGGTGTTGGCCTTCACCCGTGCTGGAGACGGGGTCCGAAGTGAGCAGATCTTCACCAGGACCAAAGAAGATGGTGAGAAGGGGGAGGGGTCACTGGCGGAAAGCTCGGTGTCTGCCTTCAACACCAGCTGGAGGGTCCCCAAAGCATTGTTGGGCTGAAGCTACTACTGGAAATGTCTGATCGGAGAGCCCACCTCTCTGCTCTCAGCTTTGTTCCCCACCAACCTCTGTGCTGCCCTCCCAGATCATCCGACTCAATGGAAAGCCAAGCCAGGATGTTATCTTATGTTATTCTTATGTTATCGTTACTGCTTCATGCTTTTCTCTTCCCCAAGAGTTTTCCTCCCTTTACTGATGAATGCTTTTCCCTGCTTGCCCTCTCTCCCCCTTTCTTTTCCTTCTTCTTGTCTTTCTCTTCTCCCTCCTCATTCCCCCTCTCCCTTTTTTATGCCAAATATTATTTTAAACAAGAATGTTCTTTGTCACAAAGCTGTGATATTTATCATGCATGATTTCTACTGTCCTCTCGGAATAATGTAAGTGGCCCTTTTGCTACCGGTAGAGGCTCTGGTTCATCCTCTCCTTCTCTTGGAAAAGTTTGCCTCGGACCCACGTGCTACCATGCTGCACTGATTAAATCAATGTAGAGTAAGTCCTTAATTTTAGAGTATCATTATTTTTTTTTATTCCTTGAAAGAATTCATGATGCTTTAGTAACATTTTATTTGCTTCTTGGCTCTGTTTGTTTCAGGTAACTAATTTTTACTGTCCTAAACCACCATTTGTATTTGGCAGTGGAATTATTGTGAGAACCTACAAAAACCATATGACAAAGAACTTTTAAAAAATTATTTTAAAGGAAACTCTGAGAGCCTTACCCATGCTTGTTTGAAGAACAATTTGAAATCTATTAAGTATGATAGCAACAATGAGAAACATTGCCTCCACTTTAAACAAAGAAGGAGCAATTACTATCAAATTGGTCTTTTTGTTGAGCCTTCTAGGGCAGAGCTCCTGGGGCTCTTTTCCCTAGAAAACTAAGCAGGGTGGGGATAGGCAAGCCTTTACCCATTGTTCATGACCTTCCATATGTTGGAAGGTTTGATGTCTGATCACCCTTTTCTGTTGCATAGAATATAAAAAGTGGTGTTGTTTTATGCCAGAACTGTCCCATGAACACGATGCTCGTGACCTCTGTTCAGAAGCCTGGTAGATTCTTCCTTTAGGACTTCAGAGCTTGCCCTCCTCCACTTCACTCTTTGCTCTCACTCAGAAGACCGGAGTTCCCCAAACAGCCCTATCCCCTCACTTTTACACATTATTTCCCCCCCGAACCAGCATTTCTTGTAATTTAGAGTCTGCACACTGGGTGCTCATCATTAGCTTTAGTTTTCAAGGTCACACAGGTAGCTCTTCCTGGGAATGTGCAGGTGTCAGCAAGTAGTGCTAAAATGAATTGGTTTCTTTAGGGATAGCTGAAGTCAAAATGCAGAGCCATTAGGAAGTTACAGAACTATAGAGATATTTACAAGGTGAAGAGAGTCATAATTTAATCGAAAAATATGCAATATTGAAAGGCCTATTTTTAGATGCTGGTTCATTCTCCGGCTTCCTGTGAGACTTTGGACACTACCTCGCCTTCTGTGCACTGGACTATCCTCATCTGCAAAATGGCCTTACCAGGGCTACTTCCCCGAATCCCGATAAAAAGTGTAGTGTGATATGTAAGACTATCTAGCTGAGCGAATAGTAGGATGCTTCTGGGCACTGAGTATTTTATTTGCTCTCCACTCTTCCTGGCTCAGGGCAATGTGGGGGTGGATGTGAAACATTCCCTATCTTGCTAAGCAGTAACACAGTTGCCACCGGAATCATTCTTTAAAGAGCAAAATGACTCCCAGTATAAATGTTGCCATATGCATTTTGAAGAAGAATGTACAGAAATCCAATAGGAAGGAAAGGTTTTCTACCGCTCTACATGGACTGAACATTTTGGATCAATTTTTAGTTAATTTGCCAGTATTTGAAACAATAGAGTTCTGCCTCAAAACCTGACCCCTCAGAACAAGACCTGATTTGTCAGTCACGTGGCCTGTATTTTCTATGCGGTGCCAACAGGTACGGAGAAGTGTTTGATTGTGGAAGACCCCTGTTGGGCCGGCCACGTATTTGCCCTATGGAGAAGGCGACGAATCACACTTGTGATAATGGTAGTGGGTTCATGAATGGTGCTGAGCTCGGTGCCAGTATTTACTGGGGATATCAGAATTGTCTAAATGAAACCGAGCAGAGACCGGTGGAGGAGTGACAGACAAGTGTAGTCATGATTTACCTCCCTGACTCACACGACTCAGTTTTGCAATTAGAAATGGCTAAGTGTGCCAGCCCTCTTTGCAGCCTGTATGGTTGATCTAGGAAGTTTTTGACTGGTCTATAGAGCTGAATACAATTGCCTGTTAGATTTAAGGGAGTCGCAAAAGCTAACCAAAACAGAATAAATGTTTAAAATATAGATTCTATTTGTGCTTCTGTTGTAAAATATTTAAAATGCAATTTATTCCTTTTTCCAATTAATATTTTTACCCTGAAGTGATAAAGTAGATCCCATCTTGCTCCTTTTCTGAAAATGTGAACAATGTATATGCATAAATAACTGAGTATACAGCTAATGCACAGACCACTGCCAGACAGTGTATGGTAAGATTTCAAAAAGTTGTGGGGAAATTCCATTTTCTTTTCATTCAATTTTTCCACATACTGTAGAAGCCCCCTTATATACTATATAATCTTTGCCCTTCATGTATTAAAAATATCTTGGGGATCAAACCAAATTTAATTCCCACTCTTAATAATCCTAGAGTCCTGAGTAGAACCAGCCATGTGGGTTTCTGAGATGGCGTTTCTACGACTTTTCAGGAGTAGAAAGCCTCATCCTCCCCCGCAGAGAAGCTGGTGGTTTTAAGCTGCTTGACAAAAATGGAAAGAAAGATTTTATAGTTTCAAATGGTGACTCTACCATTTATTCAGTCTACCAAATGTTCAGTCTACCTTGGCTCTTCCAAACGTTGCTCTGTGTTGTTCTGACTTAGAAGGAGAAAGGTAACTATGTGACCTATGTTCAATTCACAAACCATTTAATTAACAGCAAGGTAACAGTGAGCAGAAATGCATTTTCTCTAAATTATGGAGGCCAAAAATCCAAATCAGGGTCTCTACCAAGTTGAGTCCTTCTTGTTCTTAGCCCTGGTTGTTTCATGGTTCCCTGGTCATTCTCTCCTGGATGGCCTCTATTCCCTCAGCTGTGCATTTGTGTCTATCTAGTCTGCTCTTTCTTAAGTGATTAGATATAGAACCCACCTTTCTCAGATACACTCTAAGTGCATCACAAAGAAAACATTATTTCTGAACAAGATTTGGATCTACCTATACACCTTAGGATTCTAACATGCTTTTGTATGGGAGGGGTTGGGCACAACTTAAACTATAACAATGAATGATTACATTGTCTTTGAGTCACCAAGAGACTCAAAAATCCTAACAGGGGCTTCAAAGGAACTTACATTGGTTTGAATTGTATGGCCTTCAACAAGGTTAGAGCCTTGTTCCACAAGAACAATTAAGCCCAGGAGGACTAGAACAAGAGCCTGAGGCTTCTTTCGCAGCCGCTTGACGCCTTTTTTGTTGTCTCCATGATCCCCACTCCCTCCACTCTGGTGTTCCTCCTCCCGCACAGAGACAGAAGGGCAGCTAGGGGGGAAGAGCAGATTTCTCTGTGTGCCATCTCACTACCAAATCAAACTTACCTTTGTTACCACCACATTCCGCCATCTTCGATGGCTTACAGAGGCCTGTGTAACATCCATGAACAGTGAGTTCTTGTCACAAAAGGCCTTACCCATCTCCTGAGCCAGAGGAGACATCATTACAAAGTGTCTGGGGGAGAACAAGGTCCCTGGTCGGTGCTTAGCTACCAACCTGAAGGTTGGCCGTGCAAACCCCCTCAGCCACACAGCAGAAGACAAGTCTGATGTGCCTCCAGGAAACCTAGCTAAGGAAACCCCGTGGGGCAGGTGCACTCTGCAGTGCACGGGTCCCCATGAGTTAGAATCTGCTTGTGGGGAATGGGTTTGATTTGGGGGGCAAAGAAGAGCAGGGTCTCTAAATAGCAGAGGTCGTTCACCCTCACTTCTCAGAGGCAAGATGTACAATATTGCAGGATCCCAGCCTGTTCAGAGCCAAATGTCCTGGCAGAAGGACTGACCCAGAGCTAAATTCGCCCTAAGTCAGAGGCCAGAAATCCCTGAGAACCGAAAAGGTTAGGGAAGCGCCCAGCAGAATGTGGGGAGGAGGGATGGGGGGTCGGGGCGGTGGGGGGTGGGGGAGCGGTGGAAGCCCCACTGCTGTGACTAAATGACCTGCACTTGTAGTTCCAGGTCCCCCGGCGGGGGTCAAGGCAGCCGCGGCGTCCGCCTCCACGGTCTTCGTGTCCTGGCTCCCCCCTCTCAAGCTCAATGGCATCATCCGGAAGTACACCGTATTCTGCTCCCACCCTTACCCCACGGTACGTTGGCGAATAACCAAGAGCCTTCCTTCCCAGCAATGGACGGGTCTGTTCCTTTGTTTTTCCACCTGCTTGGGTCTCTGCATGGGTTTCTTTTTCCCTTGTCTTGTCCACACACAAAGCCATGCCCTCCCAGACAGCGCAGTCATGAGAAGGGGTACGACCGACCGGGCCTGCGGGCTGATCACAATCAAAGCCCAAAGGGCTTAATTGTGCCTTCCTTGGCAGTCAGTGGACAACACCTATTGATTTTGCTGTTTGGCTCCATGCACTTCACACTTTCATCCCTCCCAACCCCCTCCTGTAATTCTTCCCACCTCATGTCCCTTCCCGCTCCATCCCCCACTGAGAAAGAGCAGCAGGCAGGCCCTGTTGTGCTAAAAATGAGGAAATTGTTTGAGGAAACGTGACCTTTAGAATGTCCATGGGAGGTGCAAACAGTTAAATGCTGGACTACTAATGGAAACGTTGGAAGTTCAAGCCCTACCCCCCACTTCCCAGGTACCTAGCAGGAAAGATCTGGAAGGTGCTGTGGAACACGGCTCTGTTCTGCAACCCAGGGGTCAGCATGTGTAGACATAGACTTCATGGAAACTGTTAAGTAGCATGACCCTCCTAGCATCCCTGAGTGGGGCAAACACTCAACGCTCTTAGCTGCTAATGGAAAGGTTGGGAGTTTGAATCCACCCTGAAGTGCCCTGGAAGGAAGGCTTGGGGATCTATTTCTGAAACCTCCGCCATGGAAAGCTCTGTGGATCCCAGCTCTACTCTGACACACATGAGGCCACTTTGCTGCACTTGCTTGGCTGTGCCTCTTGCGGTTCTGGTGGTGAGCTTAGGTTATGATAAAGGAATGAAGGATTAAGGGACTTACAATAATATAAAAAATGTAGATGCTTTAATGTACTTCCTACTGGATAATAAACATCAAGTTAAACGGTTTCTCAATTCAGAATAAAAGAGAAAAAACAGTCAAAATGAACGTTTCATAGAGAAAAACAGAAAAGCCAAAATGGCGATCACAGTTTTTTATTAATATCAAAAGCAGCCCCGAGTGCCATAAGCATTTAAATGCTCAACCACTAGCCAACGGTTTGGCAACTGCAATCCTCGCAAACAGGCCTGGCGGTCTCCTGCAAAACGCAGCATGGACAACGCACTGGAGCACCGGGCTGCTCGCTCTGCACACAGCGGCGCCAGGCGTCGAAATGGACTCAGCAAGAGTCCCCATCAGCAACAGTCTGCAAACCAGACAAAATAAAGCCCAGGTTTATGTGCCCGCTCAAGTTCTTAGGCCTCCGATTTTTTTTTTTTTTTTTTAGTATTTTCCAATGGAAATCTATGTTTGGTTTTTTTTTAATTGCCCAGCTTCTGATACAGAACTCAACAGATGTCGTCACTCGATGAGCGTCTGTGAAATGACTGCTCGGACTGAGTTATTAATTAATCTTATCTTTAAAGGGCGGTGCTCCTCCAAGTCCAGGGAAGGTGGGGGCCCGACAACCAGAGGATGAGACCAGGAAATTGTAAGGACAGGGAGAGCCATGGACAGGTCACCCAGACCCTTCCCTCTGCTGAGGAAACAAACAAAGTCACATGTCGGACTATGTGTATATCCATTGTACTACTTCTGGGAGTAAAGTGAGAAGCTAATGTTAAAATGATCCAGAATGGTTCTGGAAGCTTTGTGTGGGTTTTGTATTTGCTTTCCATCATGAGGTTAGCTCTCACCTGCAGGACTTTGTCGTGGAACGCAGATGGATGGATATGGTGGCTGCAACCCTGGTCTCAAACACAGCAATTGTGAAGATGGGGCAGGACGGCGGGGGGCTGTCATTCGGTTGCACAGAGGGTCACTCTTAGGTGGGAGCTGACTTCATGGCACCTAACCACCACCACCACAAGGCTAAGTGATGCCAAGCAGAAAAGAGGCTGCAGTGACAGTGCCAGGCTATCATACACCTGCACTGACACGGGCACTCCACCATTTCCCCTCCGTTTCCTCCGGGGTCTGCTACCACAGAAATACCACCAGTGGGAAGCTTTAAGGTCAGGCTGCTGGCTCTAGGACAAGGGTCTGTCTCTGTGCCAACTCTAGAGGAGGGACTTGGTCTCTTTGAGCTTCTGTTCCCGGGAGAGCTTGATGTGACTAAGCGTGTCTTCCTCTCTCTCTGCTTCTCTCACTTGCCTGTTTAATCAGCTTGAGTTCCTATCTGGAAAGTGACTGGTTAGCAACACACCCTACACTGAGAGGGCTTCATTAATATCACAGAGACAACCTCATTCCCAAATGGGATTACACCCATAGATACAGGGGTAAGGATTAAGGCAAATATAGTATTGTCCTGGAGCTGCCCTACTGAGGGGCCACAAAGAGGATGGCTTACAAGAACAGGGATTTCTTCTTGCACAATTCTGAGAAATAGGAGGCCAGAGTCAGAGGGTCCGCCGTGTCGTGTCAGTTCCCTGTGAGGCTTGGAGGGAGAATCTGTCCTATGCCTCCTTCTTCGCTTCTGCTGACGGCCGGTGAGCCTGGGCATCACTGGATGCCCTCACGCCAATCTCTGCCTCAGCCTTCACCGGGCATCTTTCCCTGTGTCCTGTCATCTGTCTCATCCTCTTTTTTTCGAGCGCTATTCAGATCGGACTCATGACACACCGACTCTGTTGTAATGTCCTGATAACCAATACCATTGTAAAAGACGCCACATCTCCACGAGGTCAGGCTCACAGGCCGGGAGACGGACATCAGCATATGTTTGAGGTTGGGGATTGCCACAAAGTCCACTCTGACTCCTGGTAACACCAGGCACACAGAGTAGACTTGCTCAGTAAAACACTCACTGTTATCAAATCCATGCCAACTCATAGGACCCTGTAGGACAGACTAGAACTGCCCCTGTGGGTTCTGAGACTGTAACTGTTCTCGGGAGTAGAAAGCTCCATCTTTCTCCTGCAGAGCGGCTGGTGGTTTTGAACTGCTGAGTTTGCAGTTAGCAGCTCAACATGGAACCATTATACCACCACGTCTCTTGCTGTGTGCGGCTTTTGATATGGTGACCTTTGGGAAGCAAACCAACAGGCCTCTTTGAAGGGTCGGAAGCATCCTCCCTGCATCTGGTGTGGGAGCACTCACCTCTTTGTGCACCTCGGGGACTCCAGCAGGTGGTTCCTCCTTGCCATCAAGCCCGTTCTGACTCACAGTGACTGCGGAACAGAGGAGCACTGTCCCAGAGGACCCTCACAGTGACTGCGGAACAGAGGAGCACTGTCCCAGAGGACCCTCACAGTG
>NW_022111372.1:33230538-33251729 GCF_000313985.2 Echinops telfairi | reverse complement strand
TCCCAGAGGACCCTCACAGTGACTGCGGAACAGAGGAGCACTGTCCCAGAGGACCCTCACAGTGACTGCGGAACAGAGGAGCACTGTCCCAGAGGGACCCTCACAGTGACTGCGGAACAGAGGAGCACTGTCCCAGAGGGACCCTCACAGTGACTGCGGAACAGAGGAGCACTGTCCCAGAGGACCCTCACAGTGACTGCGGAACAGAGGAGCACTGTCCCAGAGGACGTCCAGGGCTGTGAATCTTTCCGGAAACAGACTGCCTGGTGAGGTTGAACCGACAACCTTTTCAGTTAGCAGCCAAGCACTTAATCACCAGGATACATTTAGGGGGATACAAGTTAGCCCCTACTGAGGGCTGTAGAGTGCTAGTTCCCACTAGTGCCAGGTCTTATTGGAGACACATTGGGATACTCCCCCACACCCCAGTCTGAGAACACAGTGTTTGAGCCTTTTTGCTGCCTGCCATCTGTGTCTCCTCCCGCTCAGTGAGCCCGACGACGCTGTGAAGGGAAACATGAGCTCCTTCAAGTATGAGAGAGGGCTGTCTCTCATTTCAGCTCAGGACCCTTTCCCAGCATTCCGGAGAGCTGGTCCAAACCCCGTCTCAGAGTGCCTCAGAATTCCTCTCCAAGCTCGCTCCTGCTCAGGCCGCTGCTGCAGTCTGCCGTTTTGCCTCATCCGGACTTAGTTTCCAACTGTCTTATGATCCCTAAGATATCCCCTTATTCCGAAGGAGACACAAAGTTTCTGCTGAAGTAACATGTCTTTCCTTCCCACGAGCATTTGAAGTGCTTCTTATTGTCATTTAGTCATCTGTGTGCCTGTTTGCTGATCAACCCACCTCTGCTATTTTGATACACTAGGAAGCCAGCAACGTTTCAAAGGAAAGCAATCACATTTGCTCTCCTTGGTCTTCCTCTCTGCACTGAGTCCCGCTCTGGCCTGTTGGGACCCAGTCCTTGGTGACTGACACTTGGAGGAGAGAGCAGCAATTTGTTTGCGCTGTGGGTTATGGTAGGTTTAACCATCCTTCCAGGGTAAGGATGGTTGTTCATGACTGCCCTTGAGTCCACTCGACTGAGTGACCCCATGCACAACTGGGTCAGACCATTGAAACCCATAGGGTTGAATTACATAGGCTGCATTCTGGAAGTAGATCACCAGGCCTTTCTTCCTTGTCTATTTCTAAGCTCTTCTGACACATGTTCAACATCGTAGCAGCATGAAAGTCTCCACGGACAGACAGTGGCAATTGCACAGGATTAGTCGAAGCCCGAATTGACCAGGAATTAATCATGCATCTCCTCCATGGAAGGTAGCCTCTATCTCAGAACCAACACCACATGTATTAGATCATATGTAGTAATAATAATAGTTTCATATTTTACAAACAAAAGAAAGCAAGATGGAGTGTAAATTATTTCCCCAAGGGTTTCCCTTCTGTCTCTGTGCAGAACACAATATGTAGCAAGACTATTTCCAAACAATGACATCTACCATTGCTGCATTTCTAACCTTCTTGCTGTTTGGCAACAACTACGAGGGTGTCTTTGGCTGCCTTTTGGCTATCCTGAAAAAACACTATAGATCTAGAAATATGATCAGTATAATAATTAGTCCCAAGGTGCCTGCATTATTCTGGAAACACCAATTATTGAGTTTTACAAGTAGGATCTAGTACCCCTTGGCTGTGCTCCATAAAGCTAAGTGAGATAAAAATATTCTCATTATAGCCCTATGGCCACATTGTTCTTCATCTGTTTTAAACATCAATGTATACCACGAGACCTCTTATTTTCCTTTAAAAACTATTTCAAATATATATGTGTATATGTATTCATATGTGTATATATGTGTGTATTGAATATATATATTTACATATATATATTTAAAAACCACACTCGCTGTCATCAAGCCAATTCTGACTCATGACAACCCCATAGGACAGGGTGGAAATACCCCTGTGGGTTTTTGAGAGTGTAACTCTACAAAACTAGAAATACTCATCTTTCTCCCATGGTGGGTTTGACTTTCTGACCTGTGGTGTACAGCCCAGTGTACAGCTCACAACATCACCAGGATGTGTGTGTGTGTGTGTGTGTGTGTGTGTGTGTGTGTGTGTGTGAAAGAACATTTATCTCTTAACATTTTTCGGGGATAAATTTTAATTACATTAATATATCCATTGAATTAATCATATTCAACCCTCATCCATAATTGCCGTGAACAAAAAGTCACTGCTCCCAGGCCTCTTTTTAAGCTAAAATATCTGTATGAGTAAAGAGAATGAATACATTTCTCTTAGAAATAAATCCCATCAATTATGTTTGTTCATAAAAGCTTAATAACAAACTATAAATATTTGAACGGGAAGTCTTTTTAATCTTTAAGTTCTGTGATTTAATTTTAAGTCTGAAAACTGGATCAAACCAACATTTTAAGGTTTTTACATGTCAGCCTTTATGTTGGAATAACCACCAGAGGGCAGTATTAGTTCTATATATTTTTTCTTGCTCACAAATCTGAACTTTTGTCCCTCCTCTTCCTGAAATGATTTCATAGTTGAATGTAGAACATGGAAGGATAAATCAGGACAAAAGACACTGTGCAATTGGGTCTTCCTTCAGCGAGTCCCTGAGCTAACCCTCTCGCTGATGTGAATTTTCTCTTGAGATCCCAGACTCATCTCTCTTCCTCCTGAAAAGACCTTGTTAAAAGCCATAAGATTTTTTTTGGTCACCTCACATATAAAATGTATTTTCTAATGTTGCTGTTAGCTGCCGCCAAGTTGATCCCCAACCAGCCCTGCGCCATTCCTTTTAAGGGTTATGTATGAGATCATTGGAATCCATAGGGTTTGAGTGGGCTGATTTTCAGAAGTAGATTAGTAGACGTCCTCTTGCTAATCCAACATAGTCTGGAAGTCCCACGGAACCCTGCTAGGCCTCAGAGCAGCAGGCAGGTGGCTGACAGAGGGGCTGAGCTGCCTTGGCCAGGAATCTGACCTGAGTCTTCTGCAGTAAAGGCAAGAATTCTACTGAACCAACAGGGCCCTATCTATTGTCTATTGCTAGGCATTTCTTACCGGAGCTATGGGTTCTTGCCTTACCAAAATAAAGATATACTTTGGGAGGCACACAATGGAGTTTTCACATGGAGAAATTCTATTAAGAATCAAGAGGGAGAGAAATCTATGACTGGCTCTCTGGTACTTCTGTCTTTCTGCCTGCCCACAGGAAAATAGGCTTTTAAATATTCACGTGGAAAAGACTGTTGGGAAGTTCAAGGGTTTCTGGGAAATATAGTCCCAAGAGATTGCAGGACCTCTGCATATGTACTCTGTACCAAACTCTGAGCCACTTCCCGAGGTGTATCAGCCAAGGGAAATAGACGCATGCTGCGTAAGAAACAAACCTAAAATCGCAGCCATTTACAAAAGGACAGTTACATTTTCCTTCCACATCCATTCCTATTATGGGTTGGCAGTAGCTCTGCTATGTCTTCTCTGCATTCTACGATGCAGGCAGGGTTTAAAGTGGAGGAAAAGAAATCTCTAAAAGGTGGAATGTAGGCATTAAATTCCCCAGTACAACTCATTGACTAGAATTTGACACGTCTTCACCCAACCACAAAGGATCCACAGAAAAGTACAAGTTGAACACATCCTTAGGAGACAGGAAATCCAAAAAGCTTAGAGAAGAGCACTAAGCATTTTTCGCGATGGCCTCCAGAGGTAAAGGGCAGCGTAGCTTCCTTGAAGAGTTCCTAGTTCTCAGGAAGCAGAAAGGCACCGCTCTGTGTGGTGTGACAACGAACAACACAGCAGTGCGTACACTAGGACAGTGTAAGCTATGAGAAAATAATAATTTGTAAATTAGCAAGGGCTCATGAGGGAGGGAGGGGAAAACATGAGAAGCTGATGCCAGGGGCTTGGGTGGAGAGCAAATGCTTTGAGAATGACGAGGGCAATGAATGTACAAATGTGCTTTACACAATTGATGTATGTATGGCTTGTGATAAGAGTTGTATGAGCCCTTAATAAAATGATAAAAAAAACAAAACAGGGCATGAGACAGGATCACCAATCACCAGCAAATGTGGGTGGGGACAGGAGGGGTGGTCTATTGAAACAATGGGATCAGAGATGGTGTCTTGGAAGATGTATATTATCTCTGGCTTGCAGGAGGAGCTGTGGGGACATAGTGGGTTATTTGGGGGCTGTAACTTAGAGGTCAGCAGCTCAAAACCACCACCACTCCGCAGGACAAAGATGAGGCTTTCTACTCCCTCAAAGAGTTCCAGTCTCAGAAACCCACAGAGGGACAAGTCTACCCTGTCCGATAGGGGTTCTGTTCATCAGAATGGATTCTATGGCAGTGGGCTCAGTTTGGGGTTTTTTTTTTGGGGGGGGGGTTGTTTCTGATTTGTAGGAGGATAAGACTTTTACTCGATGTATCGGGTTAAGAAAGAATGTTAAGGACTGAGAAAATGTAAAGTCACATCATGATCATGTCATGAATCTTCTCTCCCTGCAATATTTTGCTGATTTTCTCTTGTTTCCGTGCCCACTTCCCTTACCCTCGGGCCTAGTTCAAGCCCTCCCCAGTGTAACCACATGCCAAGAGTCTATTCACTCCTAGTCTCTCTCTGCTTATTGTCAACATCGCTGTCATAATTACTCTTTCAAATCCTGTCTCTGAGACTGTCACTCCTTTGTGCAACAATTGTAGGTGGCTCTCTCACTTTTCCCCTTAGAAAGAAGTTCCCGCTCTTCAGTGTAACATCCAGGTCTTCAGGAGGCGGCTCTCATGCCTCCCTAGTTTCAGCTTCTACGGACCTGCTCTCTCCCACTAGCTGGATCCATTATCCTCAAGTCGACTCTCAATCATGTGATCCCATGTGTGCCCGAGAAGAGCAGCGATCCGTAGGGATTTTAATGGCTTTTCCCCAGCAGCAGAGTGCCACATCTTTCATTCAAGGGACCTCTGAATAGACTCCAACTCCAAGTCTCTTAGTCAACAGTCAACCACATTAACTGTTTATACCACCCAGGGACTTCCATCCTCTACCTCACTCACATGAAAGGGGGTGTGTGTGTGTGTGTGTGTCCTCCTTGCCTTTTCCTTTGATCCTCCCAGGTAAGACAGTGTTGTTCTTTAAGCTCAACATAAACCTCCTACCTTTCGTTTTGAGTACTTCCTCTCTTCTAGTTCTTATGTGCTAAAGCTTTATGTCCATTAATGTTCATGATTTTGAATCTATTTGATCATGATCCAAAGTAAGATGTATAGCTTAGAATCACAGTCCTATGTACACACGCACCAAAAAATAGAGAAATCAAATGTTCTCTCACTATATGTAATACACTCAGATATTTTTCCTTCTATTGTTCTTTTCTTTTTTTCATGTCTATTTTTAAATGATGGTCATGACCCACTCTAAGTTGCTTCTATCACCAACATTACAAAAAAACACTATGTTGCATCGTGACGACCACCATCTTCAAGAGTGTTCTTGGATGTACATTACTGATGATACAATGGAATCAGGGAAGTCGGCCAGGATCACAGAACAAGCATGACGAAGACAGGGTCTGGACCTCACAAGTGTCGGAGGCCAAAGTCCAGACTCTTTCCCCGGATGGCCCACAGCCTCCCTCCATCTTGCCACAGGGCCTCGTTGGCATTGACTTTCAACCTCACTTTTACATCACCATACTCACTTGTTATTATTGGGCATGAGCCCATATCTGATCCCATAATCGCTTGCCTGTTCTTAAGAGCAGGGACCAAGGTTAGCTACTGCTATGCCTTCCAGAAAGTCGAATATTATGCCCAAATGGTAGATGATCAGTAAATGTCTTGAATTAAATTTTATAAATTACTACTGTGAGTCATTCAGTAGAAGTTAAATTGTGTAATGAAATTTCTGCTTAAGAAGGCAGGAAAGTATGTATTATACTTTGAGATACTTTCTATTACAGAAAAAAATTGATATCATGCCTGTGCTTTTGAATAATGAAGTTCCATTACCGGTGGGAGGTAGAAGGGTGGTCACTAATGTGGAAATAATTCTTCTACTCTTTTATATCAGTGGTCTAATGGTAGATCATCTTTTTTCATGTAATGGCAAAACTCAAAATTATGAAGATGCCTAATGTTTGCTGGAGAATATCACATTATGTTCCATTTACAGAAATGCAGTTAATCACTCATTTAACATATCTTTATTGAGCCCTTCTGTGGAGCAGGCCTCTGTGAGGCTTTCTGTGCCCCGGGAAGAACCACAACTTCACTCTAGCCCTGAGTATCTTGTTCAATTCATTGGCTAGAAGGGACCCAGAAACATTTCCTTGAGGCAAAACGAGTACCTAAGCATCCCAGACATAGGAAAATAAATTCAGGTTTCATAAAAACTCTCGTTGAAGTATATTCTTGAAGAATCATTAAAGCATTTCCCTAGGAAATCCTCTGATGTTTCATGGCCAGTTCTGATGGAATGCGGTTCTAAGTCATCTTGAAAATGTTATATTTCAGTTCATATCTGTTACAGATTAGAGTCCCCACCAAGCAATGTCTTAAATTTCTAACTGCTTTACCTACATATGTAGCCCCATTTGAGATTAGCGTTTTCTTTGTTATATTAATAAGACGAGATCCGTGTAAGGAGTATCTTAAACCTAACCACTTTTGGGATTGTCATGTTTTGAATTGTGCCCTCCCTTCCTCAAGTGTTTGCCAATTTGGCCAGGCCATGACTCTCGGTGGCTTGGCAGTTAGGTAGTGACTCGGTTTGGTACTTCTGTGATGATGTGATCATCCCCCATGATGTGATCTGATGTCATCAGCTAATTAGCTGTAAGGGAATTCGGGTGGGGAGTATGATCTGAGGTCAAGAGCGCAGCGCTGGGTGGTTTCCTGCATCACCTTCTATCTTACAAGAGAGAAAGGAGGAAGAAGTAAGCAGCGCGAGAGTCACCTCAGTGCCACCAGGAAGAAAAGTTGGGAGCACAGTGCATCCTTAGGACCTGGGCTGAGGCCATCCTTGAGCTAAGGGAAAGATTGATGCCAAGACATGGAGATTCCCAGTCAATGCCTACGCCGCGATGTCAACAAGAGAAGAAGGCCTTTCCCCAGAGCCAACAGCACAGAGATAAAGCTTTCCCCTAAAGCTGGTGGGTGTCCGGGATTCAGACTTCAAACCTCCTAAACTGTGCAGAATATAGTGGTGGTTGATACAGGTCATCCACGTGTGATATTTGCGTTATTGAAGCTCGAGATAACTAAATCATGGACAGAAAAAGAACAGATTAGGCACAGAAATTAGCAAGCACAAACGAGGAAGAGAAAAATGTCACATGATAATTAACAAGAAACCACAAAACCAAGGAAGCCAGGAACCAGAACTCCATGGCTACAGAAGCCAAACAAGGCTGGTGGTTCCAATTCCCCCAGACATGGTGGGATAAGAAGGTGTCATAATCTCCTTCCTGAGGAAGAAAGGGGTGGCAGTCTGCATCTATAAAGATCACAGACAGTCTGCTCTTTTCGCTAGAGTTGCTGTGAATTTACATGTATTCCATGCATTTTGGTCAATCTACTTCTAAAACGTCAGCCATTGAAAGCTAGGGAGTTCAGTTCTGAGCTGATACATACGGGTGGCCAGGATCAGAGTTCACTAGATGGCAAGTGGTTTACGGTGGTCTTCACAAAGTGAAAAAGGGCCCATCAAAACTGCAATAAAACAATTTGCTTTCATATTTGTCTACTTTGACTAGTGCTGGCTTTACCAGTACATCTCTTTAGGGAGTGTGAGTGTGTGTGTGTGTGTGTGGTGTGATAAAGCATTGTCTTCTGGTAAAGATAAGAAAAGTGATCTACGTATATTACACATAGATATTAAAAAACAAAGAAAAATCATAAATTGATTAATGGAATCCAGGCTAATAAAAGGAAGGAATTTAAGTGTTCTGAAATGGCGGTTACCCTGCAATTAAAAGAGTCATCCATTTTGTTTATTCTGCTATGGAGTAGAGTTTTTGTTTTGTTTTTGTTTGTTTGGTGTGTGTGTGTGTGTATTTGTAATCACTATAAACACTCCATATATGACATCAGAACATTTGAGGGTTTTGTCTCTTTAAAACTGCATCTCAATAATTACATATCAAGGCTTCATAAAGCAGAGTTTCAATATTTCTTTGATAGAATTAGTTTTCCATTAAAAAGTTAATTGAAATTTTATAGAGTGGAATTATTTTCACATCAATCTGACGTGCTGAATAATTTGATCTGAGCAGTCTGTTGTAACTCCATTGCCCTTATCTACACATTTTATTTCTATTATATTCATACAATATCTAGGTCAACATTAAATTTACTTCAATATTGTAAGCGTGTCCTCAGTCCCCCCGTGTAATGGGAGCCAGCCCTGTGCATTGGTCTGAACAGAGTCAAGAGGCAGCATGTATAGGGAGGGGAGAGGCTCAGACTCCATGCTCTGAGATCCTGAACCACAACACGGCATGGCCTAAAGTGACAGCCATAAAGGCTAATGTGTTAGCAAAGGGCAGCTATGGTAGGGCGCTTGGTTGAGGGCATTCAAGTGCTACTGAGCACTTAATATGAGCTAAAGCGTGAGAGTGAGATGGAGACAAATTCACCAATTCTTGGAAAGTTGGTATTGTTAGCGGCCATCCACTCATCGGCGTCAACTGATGGAAAGCCCACATGTTTCAGAGTAGAACTGAGCTCTGTAGGTTTTCTTTTTGGGGGGTGGGGGTTGGGGGGGCTGGTTGTCATGTTTATGGAAGCAGATTGCCAGACCTTTCTTCCACATCACTGCTAGGTGGGTTCAAGGCACCAACCCTTTGGCTAATAACCAAGTACAACCACTGATAGTCTACATGGACCTTAATTATTGGGTATCTTTCCAGATGTATACAAATCCCCCAAGAACATTTAGAGTCATTCATTGTCGCTATTTTCTTTCTTATTCACTCGTGAAAGCTGTCTAAGAGATGAAAGGAAAACCATTACTCCCTCATCACGAGGCCAGCGTGCTTTTGGAATGAGGGAGGCTAGATCCGCTAGACCCAAGCTTTTCAATGGCGGGTCTTGAAACACGAGATGAAGAACAGCTTTCTAGGAACCTTGACATGCTTTTGAGGAGTGTGCCGTCGAATGTCCTAGAAATCCTTGGCACTGCCCACCATTCGCAAAGGGGTAACACCGAGATGAGCAGAGCCCTTGCAGGGTGAGCGCTCCGGCTGTCTTGAGTGGCGCAGTGGTCCACCCATTGTCTAGATTCCCCACTCCCAGGACACTCTGGAAGGAGGCAGACACATCAGAAGTGTTGTAAAAAAAACCAAACAAAACCTGACTGTAATTTTACGGATTCAAATGTATAATTTTTCACATTATTTTCCTAGCTAGCTTAGAAGAGTAATCACCGCCTCAGCTACGACAGAAAGACTAAAAGGGGAATCCATATGAATTGTCCCCTAAGTGTCAGTAGGATGCTGTTAGAGCCCGACTTGCCTCATGTGTCAATGATTCCACTGAAATCAAGTCGTGATCATTTCTTGTTCCTAGGAGACAAGAACCAATCTTGTCATAGAAGCAGGGGTTGACCGCAGTAAGTCGGTAGGAATTCAAACTCGGCAAATATTCATTCTGTGGCTTATGGCTGACTCCAGCCCATAACCACCGGCTGTCAACAGAAGACGACACTGTCCGGTCCCGCAGTATGCTCACAATCGGTGCCACGTGTACCACTGGGTCCATCCATCTCACTGAGGATGTCTCTAGGGGTCTCTCGCCCTCCTGCTAACCTGCTCAAAATGCATGGTGCGGTGGAGTCTCCCTGTCCTCACGTCAGCTGAGCTGCTCTGACAGCGGTGTTCATTCTTCTGGCAGCCCGGGGTCTATTGACTCTTCCTCACCAGCACCACAGTGCCTTCTTTATGGTCCAGATTCTCGTGCAGTCGAGGTGCTTGACAACACGCTGGCTCTCTCAGGTGCACCTTCATCCTCAGAGTGGCTTCTTTAGGCTTAGACAGTTTGAAGAGGTCCTTTGCACCAGGTTGGCCCAGAGCAACGTGTCGTTTAAGTTCTTGACTGATGCTAGCAAGGGCATTGATTGTGGAGCCACATAAAATGAAATAGAAGTAAAATCAATTATTTATACAACTCTTAATGTTATTAGACAGGCTACTAAGAGATTTCTGTTCCACAGCTCAAAAGGGAGTATAGGACAGTGTTTCAAGTGAGTGTTACTGCCCCCTGGGGGGCTCTGGAGCAATCCAGGGGCATTGGAAGTTTAGATACACTTTATCCTGGACAAGGCTTTCTACTCCTGAAGAGTTACAATCTCAGGAATCCACAGGGACGCTTCTACCATGTCCTTTGAGTCAGAATTGACTCAGTGACTGTGAAGTTTTTAATTTTGTTTTTGTTTTTCATGGGCTGTAGTACAAAATTTTTTAAATGCCAGGGAGGCAGTGAGTAATTTCTTTCTCCTTTTTTTCCGAAAAGGGGACTGCATGCCAAATCAGTTTGGGAATCTGTAATATAGAACATTTTTTTACCTAGCTGGCTTAAAGTGTTCTAAACTACTTATTATCACCATAGCTACCCACTACCCACATCTCCATACCAACAGTGCAGTTTGTATCATGCCATGGATATTTGAGAGCCTGGTAAAAATCATGAACATTTGATTTGTAAGCAAAACATTTGTACTAATATGTGATATATATGGCATACCTATTTTATATTTTAACTTTATGTCTTAAAACAGAATACCCGTCTCTCCTCACCCTAAGCAAACTACCAAAACTCTGTGGGTTATCTCTATTACACCCCTTCATCTGGAGCAGTGTTCCCAATGTGGGGGTGACTGCGCCTTCTCGGTTACCAGAACAATCCAGGGGGATGCAAACGCAGATCCATATCATGTATCCTGGATTACAAGCTGCAGGACAAAAGGTTTTCATCATCAGTGGCTGCTGAGGTGGTGTTTTTAGTTTTAGTTTTGTTTTGTTTAAGGGGCAGTAAGCCAAAGAAGTATGGGAACTTATGATCTAGGGAGGTGAATGCACTTCTCTCTTCTTATTCCAAAATCCCTGAGGGATCAAACCCAAACAACATGGCCACCACTTAGAGTCATTCCAAGTGAGAAGCAATGACTAATGAATGTTAGAACCAACATGTTGACACTTTGTAAAATGAGAAAGAACAGCATCTTCTAAGATGGCTAACACAAATGTATGGTATATGAGGGGGGTACCCAAAAATACTCCAAAAAAGCTCTGCTCAACACTACTAGAGCATTGTGTTAAAAACAATGTGGTATCCAATAAAGAGAACGATAATGAAATGTAAAGGTAATCACTACTTTGTGTGTCACCACCATGGCCTTCCAAGAGAGCAAACCAATCGAAAGACGATCATTCAGAATGATCATAGCGGATATTATAGCAAGACTTAGTCTCACATCATCAGGAAAGACCGGTCCCTGGAGAGGGCCATCGTGTGTGGTAACGTGGAGGGTCAGCAAGAAAAGAAGAGGCGCCTCAGGGAGATGGATTGACACCATGGCCGCAACGGGGGCCGCAAACTTAACAATTGTGAGGACTTCAAATGGTCAGTGTGTTGCTCTGTTGTGTGTAAGGTTGCTTTGAGTCAAAAGTGGCAATGGTACCTCACAACCGCCACACTGGATCTCATGGCAAAATATTGAGGAAAAGTCTCTTACGGAAGCAGAAGTTACTGTGCTCCTTTCTTTAAAAAAACGTTTCTGCCTCTCTAGCCCTGAGGGAGAGGGCCTTGACAGAAAAAACATTATGTACTCAACTACTACCATGAAGACTGGTGGCTTGAACCCATCGACTGCTCTTTGGGAGGAAGATGGGCCCCCTGCTTCTGTTAAGGTCACACCTTTGGAAGCTCCCTCCACAGGGCAGTTCTTCTATGTCCTACAAGGTCCCTGTGATTTTAAAGGGACTTACCTCCTCTCAAAACTGTCATTAGTGGTAGAATTATACACTGTATATAGCTAAGTGATACCATTTGACATCCATGTCATACATTATACGATATGTGCTTTTACCAGAGGCACCCCACTCTCGACATACAACCTGGCTCTCTCCTATGGGGTACATGTATAAGCATCCTTATTCCTTGTCTTAGGGTTCTCTAGAGAACAGAAGCAGAACAAAAGACAGATTTACCTCATGGAATTAACTCGCACAATTACAAATGCTGTCAAGTTCCAAATTCACATTCGGTAGATCAGGCAGCCGGCTCGAGACTTCGACTGGTTGATGGGACTGTGTGAGGGTGGAAATGGAATGACTGGTACATCCAACATTTATAGTTGGACACGCAATCAGAGACTTGCAGGTTTATGGCCCCAAGGCTGTACGTCAGGTCAGAAGAGTGCAGGATTGAGAGAGTAAGCTGGGCCAGAATATCTAAAGATATTTCAGGGGCAGACCACCTCTCCAAGAAAATGCCCCTTGCAACTGATTGGTTGAAAATAACACAGCACATCAAGGAAGGTGATTGATAATAAAAGGCAATAATAATGAAGACTTGAAAACCAAGTGTTCGATTTAAGTCAGAACTGACTTAGGCAGCAGTTGCAGGGGAGAAACCAATGTTCGGTCAGGGACAGCCTGTAATGGTGTCAAGTGGTGGCAGCAGTAATGAAACCCAGCTTCTCAAATAACCAGCTGGAAACAATGAGTTTAAGTCTGTTATTTTCCATTTTCACCCATCAATGCTTTTTCTCTCATTGGAGGAAGTTTCTATAACCAAATCCTTTTGAATTATGCTGTTGTTTGATCTTTCATATAAATTGTGAAACACATGTTGTTGCATAAGAAATTGCATTTGTGTTGTTGACTTTTGCCATGTCTTATGCTTCAGATTAAAATGAAATCAGATGTGTATCTTGGAGGTGATCAAGAATCAATTGTTCCTCGTAGGCAGGATCCTCATGGAGATTTAAGTAAAAGCTATGTACTCTTTACAGAAAATCCTATTTTATAAATATATTTTAATTCTTTGTTGACACAGTGCTCAGAGAGAATAATTTTTATACTATGCACATCATTTAGCTTTGCAAACTTAATTTGGCAGCAATGTAGCCTCGGAACATTACAGAATACAAACACATACGCTCATGAGATTATCTCCTTATTTTTCCAGGAATCAAGCCAAATTATTTCTGAATTTCTGAAAGGATGAGTTTTCTCATTGATTTCTGAAGAAAGTACAAGTAATAGGTGGGGAAGGGGCAGCTATGGGTAAAGTACATAGAAGTGTGCACAGAGATATATACATGGACTTGAGTAGTGTGTGCCAGGGCTCCGTAGTCTCCCTTCCATCGTCTCAGTCTTATCTGCTTATAAGTTGCATATCTGACAATAGGTAAATCACGCACATGAAATTTATCAAGGAAGCAAGGGATTTTGTGGCAATGAATAAGTAGAGTTAAGATTTGAGTCCCCTGTTAACTTGCAGAACGGATATCCTAGTTTATTCAGTTTAGTGACATACATAGGTTTATTTAACTATCAAAATTAGAAGTATTTCCTGAATATTACTGCTCCTAATTGGCAGTGTGGGATATTACCATTCATATTGGTGATATTGAATGTGAAGAAAGAATCTGGACTTGGAACCAAAAGCAGTGATTTTTAGCGTTTTTGTCCGCTTTTTTTTTTCTAGCCTCAGTGAATCACTTTCTCTATGAAGCTTAATTTTCTTATCGGTAAAATGGGTCTAATACCAATATACTTCATATGGCTTCTTTAAGTTAAAAGCAAAAGCACTGTTATCAAGTTGGTTCTGAATCCACCGGTCTTTATACGTATAGATAGCCTCATCTTTCTCTGTGAAGCAGCAGGTGGGTTTGAACCACTGCTCTTGAAGTTGGCATTCGAATTATCTAACACATAGCACTACCTGGAAACCTTTTAAGAAACAAGAGTAATCCATGTTAATCTAAGTCTTTTTTAAGTATTTCAGGATTTTTGTGGGCTTTAAAGCTCTGGTATTAGGCACATACATTTTCAGAATTGTATCCTCTGGATGCTTTGTCCCTTCATTGTTTTGAAATAACCTTATTTATCACTGGCAATATTATTTGTTCTAACAGCTACTTTGAAATATAGTAATACAGTCATTGCAGCTTTTTTATGCTGAATGTTTCTGAGGCTAATGTTTCCACCCTTTTATTTTTAATCTACTTAGATTTTTATATTTGAACTAGATTAGTTGTACACAACTTATAATTTGTTGTGTTTTATATGCAACCTGACAATCTCTGCTTTTTAGTGAGATTCTTAGACCATTCACATTTAATATAATTGGTGATCTTGTTAGGCTTACCTTGCTGTTTATTTTTTATTGACATATTCATTCACTTTATAACCTTTTCTGCCTTATTTGCATTCATTGAGTTTCCTGTGATTCTAGTTTATTTTATTGACTTATTAGCCATAACTTTTGTATCGTAACTTAATTGTTTGTTTTAAAGTTAAGTTGCATATATTTTAACTTAACCTCAGTGTTCTGTTTAGTGATACATATACATACAGTATAAAACCTTAAGATAACATATTTCCACTTTTTCCATTCCAAGCATGTGCCATTATTATGAATTTTCCTTGTTATTAACCCCACATGACATGGATATATATATATATATATATATATATATATATATATATTAATCATTTTATTGGGGGCACATACAACTCATCACAATACATACATACATCCATTGTGTCAAGCACATTTGTACATTTGTTGCCATCATCATTCTCAAACATTTTCTTTCTACTTGAGCCCTTGGAATCAGCTCCTCATTTTTCCCCTCCCTCTCCTCCCCCCCTCCCTCACGGACCCTTGATCATTTATAAATTATTATTATTTTCTCATGTCTTACACTGTCTGATGTCTCGACAGGGATACTTTTAAACTCCCCATTTTTAAAAATATATATTTTAATAATAATAATTTGCATATTTACCTTTGTAGTGACCATTCCTGGTGCTCTTCCATCCTTTATGTACATGCATATTAATATTATTTTGCTGCCTGAAGAAAATTCTTTAACATCTCTTGTTTTGCATATTTTCTGATAATTAATTTCTTTAGATTTTCATAAATTTGAAAGAGTCCACTTCCATTTTTGAAATCTTTCCCCCGTTCTGAATATAGAATCTTAGATTCTGTTCTTTTTGTCTTTCTTTCTGTCCTTTAAAGATGTTACTGCACTGTCTTCCTGACAGTAAATCTACTGCTTTTCTTACCTTTATTCCTTGATCTGTATCATGTCTCTACTTTGGAAACCTTTCTAAAGATTTCCTCTCTACCACTGGTTTTGATCAAAATAATTACTTTTGTCTTGGTGTAATTTTTTCCTCTGTGTTTTCTGCTATGTGTATGTAGATGTGGGGAGCAGTGGTGCGAAGGTGCACATGCTCACAGCTGGGGAGACGGAAAGATTTGGGTTCATAGAGGTTTTTGACTATATGAGTTTATCCTTTCCATCAATTTTGAAAACTTTCTGACAGTATTTAATTCATTTTTTCCCTGTTCTCTTCCCCCTCTAGCCTCCTTGAGTCACACACACACACACACACACACACACACACACACACACACGACTTACTCACTGCTATCCAATTGATTCAGACTCATGGTGACACAACTAGACAGGGTAGTATTCCCTTTCTGGGTTTCCAAGATTGTAACCCTTTAGAGGAGGAAAAAACCTTATTTTTTGGCCCACAGAGCAGCTGGTGGTTTCAAACTGCTAACCTTGTGTACTAGGCTGGTGATTGTTTTCCCTACCTTTTCTTTTTGTGTTTCATTTTGGATAGTTTCTAGTGCTGTCTGTTCAAGTTTACAAATTGTTTTCTGCAGTATTTGACTTCTAATCCCCTTCCATATTTTTTCACCTCATGTATTATATCTTTTATATCTGATTTTTATCATTGTTATATCTTTAATGCTTCTACTTAATGTTTTGGATGGAACAGTTAAAATAACAGCTGTCTTGTCAGCAAAACATAGTATCTGGGCCTGTTCTGTGTATGTTTTCATTATTTTAGATATTTATTATAAGCTGCATTTTCTGTTTCTTTGCATATCTGGGGATATTCATGTATATATATATATTATACATATAATTTTATATTACCAATTCACACTTGTAAAGTGTATAGTTCAATGGTTTTTAGTTGTGCAACCTTCACCATGATCTAATTTTTAAATACTTGCATTACCCCAAAGAAACACTTCATACACACTCTTAGCCCTAGCCCATTCTCTGGCTCCCTCTTCCAGTCCCCGGAAACCACTAATCTGCTTTCTATCTTCATGAGTTTGCCAATTATGGATACTTCATACAATGGGAATTATAAATGTGCGTGTTTTATTTTGTGTCTGTGACTGCCCTTTTTGACTTAGTATAGTGATTTCAAAGTTCATTCATGTTATGATGTCTATCAATTCTGAATTTCATTTGTATTTCTAAATAATCTTCTATTGTATGGCTATAACACATTTTGCTTCTCCATCCATCAGTTGCTAGGTAACTGTGTTGTTAATGCCTGGAACATTTTTGTTGGAAATCAAACTTGTGAATTTTACCTTGTTTGGGCCTGGATATTGTTATTTCTATAAATAGACTTAAACTTTATTCTGGGATACAGTTAAATTACTTCAGTTACTGTTTGGGCTTTCCAAGCTTTGTGTTTAAGATTGTTAGGCATAATAACCTAGAGCTAATTTTTCCCTACCACCGAGTAAAGAGTTTATATGTCATGTCCACCACCCCATGAAGCTCCAGATTTTGCAAACTACTGGTGGTGGGAACAGGTAGCGTTCCTAGGCTTGTGTGAGTTCTGGGAACTTCCTGTCTTTTCAGATGGCTCTTTCTCTGGTCTTGTGCAAGCTATTCCCATGTGTGAATAGCCCAGTCCCTCACTAGATAACCAAGTGAAATCCCTGCGGACCTCCTGGGTTCTTCTGGGTGTAGCTCTTTCCTTTTAGCTCTTCTGTTCTACAAGAGTCCGCATGGCACAGTTGGTTACATGTGGGTTTGCTGACTTCAAGGGCAATAGTTCGAAACCTCCAGGGGAGAAAATGAGGCTTTCGACTCGGTAAAGAGTTACAGTTTCAAAAACCACAGGAGCAGTTCTACCCTGTCTTATGGGGTTGCTAGGTGGCAAAAATGTCTCAATGACAGTGAGTGAGTCCTATGAAATCCCATCTTCTCGTTTGTCTGAGAAGTCATGTCTGGTCCCTCTGGGACAATGGCACAAAACCTGGAGGAAGGGCAGGTATCACCCCTCTGTGCTGCACTCTGAAAATCCCCCCCAAAATAGAAACTGTATTTGTAGGACTGACCTCTTTTGTTTCCTATCTTTTAAGAATAATTGTTCTTCATTCCCTGGGATATGCAATGGTTTTCAAATTGTTGTTGTGTGTATTTGATATGCTTTTTTGTTGTGTCACTTCAGAGGATAGATATGGTTCTTAGTATCCATCTCAGTTAAAAATCTAAGTGTTAGCACTAATAATTGTAAAGGTTAAATTACTCACTGATTAAATTACTCCTTGATGGCTCTCAACACTGTTGTAGAGAAAAATATAAAGTCTGATTCACCTAAAGCCGCTATTACAATTTTTTTAAATGTTGCAACTCTAGTTTTTTCTAGCCATCCTCGGGGTATGGCTTTGATTGGTTATAACAGGTAAGATTGACAGTGGCATGTTGGTGACTCGCATGCTAATAACCATTTATTTAGGAAACCCATTGGTGTCAACTGACCTTAGTGAACTTGGGAACATTTATGTCTCCTCTCACAGGTTATCAGCGAATTCGAAGCCTCCCCTGACTCGTTTTCCTACAGAATCCCTAACCTGAGTCGGAATCGCCAGTACAGCGTCTGGGTGGTGGCCGTGACTGCCGCTGGGAGAGGCAACAGCAGTGAAATCATCACCGTCGAGCCGTTAGCTAAAGGTGTGCTGCTGCCCTTGTAAGGCCCTGGTTTCTCACTCGAGTTCGACTTTTAAAATGTCACATGACGTGTCTCCGCCCCCAAAGAGGGCTGCTTACCAGCACGGGCTTTTGTGCAAACCAAACCACTAAGGGGGAATGGTTTTTGCAGCTGCGCCTATCTGTAAAAATCAGGAACAAAGGAATTCCCACCCACCCCTGTGGAAGCTACATAGCAGCTTCCCAGGAGAGTTCTACTTTCCTAGACGTCATGTAGTTTGTGAGTAGTGTATATATGTTTTGACGATGGAATTGGCAATGCTACACATATAAGAAAACCATAGTCTGTTCTTCGACTGATAGAATGCTATACACCATGATCTTAAGTAGCAGTGGTGAGACAGAGTCTCCAAGGACCCAAAGTTCCTAAAAGCAAATATACCACTGTCACATTGAATGCTTAGTATGACTCACAGCCCACATCAAAGCAGCCCGAAGACCTGCCACCATCGAGTCTGTTGTAGCTCATGGCAACCCTATACAGAGTTTCCAAGGTTTTCCAAGGTTTACCGGAGCAAACAACCTCCTATTTCTGCTACAGAGTGGTTTGTAGGTTTGAACCACTAACCTTGGAGCTAGCAGTCTAAGGCTAAGCACTATAGTCTTATTCTGCTTCTAGGAACTGCTGCCCTTCCCTTTTTCTGAGTTAGTGTTTTTTGCAAGTAGAATTTACTGTATCACAAATCCAGGCTAGCGGGAGATGGCCCTGATCTTTGATTGCATAGCCCTGGCAATTTATTGGTATCCAGGGATCTGAAAAAGTAAACAAATATTTCAAGAGGCTAACTGTACTTCCATGGGCTCTTAGCAACATGTTTATGAAAATGCTAACTAAGAAATAGGCAGCATGAAGTAACGAGGACAGAGCAAGCGGCCCGAGGAGGCTGCAGCTTGGACTCTCACGGGAAGAGTGGGGATTGGAAAAGCAGACCAGTGCAAGGTAGGTTTTGGATATAGACCAGGCAGCGCTTGGTGATAGAAGGGAAATGGAGGTAGAAAGGGGAGCCACGAGAATGCGCCCAGAATTCTCACAAGAGTTATTGTCAGATGAGGTGTTCTGCTTGTGGCAGAGGCTGACGTCGAAGCAGGTGAGAGGGCATCGGGAGTTGAAAACTGGACATGCTACCTTTTGGGGGGTCAGGAAACCATCCATTCAGAAATAACTGTGAAGGTGGGGAAAGCCCCAGCCCTCAACAGGTGTAGCTGTGAGTGTGGCCAGCACATAGCTACCTGTGGAGAGCCAGGTGTGAATGCGGTCATCTGGGAGAGAGGATGCATCCAGAGGAGATAGAGGTACAGGACTAAGCTGTGCGAAGATGGTCGCCAAGCAAAATGTGGAAGGCCAGAGAAGAAGAAAAACCAGGAGGGTGTTATGTCATAGATGAAAGGTAGGTGCTTTAAAAAAAAAAAAGAAGCAGGCTGCCAGGCACGGCAGTGGACCCAGTCTCCAGAGTGCCTTTTCATTTGGCCGCTAGGAGGACCTCACTGATCTCTGTGAGGACCACTGCGCTGACAAAGGAGAGCGCACGAGTGAATCGGAGGTCAGGAAGGTAGCAGCTCATCGAAAATTCTTGAAACACACACACATCGTTTAAAAGAAGTGTAGATAAAGGAGGGAGCCCCAAGAGAGGGTCATGGCCAAGGAAACGTTCTAATTTCATTGTTGTAAATATGCTTGCTATCAAAATGGTAATGGGAAGAATCCAGTAGAGAAGGGGATGGAGGTGTGGGTGGAGAGAGACGGATAGCACAGGAGAGAGAGCAGATAGGGTGTGGGGGAGAGAGAACAGTCGTCTGAACACCTGTGAATGGAAGATGTGCCCCTCCTCCGACGGGAACAGCAAGGAAGGAGAGCAGGGCAGATGCCAGCGGGCTTATAGATGTGGTGGCAGGAACTACCCGCCATTCTCTCTGTCCATGTGGGGATGGTGAGGAGTTTCAGGAGACTGCAGGCAATAGGAAATCATTTCGGAGCAGCCAAGGCCGTGTGAAATTTACTAGACATAGCCTGACAGAATCCTACATGCATGCCTTGCTGTGGAGGGATTCTCACTCATTAGCAAGCTTCAGCTCTAAAACGCACCCCGTCAAGGGGATCCCCACTCCTAGCAACCCTATAGGACCGAGTAGAACTGCCCCTGTGGGTTTCTGAGTCACCCTACCGACTAGAGTCAAACTGCAGAGTCAAACAGTTGGATTCCCAAGTCTGTAAATATTTATGGAAGAAATCTATTTTGTCCTATGCAGTGACCACCCACCTTTGGGTTAGGAGTCAAGCACTTAACCATTGTATCATCAGGGCTCCTTCATGTACATACGCAAACTCGACTCGCAGTGCCAGCCAATCGGTTCTGACCCAGAGTGACCCTATAGGACTGAGTGGAACTGTCCCTGTGGGTTTGGAAGATTAGAAATCTGGAAGGGAGCAGAAAGTTCCATCTGTTTCCTGTGGAGCAGCTAGTGGGTTTGAACTGCTAACTCTGTTCATGGCCCCATGTGCAACTCACTAAGCCATCAGGGCTCCTTCTTTTTTTTTTAACATTTTATTAGGGGCTCATACAATTCTTATCACAATCCATACACACATCGATTGTGTAAAGCGCATTTGTACTTCATTCTCAAAACATTTTCTCTCCACTTAAACCCCCAACATTAGGTCCTCATTTTCCCCTCCCTCCCTGCTCCCCCCTCCCTTGTGAGCCCTTGATAGTTTATAAATTGTTATTTTGTCATATCTTGCCCTGTCCGACTCCTCCCCTCACCCCCTTTTCTGTTGTCCATCCCCCAGGGAGAAGGTCACATATAGTTCCTTGTAATCGGTTCCCTACTTCCTACCCACTCTCCCTCCACCCTCCCTGTTTCGCCACTAACACCACTGGTCCTGTAGGGCTCATCTGCCCTGGATTCCCTGTATTTTCAGTTCCTATCTGTACCAGTATACGTCCTCTGGTCTAGCCAGACTAGCAAGGTCGAATTCTAGTCATGGTAGTGGGAGCGGGGAGGAAACATTTAGGAACTAGAGAAAAGTTGTATTTCTCATCATTGTTACATCGCACCCTGACTGGCTCATCTCCTCCCCGAGACCCCTCTGCAAGGGCATCTCCAGTGGC
>NW_022111372.1:33225704-33229270 GCF_000313985.2 Echinops telfairi | reverse complement strand
AGTGACACAGTGTGGGAATTGCACCCGATCTGATCCCGCCACACTGAGGCAAAGCACTGGGGGAGTGCAGCGGAACAGCAGGGGAGGGGAGCAGCAAGATCCCCAGGGCTCCTTCTTATACCAAATCCAGACCAAACACACTCACTGCCATCAAGTCGCTGCCGACTCAGAGCGATCCCACAGGACAGGGTTGACCTGCCCCTGTGAGTTTGTGAGACGGTAACTGCTTATGGGAGCAGAAACCCCATCTTTCTCCCTCTGCGCAGATGGTGGTTTCAAACTGCTAATCTTGTGTATCACGGCTCAGTACACATGGGCTCCTCCTTCTCATATAGCAGTCCCCCAGTTCTCTTTTACATCAATTTCTCTAGAAATGTTCAGTTTCTCATGTTCAAATGAGGTTCGCCTACAGTTATGGTTCATCTAGCTGGGGTTTATGTATAGGTGCTGAGCTAGAGACTCTATCAGGAATGGAGGATCATTTAGTCTGTCTGAGACCACCCAGAGAAGACAGACCCTGGTCAGCTATTAAAGTAGAAAGATCCAGCCACAGGTTTGGGAACACCCAAAGGCGTTCGTTGTTCGGTGTCTTTTAGAGATCAAGGCTGAATGGCAGCCGTCTACATCTATGGATGGGTTCTCACTGCCATCAAATTGATGCCAACCCTTAGCAAGCTGTGTGAGTCTGGGTTGACTAGAGAAACACATCCAGAGACACTCATGTGTATAAGAGTGAGTTTAATATCTAAGAGTAATTGTATATTAAGAAAACATCCCGGCCCAGTCCAGATCAAGCCCATTAGTTTGATATTAGCCCATATGTCTGATATTAGTCCATAAATTCTTCTGCAGACTCACACAGCACATGCAATGATGCCAAAAGCAGGAAGATCACAGGCCAGCAGGTGAAAAGTCTTATGGAAACATCTCAGCACTGGTGCAGCTCTCCATGTGGCTCCTCCAGCTCCAGGGCTCTGGCTGCCATCAGCTTGGCTTCATGTGCCTTGTTAACAGGAATGCAAAGCAGAGAGAGAGTGAGTCTCACCTCCAGGGAGGAAGAGAAGAAGTCCCAGAATCCTCAGGAGAAGGCCAGGCCCACACAGAGGCATCATTGACAATAACCTGATTGACAGACAAGACACCACCCCTTCACTCAAGTTGACAGGAGATTATGTAACCACCACACAAGCCTATAGGACTGGGTAGAAATGCCCCTGTGAGTTTCTGAGACTGTAACTGTTTACGGGAGTAGAAAGCCCCATCTTTCTCCTGTGGAGTAGTTGGTCATTTTTGAACTATCAACCTTGATGGGTAGTAGGGTTCAAAACCCAACCCTTCGGTTTCAGAAGAGGATTTTTGTGGAGGACTGACAGAATGGAAGCCTGACTCTTTGTGAGAGGAAGTCCACCTGGGGCCGTGTGCAAACACAGAATATGGCGAAGAGAATGCAAGCCCCCAGGTTACACGTGGGCTACAGAGCTCCTCATCAGAGTTACCTGGGGTCATTGTTAAAAGAGACTCTGAGGCCGCCAGTGACCCGGTAAATCTACAGGGTCAATGTGGGAAATTGGCATTTTAACAACGGCTCCAGGAGATTCACTTGCCCGCTCCAGTGTCGGAACCATAGGTCTGTTGTTTGGTTGCAGTGGAAATACCATATATAATGCGTGGATAAGCCAAGTTTTTCAGCACATTTTTTAATGCAGTTTTTGTGGTAAAATTAGGTGCCTCAGCTGATAGTTGGGTATATTTAGCTATGACTCTCGACATCCCCGCTCCTTCAAGTCGGGGTGAGTTCTAGAAACGGGCGCTGGACTTGAAGAGGAATGTAGATCTAGTGAGTGGTTTGCACATTGCTAGTGGCAAACAGTACAGAAACCCCAGATTCAATGTACAGGGTTACAAACAGCTTTTTAAAGAATGGAATGGAAGATTCTAGGCCAAAGATGGAAAAAATATACCTGTTTTCTCTAAATATTCATACCCGCCCAGTGTTTGTGCAGCTTCTGAATTTTGATGTAAACCAGTGGGGTTTCTATTTAAAAAACGTGAACTCCCTTGAGTCTAGGTGCATTTCTTTATTCACCCTATTTTACTTTTGAGAACGTCCACCCTCCTAGAAAACGATAGTCTAAAAAGTTTGAAAGGAAAAAATGCCAAGCATTAACCTGGGCAAACACTTGACACTCCCTGCACTGGAATCTCTTTTGTTATCACGATGGAAAACTAGAAACGAGGAAGCAGGTGAAGTGGCCCCTCCCCCAGAAAATGCCACTTCTGGGCACAGAGAAGTACAGCCCAGGTGCCACCTCAGAGGAGCCTGCTGTAAGGAGGAAGAGCCTCAGGTTTGACCTTAGGAAGGTGCAGTTGCTCCAAACAATGGTTGGTCTTTGCTCCTAGACTTACTGCACAAGCAAGTCCAGCTGGCATCTCCTCTTCTCTGTACTCCTGCCCACGGGGCTTCGAACAACCCTAAGAGGATCGATTGGTTTGGAATATCTTAAAGACTAAGGTGCATGTTTTTGACAAGGATGGTTTTATAATGAGTTGACTCTGGAAACTTCACCTTTTTTGGCATTCTAGAATTTTTCTGGGAAACCTGCTTCCCATTCCCTTGTAACCAATCCAAACCCTCAGAGAGAATTGTGCATGAGTCTAAACCCTGGTCCCATCCTTATGAACCCAGGGTCAGAGTGAGATTGCCTTCCCGCTGTGATCTGTATCCATACATCTGTCTGTCCAGGCTATGCAGTGGGTCTCACATGGGAAGAGACCACGTGTGGTAGTTACATAATCTGGTGTCAGTTTGGGACTTGAGGGGATTAGGAGTGAGGGGTGGGGTCTAGTCATCAATGAGGTCATAGCCAATGAGGCCTGTGGGGGGGCCTGGCCTTCTCCTGAGAATTCCGGGAAATCCTGTATTCCTTCTTGGAAGTGGGAGACACTATCTTTCTCTGCTGACAACACTCACTCCCTTGGAGACTCTCTAGTGATAAGGCTGACTCCCTGTGAGACATCCCTGAGGAAAGCCACATGGACCTCCCCTAATGCAGTCATAGGTGCTGGAGAAGCCATGTGGAGACCCCTGCCAGCGCTGAGATGCTTGTAACGCCACTGGATCCGTAGGACTTCCCACCCACTGGCCTGTGATCTTCCTGCATTCGGCATCATTGCATGTGTTTCGTAACTCACAAGAGGACATTATAGATTGGTATTGGACATATAGGCTAATATCAGACTTATGGACTTGATCTGGATCAGGCTGGGATGTTTCCTCAATGTTCAGCTGATCTTGAATATAAACCTCTTTCTTATACATGTATGTGTGTCTGTGAATTTGTTTCTCTAGTCTATCCGGACTGACACACCATGTGTCAGAGGGGGCCACTAGAATGATCCAGTGAAGCTGCAAAAGCAGATGTTGACACCTTATGCTCAATGATGGCCTATCATGCAGAAGTTATCAATTGCCAAAGGGCCACAGAGTAATTTTTTTTTTTTTTTTTTGTATTTTAAAGGGAGCCGTAGGGCAAATAAGTTTGGAAACCTAAGAAATTAAGATGCAC
>NW_022111372.1:33209865-33225604 GCF_000313985.2 Echinops telfairi | reverse complement strand
TTTTTTTTGTATTTTAAAGGGAGCCGTAGGGCAAATAAGTTTGGAAACCTAAGAAATTAAGATGCACATATTTAGCAAAGGTCAGGCAGCTAGATAATGGTCGCTCTGTAATTTTTTTTTTTTTTTTTTTGTATTTTAAAGGGAGCCGTAGGGCAAATAAGTTTGGAAACCTAAGAAATTAAGATGCACATATTTAGCAAAGGTCAGGCAGCTAGATCATGTTGGCTCTGTAAGATGTGTTTCTTTGTGTTTCCCCCGGCTTATGAGTCAGACCTGGAGGTGTCCCTGGGAACTTGTCGCTGCCCAGACACGACTCTGGCAGGCTGCTCTACACTTTCCCATCTCTACTGCCTGCACCTTTCCGTTACTGGGGCACTAAGCCAATACCAGACACCCCTGACCGATCCTTCTGCTTGGACATCAGGGGCATTGTCCCAAGCAAATAGTGATTCTTTTCAGAGAGGATTGATCTCTCTGTAGATGTTCATTTTCCTTCATGTTGGTGCTGAAGATGAAGCTGATATCAGAAAGACAAGAAAGTCCCACAAAAATTGATAAATAGAAGTTGTTCCTGTTTTCCGTCTTCCTGCCTTATGGGGCTTTATGTACTGTAGTCTCTGTTCGCTCCGATATTAAAAGTATATTTTAATGCGCAGTTTTGGTGTGAAGATAGATTGCTTAATAAAGGCTTTGGGAAATAATTTGGCTCATAGAAAACACAGCTTGTAGCTGCTTGGCTTATGGAGCCCCATGTATTTAATTTAGGCTTCCTGCATTCAGTCAATGGAAGAAGAAAAAGAAAAGGCTACAATGAGGATTTCCAGCGATGTGTTTGTTCTTTCTTATAATAAAACAACCCCCTTCCCTGATATCAGAGGACAGTTGTTACAGGCATGGACAATGTGGCAGTTGCCTGGAGTGTAAATGACTTCATTGGGGAAGGTCATTCTGGCCTCAGCTGTAGATAAGCTCTGAAGTAATTGGGCTTCTGTCCTGTTTGGTGTTCCAGCCCCCGCACGCATCTTGACCTTCAGTGGGACAGTGACGACTCCGTGGATGAAAGATATCGTCTTACCTTGTAAAGCCGTCGGGGACCCATCTCCTGCAGTAAAGTGGATGAAAGACAGGTAACCAGTAACCCAATGTGAACGTTTAGTACCACCCTAAGATTCCACCTTTAATTCTCGAGAAAATGTTTACAAGCCAAATTGGCTGCTCAATTCAGTAATCTTTGTGGAGGCTTGCTGTATCTTATCACGGAATTGGTCTGTGTACCTGAGCTGAATGTGCTCAAATCATGTACCCAAGGAGACTAAGCACTTCTCTCCTCTCCTTTGCAGACAATAGACCAGTCAGCTCTAACTAACCCAAAGGGCTGTGAAAAGCTTCTTGCAACAGTGTAATGGATTAGGGTTTCAGAAGTATAAAATCTGATTTTCCATAGTCAGTAGTAATTACTAAACTACAAACAGTCAAGACAGGCAGAAAAGAGTCGATGACTGCGTATTGTAAGGGCTTTCTCCCATTCGGAGGAGGAAATGAGGATATAGCCTGTGTGATCCTCATTTAGCCAGTGGCTAGAGAGTCAGGGCCGACTCCTGGAGACCCAGGAGTGCCAGGGTAGCACTGTGCTCCATAGCATTTTCAGGGCTGCTTGTCTCTGAAAGGACCACCATCCCCAGGCCATTCTTCAGAGGCAATTTGCAGTTAGCTCTCAAGTTCCGTTGCCATTTGACAACCCAGGGACTCAAGACCCAGGCAGATAAATTAAATAGAGCTATAGGATATGTATACATATATAGGATAGGATATATGTATTTATTAGGGGGCACATATGTGTGTGCATATGGATGTAAGTATATACATATGTACACATGTGCATATGTATATATACACACAAATATACACATATATGTATATTCTCTGTAGGACATCAATAAAACCAAACTCACTGCCATCTGGTTAATGCTGACTCACAGCGACCCACCTGTGGGTTGAGTAGAAAGCCTACTGTTTGTGCTAAGGAGCTGCTGGTGGTTTCAAACTGCTGACCATGTGGGTCACGGCCCAATGCATAACAACTATACCACCAGGGCTCCTTTCTATAGGATAGCATATGTTATACACACACATACACATTTGTTAGGATATATATTTATGGATATAAATACAAATTGAGATTCACTTGTGAGCAATGAGATTTGATATAAGTAGAACAACAACTATTTACAAACAAGAATACTTAAAAGACATAAGATATTAAATATTGAAGTGATACAGCTATTGCCTTTCACATTACATTTCATCTCAGTTAATCCAAAGCAAGTAAGGACTCCATCAACATCAAGCTGCCCTTCTGACTGAAGCCCCCAGACTACTAGACTGCCCATTACCTTGACAATGGCTATGAGTGTGTAGAACTCCTTTTCACCAGAATCAGGTCATCCCACTTGAAACACATTTCATTTACCATCTAAGATATTAGCAGCTTTAAGTGAATCTACAAGAAATCCTAAAAGGTAGTTGCCCCTGGATGTGGAAGACTGATTTGGTGAAACCTTGATGCTTCTGTCTACAGAAGAAAATCCTGGAACTGCCAAACAGAGAGAGAGGCCAGAGCCCATGCGCTGGAGGGAGAAGCCCATTGGAGACCTGACTGCCTTTGGCATGTGTGAGGAGCCCACTGACTCAAACCAGAACCCAGTTTCTTGGCACAGATGTAGCCTTTGATGCAACACATTTCACAAAGAACAAAACTCAAGTTATTTGAATATTTTTCTTCCTAGAAGCATCGTATAGTATTTACCTGATATAAGAAATACAGAGCTTCCAAATGAACTGTTTGCTTCCGAGATAGTCTGTGTGCTTCTCCCCGTCTTCAGCTAATTTGGGTTGTAATTTCTTTAATCTGTGCATTTTTTTTCCTGTGAGGCAGTAACGGGACACCCAGCCTAGTGATGATTGATGGGCGAAGGAGCATCTTCAGCAACGGGAGCTTCATTATCCGCACAGTGAAAGCTGAAGATTCTGGCTACTACAGCTGCATCGCCAACAATAACTGGGGATCCGATGAAATTATTTTAAATTTACAAGTGCAAGGTACAAAAGTTAGAGACTTTTCAATGACATCTTGTTTGCATGTTTGCAAATCAGGCCTTTATGCACGCAAATGAAACAAATGTAAAAATTGACATGAAGGCCTAGTTATTTTTTCATGTTACAATAGTAATGCTTATTCATTTTAGAAAATGCAATTAAATGGCTCAAAGAAAAATTTTTGAGAAAGCTTTCATAAACCCAAAGTTAGCACAGTTCATATTTTAGGGTGTAGAGTGTCTAATGTCTTTTTCCCTTATATGTACCTCTATGAAAAAGTCTTCATTAAGAAGTTATTACAATTTCCTCCCACTGCACTGTTTCCACATATATAAGAATAATTCAAAATGTGCAAACAAAAAATTTTAAGACAAAAGGTCTCAATTTTACTCTTTCTTTTCTGCTAATTAAGTACATTTTTATATTTAATGTATGTAAAAAAGGAACTAAGTGAAATTTTAGGAATATGGATAAAATATTTAGCAGTATGTTGAACACAGGGCATTTGGATTCCCCCTCCCCCTATATCTCATATGCAAAAAATGTACTATAAGTTCAAGAGATTTTAAAATTGTTCATAAAATTCCCAAATGACTGATTCTGGTTTTATATTTTATTAGTAGAAAAATCCAGGTGGATGCTGCTTTGGATTTAAGTGTTGTAAAGTTAATAAACTATGACAAGTAAACATAAAATCAATGTTATCTTCAGGAAGAGTAAGGGAGGAAGCAGGTGACATTTACAAAACTACAAAATTGATCTGGAATTTCAAGTAAATGAAAGTCTGGAGATTCCCAGGACATTTCCAAAGGCAGACACTCTATTAGGACTCTGGAGGGATGGGGCGAACAACCTTGGGTCAATATATCAGGCTGTTTCTTCCAGAGGCAAAAAAAAAAAAAAAAAAGAGCACATGAAGTTTTCTATGAAAATTAGGTAATCAGATTCTGGTTTTTGCCACTTTGTTTGATGTTTCTGTCCTCAGAACCAGTTTAAAATAATATTGAGGCCTATTAGTTGGAAGTATGCATTCTTTCAATCTTGCACGAAATTTCAAGTTCAGGTGTTGTATTCAATAGTACGCCTTTGATTTTCAGGACTGGGGGCGTGGAGGGGTGGTATGTGAAAAGTCCACCCAGAGGTGCGTTAAAGAAAGACATGATGGTCTACTGAACAATCACCTACGAAAACCCATGGACCTTCTGGTGCACAGTTCTAACCTGGTGCACATGGGTCTAGATTGACTCCATGGCAACTGGATTGGTGGATTCAAACAAAACAAAACAGAAAGCAAACCAACAAACAACTCAGCCGTTGGTGTTGAGTTGATACTGACGAATGGCTGCCCCATGTGCTATAGAACAGAATTCTCCATAAGGGTTCCTTGACTGCAATCTTTATGGAAGCAGACCACCAAGCCTTTGTTCAGTGGCACTGCCAAGGAGATTCAGATCAGAAATCTGGAGGTCATTAGTGGAGTACCAGCTGCATCCCCCCTGGTACACCCACTCTTTACCCCTCCCCCTTCTCTTCCTTTCCTGACAAAACCAGAGCAGCTATTGAGCTTCCTCATCAATCATGGCTGGAATCCACAGTGAACTATGTCTTGACTCTTTATTAAGTTTAAAGAAGATTTCAATTAGTGGTGAGCAACTCAGAAATTCAAAAGATTGGTGAGGAAATGAGTGAGCTATAAACCCAAGTAGAAACAGGGTTGAGTTTGTGTGAGAGCCAATTGTCTTAAATAATAGATTCATTCTATTCTCTCTCTTTAGCCCAGGATATCAACGAACTAGACATTTTGACAGAAGTGAATTGCATATTTTGGCAACCTAAAACATTTATTTAATAAATGGCTGTTAAAAATGATTTGGTAAAATGACTGTTCAGGAAGCTTAAAGATGTGAAAAACTAATTCCAATTCTTTCTTCAAACACTGTCTCCTATCTAGTTCCACCAGATCAGCCTCGGCTCACGGTATCGAAAACCACGTCTTCCTCCATTACTCTCTCGTGGCTCCCGGGAGACAATGGGGGCAGCTCAATCAGAGGTAATGAGACACTATTTGTCCACAATTGTTCATTAACCATCATGGCCCACAGGCCAGTGAGGGACACATCTTCATCAACTAATCGCTATGTGGTCATGTATTCTCCCCCTACCCCCAACTCCTGTAAATTACATTACATAATTAGTTCTTCCATAACCTAAAACAAAAGTCACAAATCTATTTTTATAGTATTTGTTGAAGTGCTGACCATCCACACAAGCAATCCCATTCACAAAATTGTTGCTGTGTATCCAATCTGTGTTCCTCTATGTTCTTTATGCATTTGTTAATCGGCTGAAGAGCAGCCGGTTCGGCGTTTGGCATACTGAAAGAAGGGCATAGCGTGGCAATCCTTGTTGGGAGGCATCACTTCGAGTAAGTTAGTGGAATCAGCTGTTTCTGTTAGTCGATACAGAATCGATCCTGACTCATGGTAACCCCTGTATAGGCAGAGAGGGTGTTCTGAGACTGTTCTTTGAGAAACAGATTTCTCTCTAGGCCTGGTTCAGGCCACCAGCCTATTGACTGGTCATCAGCTTAGCTGTTTGTGCCAAGGACTCTGTGTAACAGGGAGTGGGGGTTCATCGAAAGGAAGAAAGACTGAAAATGCAAAAGGAGGGCCAAGTGACACTGTAAGATCCTCGATGAGGTCGGAAAGGATGAGAGGACATCTGAGGCCGAGGACCCCCGCTCTTTCTGAGGAGGACAAAGGACAGAGGCCACCTGCAAGCACAGGGCCATTGTGTGATGAAGAAAGGCCACGGTGTGTGAGGCTGAGTCCTTACAGCTCGTGAAACCGTATCTTCTCGCCTCTTCCCGGCTTCCCACAGAGGGCATGCAATCATCCTGAAGGTACTTGTGGGCCACGGAAGCCAACAAATGCTACACACCAGGCCTCTTTGGTCTTTTATGGTTTTCCTTTCTTTTAAAAATACAATGTTAAATATTTACTAGCACTCCTCCCCTGGGTGAAGGAGAGGAGCTTCGCTGTTAGAGGAAGGAAAAAAGTAAAAGGAGGGGTTATTTTTAAAATACCGTTGGATGATTAGAGGTGAGGCTGTGGTTGTGGGTTGGAGAAGAGTGGGGGTGATTTGTAACAGCTGCTGTGTGTAATGCAACAGGGAGTCATTAACAGATGAGCAAAGTAATTGCCAGGGGCAGTAAGGACCCAGCTGCGGATAAATAGCACCAATTGTCGCGGTCACGGTCATCGCAGTCTGGTGACTTTCCTAAGGGATGCTGGACAACTGGGAAGAAGGGGCTTATGGGGTTCCAAGGCTGGTAACTGCCAAGGCAAGCGTTGTTAGGAATCTCACACTACTGGAAGGGATTCGAGTGAGAGGGTTCTTCGGACAATATCTCAATGCTGCCTCATTGTTCCGAGCGTGAGAAACAGCCACTTAATGAAGAATTGACTAGTCTGCGGGCTCTGGGCTCAACTGAAGTGAAGTTTGGGTTATGCAGGTATGAGAGAGCGCGGAGCTAGGACAACAAAGGTGTCCGAGGTTGACCCGCAAGGTGAAGCTCATTTTATTGACCGTTTCTAAGGCAAAGGCAACTGAGGGTGCCTGTCACGGATTTATCACAGACATTGGCCTCAGAGCCATGAGTCCAATGCACACCTGCTGGGGGATACTGATGGCACTCACAGAGGACAAAGGCACATTACAGGGAGCTGCATTTACCCATCACCAGGGAGTAAGGATTTCCATTGGTAGTTCAAAAATAGAAAGAAGAAATAAGATCCATTGTCATCGAGTTGATTCCAATTCCTGGCAACCCTGAGTGTGACAGAAGAGAGCTCCGCTCCATGGGGTTCTCCGTGAATTGCTTTTTCAAAAGGAGATGGCCATTCTTCTGAATGGAGCTTACACAGTGAAAATGCTCAGGTGAGTGCAAGCCTACCGAGCACACAGGAAGTGGTGTCAGGGGAGTCGGAGCCCTGACCCATCGCTCATCAGTCAGATGTTGAGGGAGTTGAGAGGATGCAGATCAGGACCACGAGGAAGAGGCAGATGAGGTTTGGGAAGGAGGAAGCCTCGTGGCTGCAGAGAGCCAGAGGTGAAATGAGCAAGAAGGGACCAGTGAAGACCCTGACCAGACACAGTGGGCGATCTCCATCTGAGTGGACGGGCACACTTGTGATACTTTGCCCGTGTTACATCTACATCCCCCAGGCAGGATAGACAATAGCAACCATTTGCCTGAAACTCTAGTCCTAGCTCTGTGTGTTGAGGAAGAGAGAGCGAGAGACCAGAGACGATGTGCTTGCCCCCGAAAGGTGGTTGTTTTAGTATCATACAGGATCCAAGAGCAGAGGATCCAAAAGCCAATGGTCTTCATGAGCCCCTGGTAGAGTAGTGGCTAGGAATTCAAATTCACTAGTGGCATCAAAGGAGAAAGAGGAGGCTTTCTACTCCTGTAAAGAGTTAGTCTCAGAAACCTGCAGGGGCAGTTCTACTCTGTCCTATGGGGACCCTAGGAGTTAGGTGACAAGGTGTGTGTATGTGGGGGGGGGGAGGGTGTGCACCTATGGGCTGGCTCATTACTTCATCTCTCTGGACCCCAGTGACTTCACCTGTTATGTGGGGACAGTAATAACTGTTTCACAGAGCTCTGTGGGACAATATGAGTAGAGGGCATAGGACAGTGTTTGGCACACAGTGTTCAAGAAGTAGACAGTGATTAGTTGTGGTAGAAATAGGGGTCGTAAGTGTTAGGTGGAGAAAAAAATCATTGAAGGAATTGTTGGAATGAAGGAGAAAGCAGTTTACCGCTGAGAGGTTGGGATGGCTTACGACCCACCGTCAAGTCCTCTCCAGACCTCGGACTGGAAGCTCCAGGAAGCGTAAGGGTAGAGTAGGTGATTGGGTAGATTCCATGCCACATAGTGTATAGTCTTTTTCTAGGCCCTTAGCTCTCTGAGCAGCCCCTCCCCATGGCCATTATGCTGGAAGAGCAGATCGTTAGCGATGTTAATGTTGATTCTCTACTGCCCTACAGGACCTTTAGGAAGGAGTGGGCAGAAAGCATTTTTGTTTTCAGTGATTCAAACCCAACAGCCCCTCTGTCAGAGAATGGCGAGGCCTCCGCTCCGGTATGGAGTCCAGTCTCAGCAAGCCCGGGAGCAGCTCCTCTGGGTCCAGTGGGTCCCTGCGAGTTGTCATTGAGTTAACAACAGTGAAGGTTTTTGTTTTAGGTCCAGAAATACCGCTCTGGTAATGTCTGATGTGGCTGAAATACCTCACCCATCAATTTACCATCACAGCACTTTTTCCATCCAAGGTTACGGTTCCTGGCATGGAGAAGACTTGAAATGCTCTCTTCTGAAGCGGCTTGAATTTTGAGAAGCCTCTTCTGGCCCTACAAGAGCGTCTCCGTGTCTTAGAAGAGACATAGCACCAGTGGGTGGTTTAACTAGCAGACGCTGATTTTCACACTTGTTCAGGAGTCAGTCTAGAGCTCAGAGGGCAACACTCAGGCACCAGAGGGAGGCTCCTCTCTCCGGTCCACTCTGGGGAAAAGCCGGCCCTGGCATCTCCAAGGGCATTCCTTAGAGACCTCCCAGAGTGTCAGACTGCCTGTTTTTGCTTGCTTTTCTCAGAGCTAAGGCTGCTCCTGCCCAATAGCAAAAGCAATGGGTTGAAAACACACCCTGCCTCCATGGGGGCTCATTAGCATAACAAAATCCTACTCCACAGAGGTTTGCATCCACTGGTACAGAGGTCCTGGGCCCTGGTGTGTAGTGGCGATGCTTTGGGCTGCGATTCACAAGGTTGACAGTCCAATAACACTCCGGTGAAGATTGTGTTTTCTACTTCCATGAACAGTGGGATCTCAGAAACCCACAGGGGATCGCTATGAGTAGCATTGACTGGATGGCCATGAGAGGCACAGAGGTTAGGATTTACCACACACGATGGCTACAGCCCCGAACTAGGACCTAACCAGGATTGTGAGGATGGCGCAAGACACGGCAGTGTGCTGCATTCTCTTGCGCATGGGGTGGCCGTGACTTGAGGGCACCGACACACACCAGTCTTAGACCAGAATTCAGGCCGTAACAAAGAGGGCACTACTAGTCAACCTGAAGTGGGAAGCAAATGTGGTCATCTCAATCTTTTTCATTTTCTGAAGGATACATATTGCAGTACTCCGAGGATAACAGTGAGCAGTGGGGAAGTTTTCCAATCAGCCCAAGCGAACGTTCCTACCGCCTGGAAAATCTGAAATGTGGTACTTGGTATAAGTTCACACTTACTGCCCAAAACGGAGTGGGACCAGGACGCATAAGCGAAATCATAGAAGCAAAGACATTAGGGAAAGGTAGGCCTGCCTTCTTGATTCTGCGTTTTCTTTTCCAGGGAGAAGTGGGGACTGGAATCCTCACAGACTCGTCATATGTATATGTGTGCATGAATATGGTGGCTCTGGCAGTGCTAAGGGGTAGGAGCCCTAGTGGAGTAATGTGTGACATGTCGGGCTGCTATTGCAGTCAGCAGGACAAACCCACCGGGCCGGCCATCCTCCGGAGAAAGACGGGGCTTTCTCGTCCTGTGAAGAGTCTCAGAAACTCGCAGGGGCAGTTCTGCCCTGTTCTGTAGGGTCGCTGTGAGTCAGCATTGACTCGATGGCAGTGAGTATGGTATAGTGAAAAGAGCCTGAGTGTGGCACTGTGAGGTAAGCACTGGGTTGCTAACTACAAGATCAGTGGTTCAAACCCACCAGCCACTCTACCAAAGAAAGATGGGGCTCCCTTCTCCCTTGAAGACGTGCGTAGTCTTTGAAAGCCAGTTGATGGTTGTTGTGCACTGGAATTGACTGGGTGGCTGAGGGTTTGGTTTTGTAGTACTAAAAGAGATGGCCAGTCCTTAAAGCGTTCCTTAAAGAGTACTACATTGCTTTTTGCTCAGTGTTTCCTCTGTAGTTACAAAGAAGAGTAACATTGGAAAAGCAGGACTTGCCCGAACCAAATAAATGAGTTTGTTCCCTAAACCCTCTCAGTGGCCTCTTCAATCTTAATCAGAACCTCACCCATCCAACCTCCACCTCCACTGGAAAGCTATCACTTTTATATTGCTTCTAATCTTCCTGTTCAAGAGAGACATGATTGGGATGCCTTCTTAGCACTTCAATTTGGCTTCCCTTTTTTTTTTTTATCTAAAAAGAAGACCTGCAAAGAGAGGACCGTCCCCCCCCTCGATGAGGCAATTTCACTCGGCAGTGAAACCTGCGGCGGGGCACACAGGAAGCTGGGGGCGGTCATACGGAGTGGTGTGAGCGCGTAGTGGGGAAGGTGAAGACCAGGTCCACCTTCCAGAATGTCGATACCAAGGGCTGCCTGTTGACGGTTCCCAAACCTAACTCTTTGTTTTCTCATGGCTTATGTCCATCAGAACAGGAAGGTCAACAGGTCAGCCCAGCATATTGCTCCCTGAGAACCAATAACCCATACTAAAATCATTGACTCTTCTGGACACTCAACGATAAGTTCTTTTGTCACTGTTGTACCTGCTATGGAGTTGAATCCTAACTCACAGCGATCCCATAGGCAACAGAATTGGGCCACTGTCAGCCCCAGGGGGTTATTGGCCGATTTACAGAAGTAGAGTATCAGGTCATTTTTTTTTTCAATTAGTTGTAGACTGGGAATGCCACAGCAACCTGTTTAGCTTCATAGCAACACTCAAGTCTCCACGGACAGATGGGTAGTGACTGATGAGATGCATTATCTGGGAATCAAACCTGAATCTCCTTCCTGGCAGGCAAGACTGCTACCATGGAACCACCACGGCACCCAGAGAACCTCTCCTCACCCACTTTTCCCTCTCACATCCAGATCGCTATGGTGAGAGGAAGCTCACTGGTCGGTAACATCCCTGTTAGCAGTGGCCTGTGAGCCTAGATAGACATGGACTGACTTCTAGCTTGAGAAGTCCCAAGGGGAAATGTATGGATATTTTGTTCAGTTTTCACTCATGTATCCCATGAACCTGCCTCCTCCCGCAGAGCCCCAGTTTTCAAAGGAGCAAGAACTCTTCGCCAGCATCAACACCACGCGCGTGCGCCTGAATCTCATCGGGTGGAATGACGGCGGCTGCCCCATCACCTCCTTCACGCTGGAGTACAGACCCTTTGGCACCACTGTTTGGACCACAGCTCAGCGGACCTCTCTCTCCAAGTCGTACATCTTGTACGACCTGCAGGAGGCCACCTGGTACGAGCTGCAAATGCGGGTGTGTAATAGCGCCGGCTGTGCGGAGAAGCAGGCCAATTTCGCCACACTCAACTACGATGGCAGTAAGTGGCCAACTTTGTAGCCCCCCTGCTCACACCCTAGAGGAAATGTGCATGCCTTCCCTGCCCTGCCCCTTCCACATTAACACTCATCCTCAGAGGGGCTGACCACTGTCCACAGACTATGCCAGTTGGCACTCTGGGACTCTTCAGTGCAAGCCCCCCAGGTGGCCATATGACCGTCCATCACTGTGTGTCTAGAAATAAGACACGAGGGCCTTAGGGACTCTCACGAGGAACTCTGCATATTTCTCTTAGGGCGAAGGATGCTTTGCCGGTGGCCCTGTGCCTTTGTCGATGACTGCGCGCTAACAGTGCCTTTGTTTTCTCCCACCCTTTCCCACCCCATCCCAATCCACATAACAGCTTTCTTTTTTGCTCTCATTAAGCCCTTAAACTGCATGTGCAAAAACACTTTTCCATGGTAAAGGAGGTCAGGTTAGTCTGGGGCACTGATAGATAATGTGTTGAAGTATTTCCACCGACACATGTGTGCATACATGCACCCCCAACCCACAGTCACATGTAGCATACATGCACACACCTATGTGTAACACATATATACACTGTAAAATACATGCATACATAAAAATACATGCAGTGTGTGCATGTGCACAACACATGCCCACAGAAGCACAATCTTCATAATACACACAAGAATACGCAGGCACACACATACACACAGCACTTAAATACACACTCAAATACCTATTTTCATTGAATACACACTGTATTCAATGTATACAATGTCAATGTATACATATACTACATGCATATACAACATTCCTACATGCACACTGTATGCACACCAGACATATATACACAGACACATGTTCAAGGGTTTATAGATGCACTCACACAGTTTTCATGTACTTTCTAAAAGGCAAGTTAGATGTCACTTGACATCGAAACACCAAGGAAAACCAAGCCACTGCCATTGAGTTGATTGCAGTCCACACCAAACCTACGTAGGGTTCCTTAAGCTATGTCTTTATGGGCGCAGAGAGCCTCATCCTTCTCCCTGGGAGCACCTGAGGACTTGAACAACCAACCTCATGGTTAGCAGTCCAACACTTACCCGACAGTGCCACCAGGGTTCCTATTTAGTTGACTGGAATTAAATTATTGAAATCATTATCCTTTCCTACAATTGTGCCATCAACACTGCAGAATCTCTTGCCATCTTGTGACTAGGGAACTTTAAACAGGCCCCAAACAAAACTACTGCCATCAAGTGGAGAACTGTAGCAGACTCTAACTAACAGCCTGTGGACACTGACAATCATGGCCTTGCAGTGGCGTTTCCCTCAGGGAGTGACAGCAAGTGAAGTAGGTGCTCTACTCAGGACTAGCAGCTCATCAGAGGGCCTGGACTCCCAGCCCCTGGGTGCTAGGTGCTGGCTTTCTGCAGAACCTCCTGTGTGCTCATCCCTCAGTGAGAGTGAGGGCCCGGAATATCTGCGCCTGTGCAAACACCCAAGACCATATTCACTCTCAGTCAGTACTCAAACCGTATTCACAATCAACTAAGCTTAGGGCAGATGGTTCCTTCTCTGGTAATAAGGATTTAGGACCATACTTCCTAAAAGTTCCGGCAGGAACTCTCTCCGGAGTATACACTCTAGTGTCCTAGGAAAAGAATGCTCCTGAGCCCAAGAACCTCTGAAATTCCCAAGGAAACTGACAAGACTGACTCCTATTTGGCTTCTTCTCCTGGGCTGCCCTCGTGTGCCCACAGCTGATTCTTTTCCCCCTGGTACACTGCGTCCGGCCATGTCCAACTCCTGTGGAGGGTCATTTCCTCACCTCCCTGTCCTCTTCAGGTTTCTCCCCAGCAAGCAGCCCCAGGTCCCCGGGCTGTAGGAAGGGTAGCTACAAATGGCCTCCCCTACAGGCAGCTCTTGACTCAGCTTCTCCTGCCAGTGCCGTTGCCTCATTTGGCCATGAAGGCTTTGGCCCCTACCAAGTGCTCACCACAGCCTTTGCACACTGGGGTGGTAAATATGTTTCTGTAAATTACTGGCTTCCATAAATCGATTTGCATTTCTTCTTTCCAGTGCTCTGGTTTTTCTGTAATCTGGATGACACCCTAGCACATGGCCCAAATATGCACATCTGTGGGTGGGCCAGTAATTCAATTAGAAACTATTCAAGTGCACAATTGGAAACCAAAACTCTTTTGTGGGGAGGGGGGTGCTTGACCAATTTTCAATCTGTTTGCATTCTGAAACATATATAATGTTTTTATTCTATGCCGGATCATAGATGATCCTTATGAAAACATGCGATGAATCACATTTGAATTTCCCAAACCAATAGTGCAGTGTATACACACACACACACACACACACACACACACACACACACACACACACGATTTTATTAAGGCAAGAGATAAGAATACACATTGGCACTTGGAACAAAGACGGCACCTGTCTTTGGACCAATCTCATGGTTGCAAGCTTTAAGGTCGCATTTGCCACATCTGCACGAAGAGTTGTTTCTTCATTTGGGAAAAGCCAACATTGATGATCAGCCTTACCTCCAGGCCTAGTGGGACATCAAGCTCTTTCTTCTGCCGGACCACTTCCTTGGACAATGCTACTGTTGCCTTACCCCAGTTTCCCCTCTTGTCCTTAGTTTGTTGTTTTGTTTTGTTTTGCAGACTCATCCCCATATAGGTCTCTATAAGTGCCTCTGGTCTAAATGTCTGTACATTTGTGACTCCAGTGTCCAGCAGTCAACACCAGGAGGTTGGAAGAGCACCTGGCATAGGGGACCAGGGCTCATCATTATCTCTGCTCTACTTACTCAATGCGAGATAAAGACAAGTTTTGCTCTGGGGAAAATGATAGTATTTTTGCATTCCTTCTCCTCAAGCACTGACTTCATGGCCCTGATTTTACATGGAAAATGCAGTGGGATAACATGTCCTACACATGGGAGAATGCTCAAATGCTTGACACTATACAGTATATATGTTGGTGGTTGAAAATCGGTACCCTTGGCAGTCAGCCTCTGGATAAAAAAAAGAGCTAAAAAGAGCTAGCATTCACTCTACTTAGTAGTTTCCTGGCAGTGTTAAATGATCGGAATGTCATAGCACGGTTGGCCAATGCCTACGAAACAAACGGTGCGCTTAGAGAAGATATGCTTCTGCTTGGACAGGTTCTGTGTAGCTCTTCATCCTGAAAATAGCAGCTTTTAAAGAAGATTTCATCTTGCACCTGGGTTAAAAAAAAAAAGGTGAATAGGCAAAAGGCAAGTGGTTTTAAGGTGCTATAAAATCTGTCTGTGGCAACTTCTCTGACAACCTGTCTACTCCTGCCCACGGGCCAAGCCTATTCTTCCCTTTGGATGTGCAATTTGTCAAGCAGCCGATCAATTGTTCCATTGATGTTGAGAGCATAGTTGATTCTGGGCAAAGGCATTGTGACTTTTTTGGAGCACCTAGCCTGGACATTGTGCTCCCAAGTTCCTGCAAAATGGGGTCCCTTCCAAAGAAATGCCTTTTTGTGCAAATCCCAATTCACTGAGCTCTGGAATACGTTCCAAGTTTGGGCCGAAAGAGAGAAGGGAACGTAGGTTAGTGAGGACCTAGATAAAGAGTTTCTCTCATTTCTCATAACCCTGGAAACCTTCGGCTCACCCAGCGCGATTTTCATAACCCATCATTCCTAAAAACTCCATCATTATTCTTCATTAATAGCCACCTAACATCATGACCCTGTTTTCAGGTACAATCCCTCCACTCATTAAGTCAGTTGTCCAGAATGAAGAGGGGCTGACCACCAACGAAGGGCTCAAGATGCTGGTGACCATCTCGTGTATCTTGGTCGGGGTCTTGCTGCTCTTTGTGCTGTTGCTGGTTGTGCGGAGGCGGCGAAGGGAACAGAGGCTGAAGCGGCTCAGAGGTAAGTGAGGACTCGCCCACTCCTGCAAACTGTCACTCGCATTCAATGGGGACGTCTCTTAGGGGGCTGAACCCAGCAGGGATTATTCTAACTCTCCAAACCAGGTCCCTCCAAGTACCTAATTTATTTTTACTTATTTTACTGGGGGCGCATACAGCTCTTCTTACAATCCATCCATCCATCCATTGTGTCAAGCACATTTGTACATGTGTTGCCATCATCGTTCTCAAAACATTTTCTTTCTACTTGAGCCCTTGGTATCAGCTCCTCATGTTTTCCCCTCCCTCCCTACCACCCTTCCCTCATGAACCCTTGATCATTTATAAATTATTATTTTGTCATGTCTTACACTGTCCGACGTCTCCCTTCACCCACTTTTCTG
>NW_022111372.1:33161787-33209345 GCF_000313985.2 Echinops telfairi | reverse complement strand
CTTTAAGACCCCAGATGCTATATCTTTTGATAGCAGGGCACCATCAGCTTTCTTCACCACATTTGCTGATGCACCTGCTTTGTCCTCCATGAACATGTCGGGAAGGTGAGCATCATGGAATGCCAGTTTAATAGAACAAAGTGTTCTTGCTTTGACAGAGTACGTGAGTCAAGACCCAATGTCCATCTGCTACCTTAGTACTAAACCTATACATATATGCACATAGATCTATTTCCCCCTTGTCACATATAAATATATTTACATGTGTACATGCCTGTATTTAGACCTCTATAAATGCCCTTTGCCTCCTAGTTCCTTCCTCTATTTTCTTTTACTTTACTCTTGTCTCACTATCATGTTCAGTCTTCATTTGGGTTTCCGTATGCCTCTGGGTTACATTGCCCTTGATCAAGCCCTACCAGACCTCCTACACCCTCCTCACCACCGATTTTAGATCATTTGTTATTCCCTTGTCCCTGTGTTTTCTCCAGAACTTCTGTGGAACCTTAGACCACAAGTCATAGGAATGCTACCATTTCAGTGAAGCAAATGTGGAATGAAACAGTACCTCTTACTTATTTCCTAAATCCCACCTATTGATAGGCAAAGAAAGTTGTTTTGCTGGGAGGTTTTCAATCCCATTCCCTTTGATTTTTTTCAGCTGTTCCTGCAGGTCATCAATTAGAACTTCCTTTGCAAAGAAAGGCCTATCTGATTTTCTCTGGAAATGAGAATTATTTCATTGCCTGGAAGCAGAAATTGAAGGCTTATGGTACTGGGAAATCATTGTACAGCAGAAAATACACAGTTTCCTAAATTAGAAATTTGAGCTGCAACGAGGTGTATGCGTTTCCCTCACCATAAGTGGAGCCGGGCGCCGGGGTGGGGGATTAATGGCAGATGGAGAACATAAGCCAGATGAGACCATTGTTAACAGACACCATTATTAAAATGTCCAGCTCTATCTAGTTCTGCATGATGAGGCAATTTCCAGCTTCTGCCAGCAGCCCTTACTTCCCTTGCTTTGCTGACTTGCAGACGGAGTGAGGACCCCTGAGGCAGACGTGTTCCGCGGACTTTCACTCCTTACCTATAAGGATGTTTAACCAAACCTTTTTATTTTGTAAAATGTAATGGTTTGCTCTCAACGAACTATTCTAAAGGTTGGCGATTCAAACCCCTCCAGGAGCAATCTGCTTCCATAAAGATCACAGCCCAGACAGCCCCATGCAGCCATTCTTTCCCATAACATGAGCCAGACGGATTCCATGGCAGTGGGCCGGGTTTTTGGCTTTTGCATTGGAGTACATGTGCAGTTTGCAGTACCCTGGATACTCTCCCAATCCCGTTAGAGAAGCAAGCCTGGGCACGAGTTCTTTAAAGCAAGCCTGCGCTGGCCCCCAACCTCACTGATACGAAAGATGGACAGATATTGAGGCCTTCTATAAAAACCTTCATTTGGCGTAGTGCAGTTGGAGCAGGAGAACGTGGGATTATTGTCATCTGGCTTCATCTGTGTAACTCAGTCTAGCACATTGTGTGTGTGTGTATGTGTGTGTGTGTGTGTAACTCTAACACAGTCCACTCTCTTTCACTTTGCCCTCAAATTAAAAGTCAAAGAACTTTGCACTCTATCTGTATACTAGAATAGTCCTTCCGTTTGTACTGTTTGCAGCCCAGGAATGTACATGGACAACCTATCTCATTAAGATATAGTCTTTTTTAAATCAGCTTAACCATTTCTCTTTAAATTTGAGAGTAATTGAGTGGTAACTCTATCCTAACCACAGTGCTAGGTGCCGCATAAACAATGATGCAAAGAAAGGATCTTTGACCGCGAGGTTTGATGTAGAAGGTAGACATGAATGTGTAGCAGTGAACGCATGAAAAGTCTCATGCATGCTAGAACAAAGATTCTTACCAATCCTATGTAAATGCCAAGTGAAGAGCACAAAGGAGGCTACCTAAGAGTGAAATAAAACAGTCATCAAAAATAGAATGCTGCTTGCAAGAAGAGCTAGATGGTGCCTGGTTACCACGCCCAGTTGTTCTGCAAAGGACCACATTAGAAGGTGCTGAATAGAATGGGGGGAAACGTGAAGCAAATCTCAACCACAGAAAAGAGACTGGTAGGAGGGAGGCTGGTGGGACCCCTGAGACTAGGGCCATTGGTCACCCCTCACGCCTGGAACGGAACTCAGCCTTGTGGTGGAAGAATCAGCCATTCAAGGTCAAATGGGTAGGCAGTCCTTCCCCGGTGACGGAGCTCAGATAGTTCACAGAGGGAAGAACAGAGACGGAGAATACTGGAGGGATGGGACCAGCGACGGTCTACTGAGGAGGTGGCAGTGGATGCGTTGGAACAAAGTGTATGTAAACTGTATGTAAAACTGGTGATCGACTCAGTCCTGCTCAGGATATCGAGGAATTCAGTGTGGGCAGACTGGGTCAGAGCCCCTGCGGGAGCGTCCATCACAAAAATACCAACTGGACATTTACATTCCCCTGTTTCCCAGGTAGCACAATGTCATGAGCTGAACTGTAGGGACATTGTGGTCATGATATAAATGCATTTATATTGAACTGCTTGTGGTTAGGCAGTTACCAATTGTCCATCTAACATATTAAAAAGTAAAAAAAAAATCTTATGAAGCCTTCTATCACAAAATTTGGCAGAATATGGGTTAAACATGTCCTGTATTTTCAGAACATTACCACCTTCCGCCTATTTTTTCTAGTTCAGTTTTGTTTGTTTTTTCCCAGCTGCCATTTCTTTTGCTCCTTCCTTCCAAGGGAATCCTTTAATTTTCTTATTCTCCTTAAGCCTTACACACCACTAGCCTTGCTTTTCTTTGCCAAGCGCACTTCCAGTTAAAGATATTGCTGACTCTTACCATTACGTTTGGGTTGGACTGCCGGAAGACCTGTGCAGGCTGAATTTCCATTCTTAAAAGTCCCTTGTAATTTAGTTATTGCTTCGCTAGGGTTCCATCCAGAAAATACCCTGGGGCTGGCATTTTTATTATTGGCATCCTTCCTTCTGGTCTTATAGTGAGTCTCAGTTTAAAGAAAATGTTTTTAAAGCAATGCATCACATCAGCAAGCAGTCTTTCATTCCCTGGGCACGGCCTTCTTTTCTTCATGTCACAGAAAAGACAGAGCCAGCACACAGCTCTCAGCAGGAAGTGGATACGTGCTGGGGCAGAGAGGATGTATTCACCGGAGATGCGGGAGAGCTGTGGATTCCAGAGAAGTCGCGGGCCTTGGTTCACAGGAAACTGAAGCCTGGCATTTTGTAGATGCTTTCTAACACCTTTTCAAAGCAGGAGTCTGACGGGAGGCCAGCAAGATTGCAAAGGCTCTGGGACCCAATTTTTTACTGCTTCTTAACGGCAAGTTTAGAGGGACACATTAAGAGAAACTCAATTTCCCCAGACACCACCTATTATCTACCAAGTGCCAGGTGTCAGGCTAGATCCTGTAGACAGAAAGAGATATTTAAACCTCAACACTGTAGAAGTTGGCTCACTAGTGACGAGGCGAAGCGGAGGAGGTACAGAGTCGGCTTCTCTACAGCAGTGAGGGATGCTGCCATAATAGGATGAAGCAGGCAAGATGGTTGTAAGGGGAGAGTCCACCCAGGGCCCGACCTTGCTGCAGGCAGACCTGTGTCTTTTAACCCTGCAGGGCCACTGAGATCTTAATTAATCTACAATAGTTCCACCTCACTCGGCCAGAAACTGCAGTTACAGGGCTTAATACCATAGGTGACTGTGCTATTACACATCCAGCGTTCATTAGGAGTTTTACCCAGCTACAACCTGACCCACAAAGATGCAGATTCAGTGTCTGTGTTAGAATGAGTTCAACTGTGCTTACAGGTTGTACAGAGAGAATTGCTTCACACAATATTTTGATTGTCCAAATTAAAGGGCATTTCTAGTAACCTGTCAGTGCGGCCAAGTAACCCCTCTTCAGAATAACAAATGGAAATAAGATGGTTTGAGTTAAAGAAAATATTGTTCTCCTAATAGAGATTTTTAGAGTATCTGTTTAAGGTCAATTTTAGGGCATCATTGGATTACTGGAAACTACTAACGTGTTTAATATATATAGGGTGTGTTTTGCCATATTGACAAGAACTAGTTAAGCAAATTCTATAAAATGTGTGTGTTTTATATAAAAATTAAAAAAACAGAAGAAAGAAAATAGGACTCAAACAATTTAGCCAACCTGTATTCCTCCTTCCTGAGTCCTTTAGTGATTTAGAGCACAGGGACCTCTTAAAAGCTAAACTGTCTGCAAATGGTACATTGAAAAAATATCCCTAACCTAATGCAAAGAGCCAGAAGGCACAGTGGTTATCGGCTCAGCAGTTCCCAGCACCAGACACTGTGGGAGAGGAGAGAGCAGTCTGCTTCAGCAAAGATTGAGTCTTAGGGATCTGACGAGACAATTCTACTCTGTCCTATTGGGTGGCTTTGTCCAGAAGTGACTTCGTGGCAATGGGTTTAGGTTGGTGTTATAACTTGACCCAGGACTGCAGAAGCCATATTTGGTTTTCAGTCATGCTTTGATTTTCCATAACTTTGAGCTCCTTTGAAATTCAAGTTTCATAGACTAAGTTACTAGTAGGGCCCAGAGTTCCCACAGGCCCAATCTTATAAAATTTGGATTCTTGTGTCATGAAATTAACCTCAATATTTCTAAAAGCTTCCTCCTTTAGCATAAGTTTACCCAAGAGGGTACAAGGTCGCGATGGCAACAGCCAGTGTGCGTCACCTGGTAGTGCCAAGTCAAACAGCTACTTCCAGTGATTTCAGCTAAACAAGTGATAAAAACCAGCTGTTAAAGAAAATCTGACCAAGCTTCTGTTATAAAATGTCCCTTTTCCCTTGAACAGAAATCTATTTATTATTTTAAACATGCTCTTAAGTGGAGGAATGTATAAAAATCCGTCAGATTCAGAAAACCATTTCCAGAGAGAAAGCTGGGCTCCTGGTGCTGCATGAGTTTAAAAAGTGGATCACAAGGCAGGCGCTGTCATTTCTGCAGCTGTGATGTCCCTGTTAGGCTGAACACATCAGACATCGAAGAAATGCAACCAGCATGTTCCTTAGAAGCGAGGCTCACGAATGAGACACGTACTTACTTACTTTAGATTAGCAAAGGAGGAAAGACCAATTGTTAGACAAGAACCTGATGCTGGTAAAAGAGAGGATCAGGGAAAACAAGAGAAGCCTGCATGAGCTGGTTTGACACCAAGGTCAAAAGAATACACTCAAAGATGACAATGACCTTGCAGATGGCACAGAACCGGGCAGCTGGGGAACATGTCGTTCGAGTACACATAAGGCCACTATGTGCCAGAGTCAACTTGGTATCAGCTAACAATGGTATACTACTTCTCTGAAAATGAGCGAAAGCTTCCCCTCACTCGTATATAAGACCAGTGAAATTTAAGGATCCATTGGGGCAGGAGTGTTTGTGTAGGAGCTCAGTGACACTTAAAAACAGAGAGAAGACTTACAGTAAGTCAAGATGGTGTGGGCACCCCACAAGTTGCATAGCCAGGAGAAAAATATACCCAAACGGTGGTTAAACAGGGACCACCTGGTTGTCCTTTGAGACATTTAAGACATTGGCTTATTCCTTTTGCCGTAATTTCTTAATAAAATTCTCCTTTCAAAATCTTCAAACTTTCTGTGGCAGAAATCACTAGAAAAGGTTTTCTGCATTGAGGGATGGGGAGCAAGGAAGCTTGGGTATTGACAGAGCAGGCCCAAGGACAGCCAGTGGAGCTGGAGACGAGAGTAGGCGGGCAGTCAGGAGGGAGAGAGTTGATGTTAGCCCTGGCTCTGAGGTTCTTCCCTGCCTGGGCTCTGTTTTGTCCGTGTTCGCACTGGTCGTTCTCTCAGGTTGCAAGAAGGAATGGCTCTCTTCCGTGGATAGTTAACCTCTCATGGCTTTGGGGTCCACGATTCATTTGAACATTCTGATAACTGAAAGTCCTCTTTGTGATCTTGTAAAAAACTAAATAAAAGTTTATAGCCCTTATAAAAATAGCTTCTTTATGAGAACAATTTCAATTCCAGAAACAAATAGAGATTGTTCCAGGGAGATTTCAAGTACACGTCTTTGATGGGAAGGAGGAAACAAAGCGAAATCTGCTATGCCCAAGTCGATATTGAGTGTAGGTGTGTGCAAGGCACTGCCCAAGATTTCATTTTACTGAACTAGAATTCAGAAATCAAAATGATTGTCATTAATGACATTCTAGTTCGGAGAGTAAAAGTCTAAAAATCAAGACATTGGCAGGTTGTGCTCGCGCCAAAGGTTCTGGGGAAGACATTTCCTTGTCTCTTCTGTTTTCTGGTTGTTCTGGGAGTTTCTGAGCTTGTGAATGCATCATTCTAACCCAGTGGTTCTCAACCTTCCTAATGCCGTGACCCTTTCATATAGTTCATCATGTTGTGGTGACCCCACAACCATAACATTATTTTCATTGCTACGTCATAACTGTCATTTTACTACTGTTATGAATTGGGCAACCCCCATGAAAGGATCATTTGACCCCCAAAGGGGTCGCGACCCACAGGTTGAGAACCACTGCTCGAGTCTCTGTCTTCTCATGGTCATCTCCTCTGGGTCTATATGTCTGTGTTTCTGTTTTCTCTTCTGATAATGACTTAAGTCAATTGATGTCAAACACATCTTACTTTGTATTTCCTCATTTTAACTTTATTACCTGGACAAAGACCCTGTTTCCAAATAAAGTGACATTGGTAGATATAGGATCCAGGACTTCAATATATTTTGAGGGGCAGGGTGGGAAGCGGGGGCAGACCTCTCATTTTATAAAGAAACATTAACATGCCCAATGCATGAGAAAGCTTACACCCTCCATTTTGCACAGCAGCACTATTTGAGTCCTAGTGTTCAGCCTCCCGCACCTCATTGAAATGCACCTTCATGACCTAAGACGGAGCAGGGTCCACAGCAGAAAGCACAGAGCCTGGGCAAGGCCACGCTGGAATACACAGAATTCAAGTTGGGGTGCGTTCCTTGGGACTGATCAATTGAAACATACACTAACAAACAAAGTACTCAAAAGAGCCTCTGTGGTGGTTTTCTTTTGTTTTACTTTGTTCTAAGCTCTCTGTAACATTTTCATATGCATAATGCTGTGTCTGAGTCACTGAGCAGATCAGTGTCAATGTGGTTTAACACCGGTGGCACAGCGGGTTACACACTGGGCTGTACTGTGGTGGCGTGTGTGTTGCTGTGACGCTGGCAGCCATGTCAGTGGTATTTCAAATACCAACAGGGTCACCCAAAGTGACCAGGTTTAGCAGAGCCTACAGACTATAAAGAACAGGCAGCCCACTTTGGAGGAATTAGCCAACCATATGGATAGTGTGGATTGGGTGTCAGATATGGAAGGCCTAATGAGTTGAAGCAGAACATGTCAGAGAAAGTGCCCGAGGATGAGCCCCTCAGGTACCAAAGGCACACAAATTGTGGCCGAGGAAGTTGAGTCCACCATAATGACACAAATGGAGCAGAGCAGTCTGGATCTTCATTTTCTGCTCGGACAGGACTCAAAATGAAAAGAAACAGCTGCAAAGTTCTATTAATTAAAACTTGGAATGTCTGAAGTATGAATCTAGGAAAACTGGCAGTTGTCAAAAATAAAAGGGAACTCGTGAAGATTGATATCCCAGGCATCAGTGAGCTGAAAGGGACTGGCATTGGCCATTCTGAGACAGAAAACACTAGCGTTCACTGTGCAGGGAAGGAAACAATCGAGAGCAATGGCATGGCATTCGTTGGCAAAGGACAGTTGAAAATCTATCTTGAAGTCCACTGCTGTCTCTGACAGGACTATATCTACCTGCCTTCGAGGAAAGCTAATCAATACAACTGTTATTCAAATGTATGCTCTAATCACTAATACTAGTAATGAATAAATTGAAGAATTTTACCAATGTCTTCAGTCAGAAATTTATCAAAAAAGCAATCAAGATGCATCAATCATTATCAGCATTTGCAAGGCAAATGTTGGAAACAAACAGGAAGGAACAATGGTAAGAAAATACAAGGGGCTACCCACCAAAAAATGGAATTGCTTTTTTTCACAGCTCTGTATTTAAAATTTTTTTACAAAACAAGCTATCACCTTCAAAGTAGTCTCCATTATTGCACTTAATATATTTGTCAAATCTGCGATTCCATTCTTGGGAACATTTTTCAAACACTGCATGGTTGATAGCAACTCCCTCATTTTTTTTCTTCACCTCTTCTATGTCATCCAATCACTGTTCTTTCATGCCCCTCCACATTTGTGGAAACAAGGAGGAGTCGCACAGAGCAAGGTCAGAGGTTTGTGGGACAAAAGAGGCATGCTGTTTTCTGCCCCAAAACTGGCACACAGATGACTGTGTGAGCAAATGCATTGCCGTGATGACAAAACCAGTCCCCCATCTGCCGCAAATCAGACTTTTTGTTGCACACTGTTACACAATCTTTTCAGAACCTCTAAATAGAAAGTTGATTAACAGTCTGACCTGGTGGAACAAACTCCAAATACATTTTCTTCCATTAGAGAAGCTGATGAACATCCAGAATGAGGTTTGTCATCAATCTGTATTTCACCTTTCTTGAAATGAGAAAGCTACTCATACACTTGAGTTTTTGTAGGCTGTCCTTGTAAGCTGTTTTCAACCTTAGCCATAGTTTCTGCAGCATTTTTCCAAAGCAGGAAACAAAATTTTACAGCCACAAGCTGTTCTCTTAAACTAGCCATCACAAAAATTGAGGTTTGAATGAAACTGCTTTTACAAAAAAATTCACTGTGACCAGAGAGACCCTTCCCAGGCAATGCCACTGGGTACACTAACTCAGAGCAAGTTGCTTGATGCTCACCTAGCAGGAAGATTGTGAACTATGAAAGCTCTGCCCAGCGGAGCTTTCTTCCATCTTTTTTTGGGGGGTACCGCCTTCTATAGTCTTGGTGATAGAAATGCAGCTGGAAAATCACATGATAGAATTTTACAAGACCAACTACTCATTTATCTCTAACATTTTGCAACAACACAAGGCTAACTTTACACTTGAACGTCTCTCCATGGAATAAATGGGATTCAAATTGATGATATCTGTGGGAAGAGACAATGGAAAGATAATTATGAGCAGCTTAAACTAGGCCAGAAGCCAACTGTGTAACAGACTATTGATTGCTCATATGTAAGTTTAGGTTGAAGCTGAAAAAAAATTAAAACAAGTCCAGGAAAGCCCAAATAAGACCTTTAGTCTATCCCATCTGAATTTCGAGAACATCTCAAGAACAGATTTGTTACATTGAGCACTAATGACAGAAGACCTGATGAGCTATAGGAGGACATCAAGAAGATCATTCATGAAGAAAGCAAAAGTTCACTTAAAAGACAGGAAAGAAAGAAAAAGGTCAAAATAGATGTTAGAAGAGGCTCTGAAACTTGCTATTAATTAAGGAGTAGCTAACGCAAATTGAAGAAATGATGAAGTAAAAGTGTTGAACAGAAAATCAAAGGGCAGCTAGAAAAGACAAAGTAAAGTATTATAATGAAAGGTGCAAACATGTAGAGTTAGAAAAGCAAAAAGGAAGAACCATTCAGCATATCTGAAACTGCAAGAACTCAAGGGAAAAATCCAAGCCTCAAGTTGCAATCTTGAAAGAGTCGATGGGTAAAAACCCTGAATGATGAAGGAAGGATCAAGAGAAAATAAAAATACATTGAGTCACTGTGCTAACATTCCACCTTTTCAGGAGGTAGCATATGAGCAAGAACCAGTGGTACTGAAGGAAGTAGTTCAAGGTGCATTGAAAGCATTAGCCAAAAAACAAGACTCCAGAAATTGATGGAATACCAAATGAAATGTTTCAACAACTTTATGAAGCACTGGAAGCACATACTCGTCTATGTCTGGAAATTTGGAAGACAAGTACTTGGCCAATTGATCATACGAGATCCTTATTTGTACCTATTCCCAAGAAAGAAGATACAACAGAAGGCGCAAATTACAGAACAATATCATTGATATCACATGCAAGTAACATTTTGCTAGCTATCATCCAATAACTGTTGCAGCAATACCTTGACCAGAAATGAAGGCCAGATTCAGAAGAGGATGTGGAACAAGGAATATCATTGCTGATGTCAATGAATGCCAGAATCAGAAGAGGATGTGGAACAAGGAATATCATTGCTGATGTCAGGTGGATCTTGGCTCAAAGCAGAGAATATTGGAGAGTGTTTTCTTGTCTATTCCAAGACGTACAAATGTACAGATCATAACAAACCATGTACTTCTTTCCATATATTAAAGTCTATTCATAGGGTCTGGAAATCTAGGTATAGGTCTGAGATTAAAAAACTGGGTGATGGAGTGAGTCATGAGACCACCTGGCAATAACTTGTAAGGCAACAGCCCCAGGCAATTCCCAGATGCTACCACAGTCAATATCTCAGACAAAGGATCTTCAGTTCAGCGGGGTTAATCTCTTCAGGTGTGATGGGAAGAGATAATGGTTTTATCTGAGAGAGTGATTTAGCAGACAAAAGTGGAGCAAATGGGTTTACAAGACTGGTTCTAGTGGTAGGAGTGATTCAATAGAATTTAGAAGTTCCATATATATTCCTTCCAGCTTGTCTGTCCTCAAGCCACTGAACTTCTCTCACCTTCTTTTGATCACTAAGTTCCGGAAAGAATATGATGTACTGTGCTTTACCCTTTTATCCCCACTCCCACATCTGTCCCATCTTGCTTAACTACCACTCCATTGAAACTGCTCTCTTGAAGACAGATGGCCTGTTATCTTCCAATCACCAAATGCACCTTTCCAGTGTAATTTTCTAACCCTCTTGGCAGCATTCAGTGGTGCAAGAAAATTTTGTTCTTTTAAAACTCTCTTCTTCCAAAATTTCAATATCGCTATTTGATGTTGAATATTTGATTGTTTGAATTGATATTGACTGCTTGAATGCTACTTCTTAATTATTTGCCACCTCAAAATATGAATGGAAAGAGCCCAGAACAAAGAATGAATGGGCAGGAAGAGTATATTAGGGGAGAGTCCTGGGCAGGAAGAGATGTGGTTGAATCCTGAAATTAGGTGAAAAGTGTGCCTGTTATTAGCTGTATTAGATGCAGAAGAAGAACAATGCTTAGGAAGATGTTTCAAAAATAAGAGATGCCAGATAAAAGAGGAACTTCACATCTGCTTTCCTTCGAGAGTGCTGTTTGAACCAAAAAAAGGGTGGAACAAGAATTATTAAAAGGAAAGAGAGGGAGAAAGGGAGGGAGCAAGGATGGAGAGGAAGGGGAGGAGGTAGCGAGATGAAGGGCAGAGGAGAAGGCAGAGGGAAAAGGAAATATCGGAATGAAAGAGGAGACAAGGGAGGGAGGAAAGGTTGGAAGGAAAAAGGACAAAAGAAAGATGGGCTCAATATGCTTGAGAAGGTCATCAGAAAGCCCCTAATTAATGATCATTCATTCCTTAATTTTAAGAGGAGGAGCCCACGTGGCATTTATTGTATGTAAGCACTGGGCTGCTAATTTCGAGGTCAGTGGTTCAAAAACACCAGCTACTTCTCAGGAGAAAGAGGAGGCAATCTGTTCCTGTAAACATGTGTAGCCTTGGAAACTTGATGTAGGGTCATGGTGAGTCCAGATTAACTGTTAGTGTTGTTGTTACATGCCATCAAGCTGGCTCCGACCCACAGTGACCTGCACAACAGAAGGCTACACTGCACGGTCTGCACCATCCTCACAACTGTTCCTGTGCCTGACTCCATTAATGCAGCCAGTGTGCCCGTCCGTTTCATCCAGCGCTTTCCCCCTTTTCACCACCTGTCGACTTTAGCAAACACGATGCCTTTCTCCATGGACTGGTCTCTCCTGACAATATGTCCAAAGTATGTAAGACAGAGTCTTGCCATCCTAAGGAGCCCCTACGGAGCACTCTGGCCTTCCTTCTTCCAATACACTGTTTGTCTGTCATGTTGCCATACTGTGGTGGCTTCAGTGTTGCTGTGAGGCTGGAAGCTGTCTCACCAGTATTTCAAATGCCAGCAGGTCCCCCAAAGTGAACAGGTTTCGGTAGAGCCTCCAGACTAAGAACAGACAGCAAAGAAGAACTCAGCTCCTCACTTCCGAGGAAGAAGCTCCTGAAAACCTTAAGCGGAGCTTTGGAGCATTTTCAAATACTAAAAGCCAGATTGACTAGGTGGCCAAAGACATCCAAACTCCCTGCTGCAGAGGCCATCCGGACTCAGAGTGACCCCACAGTATAGGGCACAGCTGCCCAATAGCGCCCCAGAGTTTCTGAGATTGACACTCTGTGTTGCTAGGTGCCCTCCAGTCTGCTCTGACCCATAGCGACCCTATCTGTGCACAAGAGAATGAAACGCTTCATGATCTTGCGCCGTCCTCACAGCTGTGCCTCTGCCTGAGCCCATTGTTGCCGCCACCGCGTTTATCCTTATAATTGAGAGATCTCCTCTTTTGGGTTGCCCCTCCATTATACCAAATGTGATACCCCTTTTCCAGGAACTTGTTTCCTGACAACATGTCCAAAATATGTAAGATGAAGTCTTACCATCCTTACCTCCAAAGAGCCCTCTCGCCGTACTTCTTCCCAGAAGGATTTGTTTGTCCTTTTAGCAGACCCCGATACAGTCAACATTCTCCTCCAGCACCACAATTCAAATGCATCCATTCTTCATTGGTCTTCCTTTCTCAATGTCCAACTTCCATATGCATATGAGGGAGTGGAAAATATCATTGCCTAGGTCAAGGTCAACTTTGTCCTCAAAGTAATATCTTTGCTTTTCAATACACTAGAGAAGTCTTGTACAGCAGACTTACCTATTGGAAACTATCCTTTGAGTTTTTCAAATAATTAGTCTATTGGGGGCTCTTACAACTCTTATCACAATCCATACATACATCTATTGTGTCAAGCACATTTGTACATATGTTTCCATCACCATTTTCAAAACATTTTCTTTCTACTTGAGCCCTTGATATTAGCTCATTTCCCCCCTTCGCCACCCTCCCTCCCTCATGAACCCTTAATCATATAAAGACATTTTTGCATGACGGCTGTCTCTCTTCACCCACTTTTCTGTTGTCCATCCCCTGGGAGGGGGTTATATATAGATCATTCTGATTGGTTCCCCCTTTCTCCCACTACCTTCCCTTTACCTTTTTGGTGTTGCTACTCTCATTATTGGTCATGAAGGGTTTATCTGTCCTCGATTCCCTGTGTTTCCTGCTCTTATCTATACCAGTGTACATGCTCTGGTGTAACTGAATTTGTAAGGTAGAATTGGGGTCATGATAGTTGGGGGGAGCATTAAAGAACTAGAGGAAAGTTGTGTGTTTCGTTAGTGCTGTACTGCACCCCAAGTGGCTCATTTCTTCCTTGTGACTCTTCTGTAAGGAGATGTCCATTTGTCTATAGATGGGCTTTGGGTCGCTGCTCCGCCCTCCCCCTCATTCACATTGATATGATTTTTTGTTCTGGGTCTTTGATGCCTGATCCCCTGATCCCATCAACACCTCATGATCACACAGTCTGGTGTGCTTCTTCCATGTTGGCTTTGTTGCTTCTCCGCTAGATGGCTGCTTACTTACCTTCAAGCCTTTAAGACCCCAGATGCTATATATTTTAATAGCCAAGCACCATAAACTTACTTCATCACATTTGCTATGTACATACCCATTTTTGTCTTCAGCGATCATGTCAGGGAAGGTGAGCATCACAGAATGCTGGGTTGATAGAACAAAGTGTTCTTGTGTTGATGGAGTACTTGAGTTGAGGCTCAGTGTCTGTCTGCTACCTTAATACTTAACATATAAATATATGTGCATAGATGTGTTTCCCTATCATTATATATAAATATATTTACATATGTAAATGCATGTATTTAGACCTCTATAAATGTCCTTAGCCTCCTAGCTCTTTCTTCTATTTCCTCTTACTTTTCTCTTGTCCCACTATCATGTTCAGCCTTCATTCAGGTTTCAGTGTTTCCTCTCGGTTACACTGCCCTGATCAAGCCTCATCAGGCATCCTATGCCCTCCTTGTCATCAATTTTAGATTACTTGTTGTTCCCTTGACCCTGGGTTTGTTGACATCCCCTTCACCTTTCCATGATCATTGATTGTGGATCCAAGAAAGGCAAAATTCTTAACGTCAACCTTTTCTCAATTAATCATGATGTCATCACTTGGTCTACATTTGATCATTTTGGTCTTTTCATTGAGTTGTAATCCACACTGAAAGCTGCAACCCTTTATCTTCATCAGCAAGTGCTTCAAGTCCTATCACTTTTGGCAAGAAAGGTTATGTCATATGCATATTTGTACCTATTTAATAAGCCTCCCTCTAAGCCTTTAATTTCTCTGATGATTGGCTCAGCCGACAGATTGAACAAGTGTGGTGAGAAATTACAACTCTGATGCACACTTTTCCTGATTTTAAACCATGCACTATCACTTTGCTGTGTTTGCACAACTGCCTCTTGATCTATGAACTAGCTCCTCGTGAGCATAACGAAGTGTTCTCAAATTCTTCTTCTTCTCAAGACTATCCACAGTTTATTATCATCCGCATAGTCCAGTGCCTACCCAATAAAGCACAAATAAATAACATTCTTGTGTTCTCTGCTTTAAGCCAAGATCCATCTGACATCAGCAATGTTCCATGTCCTTTTCTGAACCTGGCCTGAACCTCTGACAGTTCCCTGTCAATGTACTGCTGCAACTGATCTTCAGCAATATTGTATTTGAATGTGATATCAATGATATTGATCGACAGTTTGATATTTCTATTGGGTCACTTTTCTTCATAATGGGCACATGGGATATCAATGACATTGTTCTATAACTTGAGCATTCTGTTGGGTCACCTTTTTTGGGGAATGAGTACAAATATATGGACCTCTTCCAGTCAGTTGACCACATAGTTGTCTTTCAAATTTCCTGTCATAGATGAATGAGTGCTTCCAGTGCTTCATCCGCTTGTCCATTGGTAGTCTAGCTATTCTTGGAGCTGTGCTTTTGACTAATGCTTTCAGTGCAGCTTCAACGTGTTCTTACATCACCTTTGGTTCTTGGTCATATGCTCCCTCGTAAAATGGTGGGATATCTACTAGTTCTTTTTGGTACATTGACTTTCTATCTTCTCTTGATGCGTACTTCATCAGTCAATATGTTCCCCATAGAATAGAATTTGAGTATAACTTGAAGCTTCAATGTTTTTCTTGAGTTCTTTCAGTTTAAGCTATCCTGAGTCGGTTCTTCCATTTGGGCTTTCACATTCTAGGTCTCTGCTCATTTCATTATGATATTTGCCTTTGTCTTCGCAAGCTGCCCTTTGGGGAAAAAATCCACCCACCCCGTGGGAGAAAGACAGGGATTTGCTATGAGAGTAGAAAGCCCATATTTTTCCACAGAGATACTGGTGGTTTCAAACTTCTGACCTTGCATTAGCAGCCCTAAACATAGGTGGCAGTGGGTCTTTTTATTTAGTTTTACTTTTGTGTATCAGCTTCTGGCTACCCAGGTGAAGGCCATGAAATGGTGGTCAAATCCCCCATAAGTAGAGGAGATTACCTGTATTTATAAAAAATTATCATACAAAATTACAAATAATAAACAGTGTAATGGTACTGATATAAATGCTGTAGAATCCACGGGTAAAAAAAATTCCCCATTGACAAGATTATGGAAGGTCACAAGGGGTTCTAGTCCCTAGATCCTAAAGGATGCACCTATGAGGCTTCTGAACAAAATGTCTACAGTGGAAACCCCAAGGTTTGTGTTGGTGATCTTTGAACAATCAAGGGGAAACTACAGGTGATCAAAGATGTTGTCCACCCCTTTCAAAGCCAATAGATTGTACAAGTATGAGCTGAAAGAAAATGGATTTAAGTTATAGGACACATGGTGTGTGAGCAGTGAGAAAATGATCCGAATCACTGGCGATCTGGACATACCCCATTGTGATACGGCTGCTTGATAAGTGAGGGAGCTACTAAGCTGTGCCTGAAAACTTTGACAGGCTGACCCAATTTTTGAGCTGGCCCCAGTCCAGGTGGGAAAGCTAATGCAATAGAAAGGGAGTCCAAATGGTAAAGAAGGTGGAAAGACTGCAGCCAAGAAGATAACATTTAATGACGATCATTGTTAAGTTTCCTATAAACGCTGTGAAAATGTGTTTGCAACCCATGTACTGATCATTGCATTCTCGCTGGTGTGCATGAAAGAGAATATCTCAGAATTACCACTTGCTCTTCTTGTCACCCTCAGTGATTAAGCTTTTCATAGGAAAGTGCTCCAAGTATAGAACGGTCAAGGAATGGTGTCACAGGAGGATTGGGTGAGAAAATCAGAAAATTTAACGTGGAAAGAACATGTGAAGGCCCAGGGAAGAGAATGGCAGCTACGGACACCTTTGAATGTTTTGTTGGTGGCACTTCAAAAAGGGTCATTTTGATTAGTTGGCATAGAGTCACTTCCAACTCCTGGTGACCTTATTTGTAAACGAATGGAATAGTGCCAGTCCCGGGCCATCCTCAGAATTGTTGGTTTGTTTATGTTCATTGTTGCAGCTGTTGTGTAACTCCATCTCATTAAGGTTTTCCTTTATTCTGTGGACCCTTTACTTCAAGGTTAATGGTTCAAATCCACCAACTGTTCCTCAGGAGAAAGATGAGGCTGTTTCTGCTCCTATGAAGGAAACCCTGTATAGATCATGAGTCAAAAATCGACTGCGTGGTTGTGATGTTGTTGTTGGTTTACTTTACCAAGCATAACCCCACTGCCATCCAGTGGATCCCAACTCATAGTGACCCCATATAGGGTTTCCAAGAATATAAATCATTTTGGGAGCAGCTCGCCTCAGCTTTCTCCTGAAAAGCAGTTGGTGGATGTGAACTGGTGACCTTGTGGTTAGCAGCCCAACTTCTAACTCACACAACCACCAGAGCTCTTCGAATAGAGATTAGCCTTTCCTGATGACATGCTGAGAGTAAGCAAGAAATCTCTCCAGCTTTACTTCTAAGGAGCATTCTCACATCATTTCTTTTAGACTGATCTGAAAGATGGGATAAGATCTGCAGTCCAGTGACAGCATAGCTAATGGCTGACCAAAGTAGTTGTAGTACCTGGACCTGTTAAACAGCGTCATCTAGGGAAATGCCCACTAACTGTACACAACAACAAAGTTACAGGTGGAGTATGTCAACATCTGAAGGGAATTCTGTCCTTATTTGTTGGACATTACAATGACTTAGCACATTATACCAAAAAAGTATATGACATAAAACAGTAACAACTGAACTGTGATCATTGGCTTTAAGGAAAGCAATCAATAGTGATGATGGGCGAAGCAAAAGCACGGTGGATCCTGAGGATGTTTGAGTGTGACTCACCCTTAAACGATGAACTCAAGTAAAATGTTTGCTCCTTGGCAGTTTTTACTATTTATTAGAGCATTGTGTTAGCCACTGCTCGGCTGTTACTTGGAGCTAATTAATCCTAAACTTCTGGCATTTAACATATATATTTACTTTTTAAGTGTTAAATCATTCAGGAAGAGAAGAAACTCATCATAATATTTACTTTGTCTTTGCAGATAAATAGAAATGAGTTAGAAATTAAATGCGGTTTTGCTTTCTTTGCTCCACGATGTGGGTGGGTTGAATAGGACCGGTTTCATTTCCCAGACTGACTCCATCTGTGCACACAGTTGGGACCCTGCTTCGAGGTTACCAAGGGAGACTGGGATGGTCCACTTGGAAATCCGCAGTTACCACTGTGGGCTCTTCCCATACCTCAAAAATAGCACACTGCTCTACCACCAGAAAACGATCCATTTGTCAGCACTCGGATCATGAGATGGAATGCTCCTGCATGTGTATTTTTCCTCTGCAAAGCCAATCACACCATCAGCTGAGTCAATTTCCAGAACGTTCTGTTTCTGGAACAGTGCAGTTAGCATGAAGACTCTCAGAGGGAAATGGAAGCAGAAAGGCATCAAAGGTCTTTGTAGTCTGAGAAAGAACACATTCATTGAGCCAGAGGAAAATAGGTTTTATTTGTGAATTTGAAATAAATAGCTATATGTCAAGATACAGTGATATGTCATTTATCGCTGGATCCACCTTGGGAACTCATAGCTCAAGAAACAAACAAACCACCTTTTAAAAGCGAATTGCCATGTCACAAGCCTTTCAACTTACGGCATCTTGGTAACAACAACAACAACAAATAAAAGAGTGGGACGGTGGAATTTGTACTCCATATAGGAATTGCTTTCAAAATTTTAATTTTCAGATTGCTGAATATAAAATCGGGATTTCTACACATGACAAATACATGTTTGTCTAGTGTGAGGCGCCATCATGTCAGCCCTGGCTTGTACAACAGAACTAAACCCTGCCCCATCCTCAGAGTCTGTGCTAGCGTTGAGCCCATTGCTGATGCGTTCATCCGCTTTATTGAGTATTTTCCTTTCTGTTTGCTATTCTGTACCTTACCAAGCAGGATTCCCACATCCCTGGTCTGGTCCTTTTGGATCATATATCGAAACTACATGAAAAGATGTATTTCCATCCTTGCTTCTAAATAACTTTCTGGTGGTTCTTCTTACAGCACGGATGGATTCATTCATCTGTGGGTCCATGGTAAATTCCGTATTATCCATCAACATAAGTAATTCAGATACACCAGTTCTTCTGTGGCCTTCCTGATGCACTGGTTCACTTTCATGTGCCTATGCAGCCATAGAGAACAACGAAGCGAACCAAACCCATTGTCATATAGTCAGTTCCAACTCCAGTGGCCCTACCGGACAGCGGTTCTCAACCTGTGGGTCTCAACCCCTTTGGGGGGGTCGAACGACCCTTTCACAGGGTTTGCCCCATTCATAACAGTAGCAAAATTACAGTTATGGAGTGGCAACAAAAATAAGTTTATGGTTGGGAGGGCCACCACACATGAGGAACTGTATGTAAGAGTTGCTGCATGAGGAAGGTCGACGAACTGCCCAGAGGGCTTACAGAAGCAGGCTGCCCCCTTCTTCTCCCACAGAAGAGCTTTCTCCTGTAGGGTGCACTGGGCTCACTCACTGACCTTTCCGTTAGCAGCCAACGCCTTCCCCACTGCCCCACTAGGCTCCTTTGACAATCAACAATGAAACAAACCAATGAACCACCTACTGCCACCGGGTTGATTCTGGCTCCTCCCAGATAGCAACCCTACAGGACACAGAAGAACCAGCCCCTTAGTGTTCCTGAGACCATAAATCCTCATGGAAGCAGACAGCATCATCTTTCTCCCAATGAACAACTGGGGGGTGTTTGAACTTCCCACTTTGTGATTCACAGCCAAACATTTAACCCACTGTACCAGAAAGACTCCTTTGAAAATCAATAGGTTTTAGTAAAACATGTAATATATTTATGAGAAAGTTATGGCCTAGCATCATTATGACATGTGCTTGTAATACCAATAACAAAGAAGACAAAAAGAGTCCCCATGAAAAAATAAGTGAGGTATAAAGAGTTATGTCACTAGTAATGATCTGCATATACAATTGCATTTTAAAATGGCTAGTATCATCTGACATTCTAGAATATTTGTCCTAAGTTACCAAAGTAAATGATAATGAGTTGCTTGGCATGTACTAATATAAACTTTCTTCCCCAGATGCAAAGAGTCTGGCTGAAATGCTTATGAGGTAAGAACAAGACCTACTATCTATGATCATTTCTAAAAGAACTATGTCAAGCTTGCGGTGATGATATTTTTTCTTATTTTGATGATGATATTCTGACATAACACATTTTCTTTTGGCATGTAATGTTTATTCTTTATTCCAAATGCCTGTGCAACACTTGGTTGCATATGTAATTTTTAATAAGATATTTTATACACATCATATGTTATTCGTTTATTGTGTGGACTCAACCAATAGACTACTTCCATTCACCTGGGATCCAAGCGGCACTTTGTAGAGAAGTAGCTTTGGATTTGCTTTTAATTAAGTATCACTTTTGAGATTTAGCCTTTTACCTAGCAGAGTTAGAGAGAAATCTCACCTCCCATGTTACTTCCCAAAGACATGTTTACATGACCACAAAGAATTTTACAACAATTTAAATCCTAGGTTAGGGAGGTGGAGAAATCAAGAATCACTCTTCAATGTTCTGTATAATTAGATGAAAACGGGTGCTACGCTTTGAGATTCCGGAGGCAGAGAAGTAGTCTAGCCTGTATTGTTTTCAGAAGAAGGTTACTAGTGGTAACGAAAAGACCTGTTCTGACCATGTGGAATGTGGGATACTTTTTAGGCGTCCATTCAAGGTGTCAAATAGACAACTGGAAGTGAGAGTCTGGAGCTCAGAGAGGAGGCAAGCATATCCAAATTTTCTACAGGAAAAAAAATCACTCTCAAAATGGGTACCGAACCATGCTAGCTCAAAATTGCCTAAGAAGCTTATGAAACTCTACATGAAATGCCTTTCATACTTTCACCTTTGAATGTCTGTGCTTGTCGGCTAAGTAAGTCCTCTGGTGTTTTTATGGCCACGATAAGGCAGGCATGTGAATACGTGTGCGTTTGTGTGGAATCAATCTTCAGACAAAACATCCAGACAAACAAATAAGCCTGAGTCACTGTATTCATGATAACTGGCCTCGGTGGTAAAGTAGCTGTTCCAATGTAGACTTGAAAAAATGGGACTTAGGGAATGACACCCTACAGTGTTGGCTCTCTCACTTTGCTGGAAAATGCCAGGTCCTAGTGCCTGCAATCTAAATGGTGACCATTTCCTCGAGCTAGTGAAGTATTCCATTTAGAATGAGCCTGTCTTTTGCTTACCTCACAGATCCTCTCTACCTTTCCCATCCCATTCCCAGTGTACTTCACTAATTTCTATCCCCACTCTGGCTCCTGTAGAAAAAGCTTCTGGGCCCATGCCTTCCTTCAAGTGTGTAATTCTTCTGGCTCCTCCCTCGACTTCACCCGCTCCCTCCCATCATGCTTACAGTTACTTCTCCTCCCACACCCAAACAAAAAAGCAAACTCGCTTCCGTGGAGTCAATGATGACTCACAGGGTCCCTACAGGACAGGGGAGAACTTCCTCATCTAAGGATGGAACTCTTAATGGGAGTAGAAAGCACCATCTTTTTCCTGCACTGCAGAGTGGTTGGGGTGGTTTCAAACTTCTGACCTTGTAGTAAGCAGCACAATGTGTAACCACGATACCACCACTAAAACCATAAACTTTGTCTTCCCAAATCCCCTGCATCCATCATCTGCTTTTTCCAACACATTCAGTGTTCTTTTAGTTGGCATTTGGTATTAGCTTCTCTGAGGTCCCTCCCCCTTTTCATGAGCCACAGAGCAAGACATTAGAAAGCATCCTCTCTGTTAATAGAACAATTACTGTGGCTGCAAGACCACCTGTTGATATGAGCAAGAATTAACACTGGTGTTCTCAGTTGTCAGTTGCAAACATGAAATTAGGAATGTTAAAACCAGTAATTACTACAACTTAAGAGAATTAAGGTGTGTGGGGTTTTTTCTCTCTTAAAAGGGTGCAAGTGATTGAAAATGAAGAGACTTCCCAAGGTGGTATTTTAGATAATTAATTTAGAAGTAAAAGAAATGTTTCCCGTTTTGTAGGATTGAATCAATCCCAGTGGGTCAAGTTAACAGGCTGAGTACCAAGAGGATGTGTCGCTTACGTGGTTAGTTAAAGGCCACTGCTCTGCAGATGTTGGCCAAGAAATCTAGGCAAATGGTATCCATTGGTACAGAGAAGGATACTGGGTCCTGTCCTTGATATTTGCTGCTGTCTTCTCTGGAAAGGTGAGGGCTAAGCAGGCTAGTAGACAGACAAGAATGAAGAACTGAGGTTCACTTTCTCAACCAAATTCTGCCAACAATTAATTTGGCAGTCCTGCACAAGGGATTTCAGACCTCCATGTCTAGCTTTCCTGGCTAAAAGGAGGTCATAGTAGTTGCCAACTTAAGAGTGTTTCTAGCATTGTCCTTCTGCCATCTGGGCAGAGGTAACAGTTCATTTTCTACCATGTTCCAAAATGAGGCAGCCTGAGTATTTCAGGGAATTGGGTATCCTAGAAGGAGCTGGGGTGGCTTAGTAGGTTCAGAATTCTCCCACTGCTACCTGCAAAGTCAACGCTGCCAACCCACCAGCCACTCCTCCGGAGAAGCACGAGGCTTTCTGCTAGCACGAACACTGACATCCTGGGAAACCCAAAGGGGCCATTGTGCTCTAGGGCTGTGAGTACCTGTGTGAGCTATCTCAGAAGGTGCAACCCTATGCTGATCCAGGAACGAGGAGCCTAGAGCCCAGGTGCCATTTCTCTTGCCTAAATGTCATGCCTAGAGACAGGCCTTCATTTCCCCATGTAAATCATGTCAAATAGGAGAAAGTCCACCCGTCCCATCCAGGTAGCATGGGTTTTCATTGTATGTTTGCCGTTGTGGGGGTGCTGTCAATAGGACTCTCACGAGCGATCCCTTAAGACAGAGTCGAACTGCTACAGAGAGCTTTCTTGATTGTCGTTGTTAACAGTCGGAGATCAACAGGTTTTCCTCTCAACAAACCTCTGGGTAGGTTTGAACCACGAACCCTTCCATTAGCAGCCAAGCTCTTAACAGATACTTAACCGTGCTTCCTTCTTTATGTGCTTAAGACAGAAAACAATTTGAAAGATAACAGCCTTCTAAGAAGTGAGATTGACTTGCTCAGAAGCATTAATCAACACGTTTAATATTCAAGGGTGATTACTAGTAATAGAGCTAGTTCAAAGGAAAAGAAGATTCAAATTAATTTAGCCTCCCTTGAAGTTAATAGTTTCAGGAGGTAGCAGATGATGAAAACCGACAGTCCTGAAGGAAGACGTGCATGCTGTGCTAAAGGCTTTTGTGACAAAATGGGCTCCAGGAATGCACAAAATACCATTGGAGGTATTTCTACAATCAGGCGCAACGCTCCCTTCTCCATGCCAAGACAATTGGAAGGCAGTTATGTGACCAAACATGTCTATTCCAAAGAAGTATGATCTGACACAATGTGGAAATTATCAAGAAATACATGAAAATACATTTTTGCTACAGATAACTTTAAAATGGTCCCAACTATACATAGACAAAGAACTTCCAGAAATTCAAGCTGGATTTAGAAGAGGATATGGAACCAGGAATATCGTTGCGAATGCCAATGAATCTTGCCTAAAAGCAGAGAATACCAGGAAGATGCCTACCAGTGTTTTATTGACTGTGCAAAAGCATGTGACTGTGTGGACCACAACAAACAATGGAGAACCTGCTGAGGACTGGGGATTCCAGAACACTTCATTTGTGCTCATATGGTACCTGTTCAAAGGCCAAGAGGCAGCCTTTCTAACAGAACAAGGGGATGTTGCACAGTTTCAAACCAAGGAAGGTGTGCGTCAGGGTTGTATCTTTTTAACACATTGATCCAATCTTTGTGCTGAGCAAACAATTCAAAAAGCTGGACTATACGAAGAAGAATACAGAATCAGGATCGGAGGAAGACTCATTAACAGATATGATAGAGAGAGGACATAGCCTCGCTTGCTGAAAAGGAACAGGTTTTGAAATGCTTATGGTCAAAACGATAGCCTTCAATAAGGATTACACTTTAATGTAAAGAAAGCAAAATCTTCACAACAGGACCCATAAAGAGCATCACGATAAAAAGAAAATACACTGAAACTGCCGAGGATCTCATTTTATTTGTATCCACAATTAACACCCATGGAAGCAGCAGTACAGAAATCAAGGCTCTAGGTACTGAATTGGGCAAAGCTGCCACAAAAGACTTAATTAAGTGTTAACAAACAAAAGTCCCATCTTGAGGACTAGAGTGGGTCTCGCTCAAGCCATGGTATTTTCAGTTCTTGTGAACGCCGGACAGTCCTTTAAAAAGAGCAAAAGAAGAATGCTCCTTGGGAGGGAAGATGGCAAGACGGAGTGTCCTGCACTTTGGACATGCTGTCAGGAGAAACCAGTCCCTGGAGACACCAGGCTGGGGAAGGAGAGGATCAACGATAAAGCGAAAGACTCCCAAGGAGAGGGACCGGCACTGTAGCTGCAACAATAGATTTCCGACTTCGGCCTGATGGTGAGGATGATGCAAGACGAGGGAGTTTCCCATCTGTGGAACATAGGGCCACTCTGTACAGCACTGACTTGACAGCACCTGGTAACAGAGTTTTACACACACATTAAAACAAGAGAGCACAGTTATTACAACAAGGTATACTCCTAATGGCCTATAGTAAAAGTTAGGTGCTTCAGAATGCTTTGTATCCTTTTAAGGAGTGAGTACCGCTGTGTAGCACATCGTCATTTGTTTTCCCCCCACAACCTTTAAGAAAACATTAAGACTATAAATGGTTTGGGTCACTAAGCAATTTATTGGCTGAGCTGGGAAGTACTGTCCCTTATAAACCATGCTCCAATCTCATCACTGTCATTTGAATGAAAATCCAGATGGAATATTTTAATATTAGCTAACCCTATATTTATTATCAGCCTATATCACATAAGACATGCAACTGTGCTCCCACAGTGAAAACATTTAGAGTATTTTTCCAGGTTGCAAGTGAGATTTCCTCTAATAATTCTTTTTAAAGATTTGCTGCTGTCCTAATAATCAATTGTTAAAATTTTGGAGATGTAATCTCCATAAAACAATACTTCATTAAATATCAGTAAATATTATTACAATGAAACCATTTAGTTGATGTCTGAGAAACATTTCAGAATTGAAAGAATATTATTGCCCCAAAGTAAAGCCTTTGTGTCCGTGTCATTCAGCTAGCACAACTGCCCGCAGAAGGACAAGGTCTACTTCACCATCTTTGAACAATGTTTTATTTATTCAGTACCACTTTGTGGGAAATAGTGTTTTCAGTGATTGAGGCATAAAGGTAACAGGACTGATGAAACTGTCTTTTTGGAGCTTACATTCCCGTGGAAGAGACTGATAATGAAGATGATCGAACATTAAATATATGATAGATAGTCCAGGAGACAAAATAAGCACAGAGCGGTGAGTTCCCATTGCCGATGAGAACCCAATGGGCCCATTGCAAAGATGGCATCAGGGTGAAGTTCAGAAGAAAGAAAAGAGGTCAACCAGGTGGGTGTTGGGAAGAGGGAGGGAGTTCCTTTGCTCTAAGCAAAGGAAGCAGCAAGTGCAGAGATGGGGAACAATTGGCTTCCAATCTCAGGTTTATGGGGCCTTCTCACTAGGGGCCTCTCTGCTGACCTCAGAAGAGAAGACAGTGGAGTTTACCTCCAACTTTAATTGTCCCTGTTTGTAAGGTGTAATCGGGTTCTAAGCTTCTGTGCCAGTTGCAGTGGTTCAAGCAGTTATTTCGCTTGCTTCCTGTGTCGATCTGCTCGCACACCCCTCATTGTTATTTAAGTATAGCCTGCACTTTGTGCTCATAGCTGCTCTGTTTAATAGAGCAGCCGCTGACTGCCTCATAACTATTCATGACGAGCAGAAGGAACTAGCTCACATTGCTATTTTTGGTGCAAGGACAAAGCTCAGGTCCCTGGTGAAGTTTCTAAACAGCTCTCTCTGATAGTCACGGAAGAGTAGTCCCCATATGTTTTGTGGACATACAGCTTGTTAAAGCCAGATTTAGCTGCAGCCCCCTGTAAGCACAGCACTAGTTTATACAAGTATGTGAAACTTTGTTTGCTCTACTAATGTGTTTAAACCACAAATAAAGCCGAGAAAGTAGGCAAGCAAGTGATTTGAGAAAGTATATAGACCATGTGAATAATTCAGGCCAAAACCTTTGAATATGGGCTCTGTATAATTAGCACGATCTAGCTAGCTAACCCAGTTACTCATGTGTGGGGCAAGAAATCTGGTTCAAGATCAAGCCCTAAATAGAAATGCTAACATCTTTGGTAAGTTGTCTTTTCCGTAGGCTATTTTGTTTATACTCAAATGGAGAGAAGCAGTGTTTTAAGATATTCATAATATTAGCGTCCATGTTAGCATACACACATCAGAAGGAGTTCTTTCACGAACCTGACCTTGGATTATTGACGTTCCACTAGCCACCTGGATCACCAGTAGAGTCACATTATTTAGTGAGACAGGAACCAAGGAGGCAAAGCCTTGGGATTCTCAGTGAAGCGCTTGGCTGGAGTGGAGGAAGGATCGGAGCTGCTGTGTGGATCTCCCCTTTCCTGCTTCTTATGAAAAGTAACCAGCACCCGGGTGAATCGTCATTGAATGGACTAAGGCTCTAGAATTCTCTCCCCAAAAGGAGATTTTGACAGTTATTGAGCAGGATTTATGAATGCTGTAGATTGACTTGTTGATTGAATTAGCCAAACAAATGCTGCTCCTTGGAGGCTGTTTCCATAAACATTATTTTGAAATCTACTCCTAAATGCTTGCATTTCTACAATGACTGAGCAGCCACGTTCTAATGTGGATTGCTAATTAGGACCTTTATTGACATTTTGTATTTTTGTGCAACTTGGAGAGCTTTGGGATTTGTGTTTTTGTTTTTGACTGCAGGCTGTAATGGAATATGAGTATATCATGCAGCTTTACTACCTTTTTCCATTTATTTTTGAGAAGACAGCTCTTCGAAGAGTAATTTTCTGGTACACAAATTTCTGGAATAAAATTATTATAGTAATTGCTTTTCTTCTATTCTGAAATGTACTATCAGTTAAGAGAATGAAACTAATGTTCAGGGAAGCTAACAAGGTGTATGATTTACATTTGGGACAAAGACAAAAGAGCACCAGCTATAAATACAAATCCATTAGTGGGACTCTCACCCAGCTAACCCCCACCCAATGAACCCCAACCAATAAGCAGCTGCTGACCATGCTTTCTCCTGGATTCTCCTTAAAAGACCTCACATCTGACAAATGGTATGGGTTTAAACATTGCTTTTTTCTTGTTCTCATTTAACATTTCCTTCGAGAAATTAGAAATTTATGAAAGTTCTGAGAGGTATCGAACTAACATCTATTGAAAGTTATAGTTTCTAATCTTCTGGGCTGCTTCACTGAACTTTAATATGAACAAATGTGATGATTTGTATGAAGGGAAAACATTCTCACAGAATGCATTTGTCTTCTTCCTTCTCCACAAGTCAGAACTTCAGTCCTTGAATGTTTGTCGTATAATTAGAGAAGAAACCAAGTTGATTTCTAAGCAAGTATTGCCATGATGTGACATCAAACTGGATTTGTTGACATATCCTTCTTCTCTTTCCTTCCCAGTAAGAACACGCGGACTTCTGATACCTTGAGCAAGCAACAGCAGACGCTAAGAATGCATATAGACATACCCAGGGCTCAGCTTTTGATTGAAGAGAGAGACACAATGGAGACCATCGGTAAGGTGCCACATTTGCTGCCCGAGACAGTGTGGCTGCTGCAGCAATGCCCTCTCGGCCTAAGTACTAGAGGGTAAGAAGTATTAGATGAGGGGACGGCCTGACCTGCTACAAGAGCAAAGAAGTTCTAAGGTTGAGAACAGGTATTGAGGAGAATGAGGAGCAGCAAAGGAGGTAGAATTGAGTCACCTACCCCAGGGGCAAGGTTTCCCAGCTCCGGTCTCCACTTGAAGTCTTTCCTTGGAAGGCTATAGGTGCCACTTGAAAGAAAAAAAAAATATCCATGTAGTCAAAGAAAAATGTAAAGCCTGCAGATGTCTTAAGACCCCATCCTGGGAATTCACTTTACATTCAACAGCTCCAGGGAGACCAACCTACATTAGAGAAAACATTTAAATAATAATTAGTAGTTGGGGGTGGGGTGGGGATCTTTTCTCAGAGGCCTGTTTCCCTAGCACTCTCATCAACACTCTGGAGTCATTATCCTTGGGAAACACTCAATCCCTTATTTCACAGGAGCAGAGCAGATGCTCCGAGGTTTGGGGCTTAATCAGCTGAAGTCAAAGGTGTCTTGACCCTATCCGGTCTCATTCTGTCCAATCCAGAACTGGAGACTCTATGCCCTGCTGCAATAAGTCAGAAGAAGAGCTGACGTGCATCGGGAGTCCCTGGAATGCACTTTACAAGCTTTATATGTGCATTATTTAATTTAACCCTGCCCACTAATATAGGAAAAGTGTATACTTCGCTGATGACGGAGGTGTGGAGAGGCCCTGTGATTTGTCAAGGTCATTTAGACCTAGGAGCAGAACCAGGATTCCTACCTGTAGGAATCTTTTCAAGCCCACCTGCTTCCCCATCAGGCCATTCACCACCAGCAGTGCCACCTGCTTCCAAGTCAGCCAGCTACTTCCCAGCACCCCTTGCCTTAGCAATACTTTTGAGCTTTCCGGTAACCATGGAAACGGACTCTGATCCTGGTTCCTGGGGCTGCTTCCTTCCAAAGTTAGCTCAATATTTTCTTTGGAAGGTGTTTCCTGGCACTCGGGCCTCAGGGCAACCCTTTCCTGAAGCCTGAATAAAGCTACCCAGTTCCTGGCACCTTCCCCAGACATCTTCTGATAGGAAAGCAGTGGTAACAGGGTTGGCAGTACACCCTCTTTGTCTCCCACACTCCATCCCTACCCCTCCTGGCCTTCCCTTCCATGGATCAAATAGAACAAGTAAGATTCCCTGACCTCGTGTTGATTGCCATCCAGCTGGCTCCAATTTATCCCAACTCCATGGACAGCTGAACGAAGGGCTGCCTGGCCCTGCCCCGTCATCACAAGCATTGCCACCCAAGAGTCCAGGGTGTTTTTCTTTTCATTGCTCCAGAGTTTTATTCATTCACTGATTTGATATTCACAAAGGGGTCAGTCAGGCTGTGCACAGCCCAGGGTGGGCAGCAGCCACACCTCCCAGATACCCCCTCCCCCAGCCACTATGTACAGATAAGGGGGCTGCTTGGGTCACCTCCAAAGTCATCTGGGAGAGGGAATGGGGGGTGGGGGGGTCTGTGATCCAGAGGCAGTGCTGGACCAGCACCCCTTGGCATCAGCCCCAGGGACAAGGGATCAATGTGGCTGTCTCAGCCCTGTGTCCCCACCCGGCAGGGCGGCCTGCGTGAGGGCAAGCTAAGGGGCCCTCTCTGCAACCCCTACCCCTATGGGAGGGAGACAAGGTAATACTGAGGGGTGGGGCAGAGGGGCCTTGGAGCCCCCAGGCTGCAGGGATAGAGACCCAGAGCCCAGGACCACAACATCGAAGGGAGAGGGCCCCGGCCTCACTGCACAGCCTCTAGGGAATTACAAGCCGCTGTGTAATTTGGTGTGCTTCCTACCTAGGAGATGCAGCTTCTAGCAATGCATTAGATGCTGTTCGGTTGCGTTCCACAGAGTTTGGTTTTCTCTGGCTAATTTTTAGATGATCAGCAGACCTTTCATCCTAGTCTGGTTTAGTCTAGAATTCTGTCCACCGTGGGTGATCCTTCGGGTATTTGAAATAGCAGTGTCCTTTCTTCCAGCAGTACACAAGCCACCAGGGCATAACAAACTGACCGGCGGATGGGAAATATTGATCTAATGGCTCCTAAGTGCTAAATTCTTCGACCATCCTCAATAGATTCAAGCTAGGCTCCGGAAGAAGGCCAGCGAAGCCCAAAGTGGTCCATAGACTTAGGGGCTGCAGCAATGGACCGATTTCTGTGAAGATGGCACGGGACCAGGTAACATCTGGTTGTGCTGTGCACGGAGTGGGGATAAGTTGGAGCCAACTGGATGGTAAACACCCGACCCCATCCCTTGTGAGAAGGCACAGCTCAGCCTAAAACCCAGCCCATGGTCATAACGTGCGCACACCCAGATAGATACGATCGAGGTCATGCCCTCAATTCTCTTCTCAGTCACAGCCGAGATCTCGCTTGTTTCATTTGACAGAGAGGTCATGAAAACTAAAACCTTCCCTGAAGCATGGGTTCAAATGCCAACGTGTAATTTTGTTGACCTTTGAATACGGTTATGATCTATGCTAAGTGTTCCTCACTAGACTTGTTCATAGGCGCACGGTTAATTCTTCAAATAGAGTTCGATGCACCTGGTGACTGGCAGATTGTCTTCTGGTACGCCGGTCACTGCTGGGTTAACACTGGAGCAGTCTGCCCACCCTTCTCTACATAATAATGGCTGTGAGGGGGAGATACATCATCCTCCTCCACACAGGATCATCTATCCTGAAGAGCCATTTACCTCCTGGTGATGCCTGACAGGTGGTCGATGGCGTTTTCTAATTATTGGGGAAGTAGAAATGTGATACTTTAAAATGCTCTGGGCTCTGACGAGAAGAAGCCAATAATCAAGGGCCATTAATTTGGGGCCAGAATAAATGGTTAACATTACAAACTGCCAGGCACCTGAAATTTCCCATTAAAAGTTGGCAACCTCGCCCTGCGGATAGTCTGGCAGGCTCTCAGCAGGGGAATGCGTAGAATCCTCAGCCTTTCAACATTATTCATGGAAGAGGGAACATAGAAGGCACCCTCAGAGCCAGGTCCTAGCGGAAGTCAATGTGTCTGTAGACAACCCATTGCTGTCAAGGCCATTTGGACTCACGACGACCCCGTGTGGTACAGAGTAGAACTGCTCCATAGGGTTCTCTTGGCCGTAATCATTTCTGACTGTACCAAAGCAGACCGCCAAGCACCACTATAAGGATCCACACCCCAAACTGATTGTGCCCCCTGCCTGTAGCCAGGCAACCCCCTGTGAGGGGTCCTGTGTCAAGTGCAGGGGTAGCCGCTCCAGTTATCTGCATCACACCATGCAGACTGGAGAAGACTCCTTGGCAGCCCTCCCTCAGCTTCTCTGCCAAGAAATTTTATTCTCACTTGGAGAGGCTTTCCTTTCCTGCCAGAGCCTGAGTAATTGGATTTTGTAGGGTTCGCTCTGTTCAGAGCCTTTTTTGGGCACAGTCGTCTAGCGGCGTTGTTGATGACTTTTCACATCAATGTTCTGGTGTCACGGCACACCGGAACTTGTGCCCGGATCCCTGATGAGCTCACGTGAGCATCTTCTGGGCCGCAGTTCTTGAAAGTTTATTTGAAATCTGTAACTGTGAACAGAGCTCCTCTCAGAATAATTTTTTAATGTCTAAAAGTATGACTTTATCACAACAAAGTCATGACAATCTCGAGGCAACCAAATCACAGCACACGGCACGGTCTTGTCTGCGAGCACTTTAATCTTCCGAGTTCCACAGAGAGCTGGTTCTACCTGTGTCACCTTCCAGTGCCTACACCAGCAGGACTGCGAGAGTCCGACAAGTGAGTCATTGTCCGGTGAATCCGGGAAAGGACGCCCTCGGGTAATTAAAGCTCAAAGGAGGTGGGAAGACAGGGAACAATCCTCCAATCCGTTACACTAGAGGCATCAAACCTCCTAGATGGCCCTTTCTCGTCTTCTCCGTCTTTCTCCAAAAACACTGCCAGGTTTAGTAGGGAACGTTGAAGTCTCTGGGTGCTACAAACAGTGAGGCACTTGGCTGTTGACCAAAAGAGGGGTGATTTAAATCTACCGAGGTACCTCGGAAGAAAGGGCTGGAGATCTCCCTCTGAAAAATTAGCCATTGAAAACTCTGTGGAGGAACAGTTCTGCTTTGATACATGTCAAGTTGTTGTAAGTCAGCAACAGAAATGTGTAAAGAAGGTGTGTCTGTGTGCATATAATATGGATTATATAAATAATATAAATCTATATAGAGAGAGAAAGAGAAATGCAGAGGTGATTGCTAGTACTACAAAACACCCTCAGTCACAAAAGGTGACCGCTAGGCTCATGGCTGGGTGGGGCTGGCATTGCTGACCATGTCTCAAGTGAGATTTTCACAAATATGTGAATCCAAACAGTTAACTGGATAACCAGAACAACAAGCCCCCAGTACCCCTGAAATTCAGTGTTTAGTTAATCCAAATGGAACCAAGCACAGAAGATGAGAAACGGCCCAATCTGCCTCTTATTCCTTCTGTATAACTCCCGCTCCCGACACCAACCCCAAAGCACAATTTTTAACTGTTAACATTCTAGGGTCCTTCTTGATATAGTGCTTGTGTTTCAGTTGCTTTGTTGCTTTCAAAGAGGTCATTGTTGTTATGGGGACATTGGTAGGAGCAGCAGTAGAATTCCCTGTAGCCATGTGGGAGTCCCCCGTTTAATTCCCAGCCAATAACCCCATGTGCAGCCACCATCCATCTGTGGATCTTAGTGTGTTGCCATGATGCTGATTACGTTTCAGTGGAGCTGCTAGATTCTGGCAGACTAGCAAGAAAGGACTGGCAATCTACTTCCTAAAATCAGCCCAGGAAAACCTTATGGAACACAACAATCCACGCCACAATGGATCAGGGGAATGGTACAGGATCAGGAAGTGTTCGCTTTCGTTATGGATGGGGTCAGCCTGGGCTAGGGACCAAATCAGTGGCAGCAAAAGACCATCATCCTTATTATTATCCATAGCACAAGGGCCTAAGGAGGAAAAAAAAATTTTTTTTAAGTACAGGGATTCATTTACCATCACTGTTATCAACATGTTTGGCCTGGAAGCAGAGAGGAGTAAAAGTGCTTGGTTTTCTGTATTTGTGTCTGTTTTGTAGACGACCGTTCGACTGTCTTGTTGACCGATGCCGACTTTGGGGAGGCAGCTAAACAGAAGTCGCTGACGGTGACCCACACGGTCCACTACCAGTCAGTGTCGCAGGCCACGGGGCCACTGGTGGACGTTTCAGATGCTCGCCCAGGAACAAGTGAGTGGCAACCAACCCTTAAAGCCATGTAGGCACCATGGCTGTTGAAAGTGCCTCTTTCCCTAGCCAGAGAGACATTGGGCCTTCCCAGCCCTGTGCCTCAGAAACAATTGGATACACTCGCATCTTAAATTGGGTTATCCAGTTGGGTCTTCGCTGTTATCCAAAGTGTGTCCTTAGAAGCCAATAACTCTTTGTATTGATTTACTCCAGAAAATACCAGACATTTCAGCGTAAGGTAATTTTTTGTTTGGTTATTTAGACAACCCACAGAGGAAGGCAGCTAACATTATTCGTATGACTACTGTGTGACTACTTTCAAGCTAGAACGGTGCTGTCACATACGTTATCTTTGCAGCCACCCGATCAGGTGCCCATTTGGAAAGCTAGTCTTATAGCCCTTGCTTTATAAGGGAGAAAACTGAGTCTTAGGGAGGTTAGATAAAGAGCCTGAAGCTGTACATCTAATAAGTAGCAAAACCAAGATTCCGCCCTAGAGGGGTCTGTCCTCAAAGCTTATTATACTTCTCTCCTGAATAAACTGTTGGAGAAAAATTAAAGCCTGGGGATTATGTTGGGCTTAATTATGGATATTTGCCTTCATAATATATGGAAATCAATTACCTCATGAAATTAAATTTCCTAATACCTATCTAGAGCTTATTAATTAGATATTCTTGTTTCTTCATAATTGAAATTGTTCCTAAAACTCTTTAAGGACTGAGAAATTGCTGTCCTGATTGTTATCATTTTGAAAGCTTTGATGTCTGTCTCTTAAATCTCTAATCACGCTTTGCTAAAATTTACATTCCTAGAGTCATGTGTTATAATTAGTAAAGTAAATATTTTGCTCTTGAAAGCTGCTCTCCCTCAATCCCCCTCTCTGGTGGAGTATTTCTGAAATGTGCCCAGCACCGTGAACTGCCACAGGTTGCCTGCTGAATAGTGTAGTATATGGAATAGTGTAGAGCTATTGAAATTGTTAATGACATCCACATGACGAGTTGTTGTTTAAAATGTGCTGAAGGAGCCATTCATTCTTCCATGATATTTTTTTCTTCACTCTCCCCACACCTGTCCTTCCTTGGTGGCATTGGCCCGGGCCAAAAATGGGACATGAGGACACTGTGATATGCGAAGGGTATAAATGAGAGCCTTTCTCTTCAGATCTTTTAGGTCGTTCACATCCTCCCTAGAAATTGGAGTTCTATTGTGATCTCAGTGACTCCACACTGGGCTCTGATGGGTCTCTGAGCCCCTTTTGCTCCTGCCTCTGGGAAGCTTTGGGCCTGGGACAGACCAGGCATTAAGAAGAACAGACCCTTGGCCCAAGCATTCCTGGGGTGCAGTCAGTGTGGGAGTTTGCAGGTAGTCGCTGGAGAGAGCAAAAGAGGCAGAGAACACAGGACTGGTCCCTCACAGTGGTTCTCCATCACTGATGTGTGCGTGCCTCAAAATCACCCAGGGGTCCTGTGTAAAATGCAGATTCCAGGGCTGCACCATTCAGATCCAGTTGGTCCAGGTTGGGGCTCAGGAATCTGCATCGTAATAAGCATGCTTGATGACTGTGATGTTGATGCCTGGGAACCCCATGTTGAGACATGCCACCCACTGGAAATGGCTCTGCTTCAGAGGAATATGGGAAGAAATGCCCCTTGTCACCCATGCCCCTGTGCTAGAGATGCCTTGTCCCTCATCCCTGTCAAGTGTGTAGCTTTCCATCGGCTCTCCTTGCCAGATAAAAAAGCAACATGCATTTTCACCTCCTTTCCAGGGTTTAATGAGCAGAGAAATGGACAAGGGCTAGTGGCAAATGCATAACTCAGATGGGAGAAGAGGCCATGACACTCAAGGACATACAGGGAAACCCACCTTCTGCAAGATCAGGCTCAGACAGAGGAGAAGAGCATACTTATGGCATTTAAAATCAGAACAGAGACATGACTCTGAGTCACAAACAGACATCTCAGATCACTGGAATAGAACATAGAAGGTGGGTGGGTCAGAAAAGGGCGTGACATGGATCCAAGGCGAGAAAATTGCAAGCATGCTGAAGGAACTTTAAGAATCCACACATTTAACCTTCAACAGCTTTACTAAGCCTTCCTTGACCTATGGCCCCGTGCTCAGCGATGGAGTACAGCATGAGCAAGAAGACATAAATTTCTTCCTAGTAGTGGAGTCAGTGTGGGAAGCAACCCAGGCCATCCACAGGAGAACACATGAAGACGGCTTAATCAGCACTTGTGATGTGTGGCAGGGGTTTGGCAGAGACTCAAAAGCAGGCGAGTACATGGGGCTGTTTTATAGTGGAAAAGAGGGAAGGGCACGAGGAAGCTGGAGAAATGGGGCATTGCAGAGGAGTGCCTCAGGAACACGATTGGCTTTTTTGGGTTGATCTTGAATTGAAAGGGCACAAAAATGAAGGCAGCTGTTATTTACTAATCAAGTGCCGGCCACTTTGAGCCCGTTGTTACAAGGATTACCATTTTGCTTCCTCCACTAGTAGCCACAGACCGCGGTTCAACTTTGTGTCTGGTTGCTGCAGGTTGTGGGTCTGAGCTGTATGTTTCTATATGGTCTGGTCATTTGTATATTCAGTCTCTCCAGGGTCAGTAAAGCAAGAAATAAAACATCTCTTATTGTTCAGTAAGTCCTTGGAAAAAATAAGACCGAAAGATATGGTAAAGAGTCAATGCGAAAATGGATGCCATGGGAAATAAGAAGCTCCCTTAGGTCCAGGTCATCTGGGAAAGCCACCATTGAGGAGAAGGCATGAACCAAGATTCAAAGGAGAGCAGGGAAGCAGCAAGGGCCAAACTCCCAAGACTTTGAGGCATGTCGGGGGACAGGAGCTGCCCTGGAATGCATTGAGGAGGAGGAGCAGGATGGACCAGTAGGGATAGCCTGCCCTTGCAAGGCCTAGCAGGCCAAAGTCACTAGTGTACACGCCATTGTGGGAGTTCCAGGGTACCCAGTCTAGGAGCGTAGTATTATGCTAGTACTACAATGAAGTAAAGGCAGTTTACGTACAATGCTTCTCCCCTTTGTGATGAACTTCATTCAATAATAATGTTTATTCATAATAGACACATTTACTCTAATTTATGCACATCTCTGATTAAAAAAAAAATTAGAGTATTCATTTAGCATCTGTAGAACACCGTGTGCTAGAAAGAGACTGTTGAGTAGACTTTTCATTACATATTCCCTAAAACTCATTCTGGGAGACTGGGCGCATTCCATTCTGGAAGTAGAATGGAGAACGTTGCCACAAGAGTCTGAAATGCAGCCTTTCTCAAGCTCGGCCCCCTGCTTGTCTCCTGTACCCCAAGGCTGTTCACCTCCCCCAGGCTATGCCCCTCTGTCAACCCAATCCCACGGGACAAGGTCTTCTCCCTTCTCACTGCAGCTGACAAATCTGTGTCAATTCATTTTTTGTCCTTGATTTACCTCACCTGAAAAGGGCATTATTCTAATTGTGTTAAGGCTGTTTGCCATGATAGGAACTCTTTATTGCAAGAACAGCAGCTAGAATGGGTAAAGTTGTTCACCCACTAGAATGGGTAAAGTTGTTAACCCACTAGAATGACTAGCATGTAGAAGTTATGTTCCTAGGCATTTTATTAGTCTGCCATCAAGCTGCCACAATGGAGAAATTGCAACCTATGCTATTTATCTCTAGACCTGTGAAAACACTTCTCCGTTTCTCCTGTGGGATCCCAATACCTGGGACTCAATTCATGTCCTTGTTCTCAACCCGAGCCACAAAATGACACATCAGGCATTTAGCACAGCTCCTGCAAATATTGATCTAGTCTCAAATTTCTAAGGTAGACTTCAGGGGGAGGAAACGAGTATCTAACTAGTTGCTTAAGTGAGACTCGGTTGAACCCCTTTCTCTTTGTTCTTCATTACCTGAAGCATCTCAACAGTGAGTGTCTCTAATGCTCTCACCCGGGGCAGGAAACAGGGCATGGAAAATGCCCTCGATCTTTTCATCCATTTTTCTATGAACTTTGTGAAGTCCTTTGGTACACAGTCCTGTCTCACCACATTTTGAGGTACTCGCTGAAGAAATCACTACCAATGAGAACTTGAATACAATTTTGCATCAACATGTGCAAAAGTATGAAGCCACAGTATGAAGTAACAAGTATCAGCTCTGACCTGTTAGGTTTGGTTCTGTTTACCGGGGAGTACCCATCCACTCTTCCATGCATCCACCCATCCATCCACAAGTCATGCAAAGAGCATTTCTGAGCACTGCACAGGAAATGAGTTGGATATGGCTCCTGCCTACCTCTAGTACTGTTTCTTTAGGCATCCTGTGTGTTCTCCAGAACCTAGTTTTATGATTTTCCTGCCAAATTCTCTTAATGGAATTTCTAGCCTGCTGAATCAAATCACCAAATTTCTGACACCCACATCTTTCCAGTACTCTTAGGACGTGCTCCTTCCCTGGCTGAGTGTGCATTATTCTAGAGCAAAGTCTCACTATTGAACTCTCCCCGCACACCCTCATGCTTTACAAGTTCGAGGTCGTGAATCTTCCTTACAAGAGCCCTAAAAGTGGATGTTGATACCATCCTGGTCTCAGGGATGAGGGAATTGGGCACCTCAGCACCAGTCACTTGGCCATGGCTAAGGAGCCAGTGTGTGGTGAAGCAGGGCTTCAGACTTTGGCAGCCTACCCAAAGCATTGCTCTTAACCGCTCCCATATTGCCTTAGACTAGCAGAGATGTTACTTAAAAAGAATGCAGGGACCACAGAATAGGCTTTAAATAGTTATTAAGAAAGAAGAGCTTACAGCATGGATTCAGTCTCTCAGAATGGTGCTAGCGGGGGTCCCGGGCGGGGGACCAGTGCATGTGTTTGAAGAGTCCCCAGTGCAGAAGCATTTGTCAATTAAATGACAGGAATGTCCAGATCTGCTAACGTCAGCCTCTCCATGGACAATGGCTGCAGAAGCCAATAGCTTGAGGAGGAAAGTCAAATTAATATCAGGATCACAGTCTTAGATCACATGACATAGTTTATAACCCCATGATCCACTCTCCCATCCAAAACTCAGGCTAATTAAAATAACTTGATTCCAAGGGCAGAAGTTTAACTCAAGTTCTGACCCACTGTTGAAATGCCAAGTGCACTTTATATTATTTACTGTATAATTTATAGGCTGTTTAGCAGACATTATACCTCATCATACTTTTCTTTTCACTAGCATGTTGTGGAAACTAGTAATGTTTCCCATGCTGTAGTAGTAAATCCACAATATTTATCTGCTTGTATGGTACGTTAATTAGTAAGTCATACAAAGGAGTTGTATATACGTTAATTAGTAAGTCATACAAAGGAGTTGTATATACACACACACATATACATAGATAGTGTGTATAGATCTATCTATCTATATATATATATATACACTGTCTGTGTATATATATCTATATACACTATCTATGTATATATACACACATATATATTTTACTTTGATGCCACTCAGTAACCTCTTCTGTATGTGTACACACACATACATATATGACTTTGATTCCATTCAGTAATTTATATATTAGTTGCTATATCAGGAGCAATCAGACAGAACAATTTAGTTGGAAACAAAACAAAAGCTCCCCAAAGCCTTATTAAATTTTGTTTAATGTATGTTCCAGTATTCGACATACAAAAACAACTTCCCCTCTAGGATGCTGGCGCAGAACAGAGTAGAACCATCAGTACGGTTCAAAGAAACTAATATCATGACCTATATTTTCAACATTTTAAGACCATTGGCAAAGCTGTCTTCATCTGGAAAAAGTGGGACTGATGAACAAAGTAACTTGAGCAATCTAGATTTGTATAGCAGCTGACTTGTGCAGCTCCACTCTACCATTTCCTCAGTAGGACCAAAGAAAACATAAAAAAACAACCCAAACTCACAGCCACTAAGTGGATGCCGATTCATAGTGACCCATACAGGTTAGGGAAGAACTGTCCCTATGAGTTTCTAAGACTGTACTGTGTACAGGAGTGGAAAGCTCCATCTTTGTCCCAAGGTGCAGCTAGTGGTTTTGAACTGCTGACCTTGCAGATCACAGCCCAACAGGTAGCCACTACATCACCAGGGCTCCTCTCAGTGGGACATTCTTAGTAAAAAATGGTGCCTGTGGGAGTAATGGTTTCTGCCCGTGTGACAAAGGTGAGGAATGCGGGGTCTTGAGGAAATGACTTCCGTGAAGTGGGGACCCTGGTGATGTAGAGGCTACACGTTGACCTGCTAATATAAGCTCAACACTTCGAAACCATCAGCCACTCCAAGGGAGAAAGACAGAGCTATCTACCCCCACAAAGAGTTTCCGTCTCGGAAACTCACAGGAGTGGTTCTACCCTGTCGCCTGGGTCACTGCCAGCCTGCCTCCACTCCATGACAATGACCGGTGAGCTCGTCCTTGAAGTAGAGCTTCGGAACTGGCCCCTCCTAGAGCCTTCAGCAGGAACAAGTCAACTCAGAATGACCCACAACTGAGGTTGCAGTAATGCGAGAACAGTGATGGTAGTGTTAGCGGACATCAAGCCGATCCCTACTTGTGACTGTGCGTATCCACAGAGTAGACGCTTTCAGAGGCTGTTCAAGCCTGTGACCCTTCAGAAGCAGATTACCAGCCTCACTTCCCCAGTGGGGGGTTGGGAGTGTGTGTGTGTGGGGGGGGGGAGTAGATGAGAACCCTTATAGTTATGCAAAATCCTGGGTAAATTTATGGAAATCACTAGAAAGTTTACTATAGAACTGGCCCCTCCAAGCACGCTGACCAGAAATAAGCTCGCTCAGAATGACCCACGGCTCTAATGGCAAACTTCAAGAAGAGTAAAGATCAGAACCCTCCAAACTCCTGCAAGGAGCTGGGTAATTTTCTGGAAAAGATTCATTAGCATTTAAATAACAAGCTCCACTTGTTTAAGCTCCACTTATCAAGTCGATAGTACCTGGAAGACATTTCGCCTCCTACCCATGATAATGTTTTTCTATCTCTTTGTGGCCCTCTCTCCCCGAGCATTTCGGAGGAGAGATGCAATTATCATTCACACCTTGTTGTCTAGAGAGCTTGGCACACCATAACTCATTTATATTCTAATCAAGGAAGAAAGAAAACCTCCCAATGGAGTTCTTCAGCGGAACCTTGCAAGTGAGGGATGGAATCAGTCTTAAAAGCAATGTCCCAGAGAGTATACACCAAGACCGAGTTTTGTGATGACCCAAGAAATCTTAAAATACATCGATTTACCTGCCATCTCAAGACACATCCAGCTGAGTGATGGATTAGGTTCAAAGTCCACTAGCTAGAAACTTGCAAAAAGTAAAGCCCTCCATTTAAAACGAAAGCCGTTTCACCATTTAACCTGTGCCAGCCTCTAATGCCCCCACGTGGAATGATAAAGGAGCTAATGTCATGTGGGCGTTTTGGAAAATTCAGATGGCCCGGGGAAGGACACATCTGGCCAAGTGACAAACAATTGTGGACCTCTGTCGGTGGGTTCCCTGGAGCTCCACTTCAGTCACCTCTCCCTGAGCTTCTATTGCTTCATCCATGAAGTGACCTTGGATAATATCTGATCACTGGGAGACATTTTAATAGGTTCAATGGATGGGCCCAATACAGGAACCCCATGTCCTGTGCGGGAGGCACTTCAAACTCCTGGAGAGCACATAGGTGGGTGAGTTCACTAATGTCACAGGTTGCACCCTCTCAGAGCTGCTCTTTCACAGTTACTTCATTCCATTCGTGCTGAGCAGTTGCCTTGTGGGATTTTGTGAACTTAAGCAGAGAAATGTTCAGGTTTTTCAGCATAAACTCACGTTGTGTTTGGCCCGGTAGTCATAGCACAACACACAGCTAAGATGCCAAGACAGTGACAGACCTAGAGTCAGAGTTGGGCAAAGTTAGTGGCAGTTTAAATCTCTAACCTTAGGATGTTTGCTTTTACTGAATGGTCTGAGGAGGGATGATTGCCCACAGGTTATCATAGGAGGAGAGGAGGTTGCTTGCAGCTGGGATCTAAAGTGGGCTTTGGTTGGGGGGGGGGGCACACAGAATTTCCAGCAGAATCTCACTCTTCAGAGAGGATCATAGAATCATGTGGAAGAGTGTCTACCTGCGCCCACCCTGCTCTCATAGAGCCAAAGCCTGGGAATGCTTTGTAGTTTAGGCCTCTGACCTCAGACGGTGATGATCTTTCAGGAGTGTCCAGCCCATGTTGCCTTAAGGAAATGCACACACTGGTTCACAGCCAGGGGGGCACATTCAGTACTTGGGCTATATCATATCCTGTCACAACAAAGCAAGGGGGTCTACAACAAGGTAGTGGCTGATAACATTCGAAGTGGTTTACGTCAGAGAAGTTTCTGCTGGCTTAAGGTTGTTTATAACTTAGCTTAAATGTTCAAGCGGCACCTTCAGTGTTTCACACACCTGTGATTTGGGATCGCTGCACTATAAGCGTCCATCACATCTGTCAACACAAGCTACTGTGCTTAGAAGTGATCAGGACATTTTTAAATATAACTGTTAAGGTTCCATTTGGGGAAGCAGAATTCAAAGGTGGGAGAGACTCATCTAGGATCTGAGGTGGGCTTGAGGCTAAAGCCTCAAAAATATCTTTCTGGAGCTTCTTCCTTTTCCACAGTATCACACACACACACACACACACACACACACACACACACACACACACACACACACACACACTGTAAACTATGGTAGCCAATATCCAGGTGTCCAACTTGTTTAGCGGTCACAAGATCCTTTTCCTTAGTTTAGCAAAGAACCTAGTCCTTCCCATGGGATTTGGTGTCTTTGCTTCAGACTCAAGGAAAACCCACCTGGCACCAGCCCTTATTTACATAAACCTTCTGTTTTAACCTATGGTAGACGTGTGAGATAGGCACAGCCCACCACCATTTGTTCTCCAGATTGAATAATCCAAGTCACCTTTGTCAACGTTAGGAAAATTCCATGGAAGATACACAGTACCAAATACAAAGGGCTCTAGGAGCCCTGGAACCAAAAGGTATGGTCCCTCTGCTCTCGGTGCTTGCAATTTAGCTAAAGCACCAAATGATCATACTTGCCAAGACAGCAGGACTGACTTCATGGGTCACCAAATGGTTACGCACCTGACTACTCATAGAAAGGTTTGGGCTAAAAGCCGGCAAAAACCTCCTTTGAAGATGGTGCTGAAGATAGACTTGCAGGGGCTGAACATCCTATGGAGCACAGCGCTACTCGGAACACAGTGTCACCCCAGTCTGACTTGCTGGCACCTGCTGTGTTTGCAGACTAGTACATGTGAGACAATCGTACAGAGGGCATCTTGAGGTGGAAGAACTTTAGAGCATATTTGGCGGAGCCTGCTCATTTTTCAAAGATAGAGAATCTGGGGGAGCTTAAACGATGAGCCCTGAGCCACGAAATTATTTAGAGCCATGAGCAAAGCTTGAACTTATAGCTTCTTGGTCCAAATCTAATATTCTTTCTCCTACAGATCATTTAAATGTGCAAGCATCTGATCCAATTGCTAAAAAGGACACCATGGTTTGTAGAATAGAGAAGCAATGAAAACAAGAGCAACCATCTAGAAGATGGGTTGACACATCGCTGTAACAATGGGCTCAAACATATCAGCAATTGTGAGGGTGGCCCAGGAGCAGGCAAGGTCTCCTTCTGTTCATCATGGTTTAGAAGCAACTTAAGCATCTGATGAGTGTTTCACACCAGGAAAGAAAGGAGAAGCGGACTGTAGGCAGGTAGAAATCAGGCAGGGTTTCTGGAAGGCTGGCCTTCGGGGGTGAGTGGTGGGACTGGATGGGAGGGCTCCACTCAGGCGTGATCAGCCAAACAAATCTCGAGACAATGACAAACGTTAGACTTGAATCTTCACAGATCCAACCACCAGGAGGAATGCCAAAGCCGGACCAACAGCGAGAAACCGCTATGCCAGTCAGTGGACCCTCAACAGACCCCACCCCACCATTTCAGCACACACTCTCACCACGGACTGGAGGCTGCCGACACCGAGGGCTGCAGGGTCAGTGGACAAGGAGAGCGACAGTTACAGCGTCAGTCCCTCCCAGGACACAGGTATGGACAGCACTCCTCCTCCTCCTTGGTCAGCGTGACCCTGACCTTGCACTCACCACACCATGAGCTGTGGGGTCTCTCTTGGGAGCTCCTGGGGGGCTGTTTGTGTTTTGTCATTGTTTTTTAACTTCCTGTCTTTTAAAGCTTGGACTTTCTGGGTAGTGTAAACGGTTAAGCGTTCAAGCTGCTAATGAGTGGCTGGCAGTTAGAGCCCATCTGGAGGTACTTCCAAATGATCAACCATTGAAAGCCCTCTGAACAGAACCTCCACACAACAGAATTCTGCCCCACGTGGGGTCATGGTCACTGTGAGTTGGAATACATTCAACAACAACTGTGATTTCGTTTTGTTTGTGTTTTTCTGCTTAAAGCAATTTACCTAAGCGCTACCAACACAACTGTTTAGCCTTTGCATCAGACCTGAATGAATTCTGCCAGACAGACCCCAACGGTATCTGTTTTGCAAGTGGCTTGAGTGCCAGGCTGCTTTCTCCTAGAGAAATTTTACATGCACCTGAACAATGACAATCGTTCCTGGCTATCCTCAGGGGGGGTATAACCCTATGCCATCTCCAAGATTATGATACTGCACTGGAAGTTATGAGACAAGGTCATAGCACCCTCTATAGGGCACATAGGCTGATCCTTTTGACAATTAAACCGGGGTTGATTATAAGGTAAGTCATCGCGTGTATGCCATCAACCACCAAGATTGCACTTCTGAGAGAAGAGGAGGCCTAAGAATAGCACTGGATTGCACCCCCCCCACCACCTAAATTTTTTAAAAGAAATCACATCTGAACCTAATAGCTGTAGGGAATTTGAATACTCGTTTTTCTTTTGTTCTCGATGATATACTTCAAAAATAGTGCTCCAGAGGTGGAACGTCACCATGTAAATTTATTTTTATGGCTGTTAATTCTTCTTAGAAGAATCTCAGAGTTTCACTGAGGTGACTGCAGAACTTTTTTGTGGGCTTCCACTGCAGAACTCTCCCAACTAGAAGATAGGGCCTGGATTCAAAAGCACCTTTGTTTCAGTTTGGGCTCTTTTCTAGTTCCTGCATAGGGCAGTCTGTCCAGGAACCCCAACCATGCTGCCTAGGGGACAATGTACGTGCAAAGGCACATCTTTCTTTCTAACCATAGTCACGCCCTCCTTCCCCTAGCCTAAGGCCAGGGGAGCTGAACCATAGAGATCCAATCATTCATGCCAATTAAGCAGTCTCTATGGTATCAATCAATTTGCAAGTCAGAACAGGGAAAAGGTACTGCAGTGCATTTATACCACACTCCCAATTGTTTTAACTAAATGCGGGTTGTTTTTGTTTTTTTTTAAAGAGTGAATTTGCTCGTTTATGGAAATGTCCTAAGCTAGGGACATCTGACTGCAGCGAGGGTCACAAGCTTCAAGGGTCATGTTGTCATGGCTTATGAAGCCAGCTTCTTGATTGGCAAAGACAGATTCCTCCGATCAAAGAGTCAAGACCCCTGGCTGATTACACTATGCTCTGAAAGAGACATTCAGTAGTCAGAACGGATAGTCCAGGTCGTTCAAATTGAAGGGGACTAGGTCATCATCGTGTTTTTTCTTTTGCATGGCATAGATCGAGCGAGAAGCAGCATGGTCTCCACAGAAAGTGCCTCCTCCACTTATGAAGAACTTGCCAGGGCCTACGAGCACGCCAAGCTGGAAGAGCAGTTGAGGCACGCCAAATTCACCATCACAGAGTGCTTCATATCGGACACATCGTCCGAACAGTTGACGGCAGGGACTAACGAGTACACAGACAGTCTGACCTCCAGCACCCCTTCAGAATCGGGGATCTGCAGGTTTACTGCATCACCCCCCAAACCTCAGGATGGAGGAAGAGTGATGAACATGGCCGTTCCAAAGGCACACCGACCAGGTGAGAAGAGGAATTGATGTGTTTGTAGGCGGGGAGGGGTGACATTACTGAGCAACGTTCACTTCTTTAATTACTGGTTTTCTTTGGAGAGGCTTCCTTGGTGTCCTGACTGGGTATTTTGTGTGTGGTTTGCTATATAGCAAACCACTTCCTTGGTTATAGTCTTTACACAACAATGACTATTTCCGTTGTTTGTGAACCTGAAATGAGGTCGGGGCTTGATGGGACAACTCATTGCTGCTCCACACAGTGTCCCATTTGGAAGTTTCATTGGGATTGGAGGACTCACCTCCAAAATGGTACACTCACATGGAAATGGGGAGCTGGCGGTGACACCTCTCTGGAGGTCTCTCCAGGGCGCAGCGCACTTTGTACTTCCTCCTGTCGTGGCGGCACGGGTCTAAGGGTGAATGTTTCGAGAGCCAGAAAACAGACCTTGTGGATCGTTTTTTAAGGCTGATCCTGGAAACGGAAAAGAAGAGCATCCTTCTGCCCTAGTTTCTGTATAGGGCTCTTAGGGACCCAGGCGAAGAGGACGCCGCCTTTCGGTGTGATGACTATCGCAATGGGAAGGACGGGTTCTAAAACTGCTGCAGCAGGGCTGTGACGGAAGAAGGAATTCACCAGTGTTTGGGACTTTATATGAATGGGTTGTCTAAAGTGACCATAACTGACTAGAAAGTCGACCAGGAGTTTTGGTCTTTGACTCCAGTCTGAATAAGTCCTCTGGGGGTGGGAATGGGAGGTGCAAACACTAAGACCCACAAGCCATGCCAGGTAATGGAAATGAGAGAAGGGGGATTGAGAGTAGGGGGCCAAGCAGAGTGATGGGGACATGAACTTTCATAGAACTCATGGACTATGGAAAGAGAAAAGATTCTAGCAAACTTCCTCTTAACTGATCCCAAGGGGAAATGGAAAATGTAGCATGGGCTAGTCTTTCAAGAGAAGCCAGTTTATTTGGAAACACACAAGTGTCAATGCGGATATTTGCAAACCAGTGTGTGGTCTAAATAACACCTTCTGAGGGAATCCAACCCAAGGCAGTCCTCATCGGAAGAATCGCCATTGCCCATCCAATAGCCTTTGGTAACTCTCCTGGTGGCTTGGCCTATTGAATCTTGTTGAACCCAACTGTATTCTTCCAGGTACCCATTTTCTGAGCCATTGTATATTGGTCCCATTTCAAATGTAATCTTCCATTTTAAATTACTGCGAGTGCCTTGGTTTAATGGCACAGTGCCCAGATGAAATAAGCCCTACCAATGCATAAACTTGCATGAAATAAGAATTTTCTACCCTGGAAATAATCTTCTAAACCAAGTTAAGATTCATGCCAGCAAACAATAAAGAGTGATAGCTTCATTTATTTTCATTCCTTCACCCCCTCAAGGGAGAGGCTGAGCTGTTATTGTCGGGTGTTTTCATTTCCAATGTGTATGTTTTGGTTTTTACTTGCAAAGCAAATGCAGAAAAACATCAGCTCAGTGCTATAGATTTGGTGGTGGTGGTGTGTGTCCAGCTTCAGGGCAAGGTGGTCAAAGGGGAAAATGTGTCTGTGGCCATGTTTCACCTCACTCCACTTTGGTTGCTGCAACCTCTAAAATGGGAGCCCTGGTGGTGTAGTAGTTACATGTTGGGCTGTGATCTGCATGGTTGGCAGTTCAAAACCCCCAGAAGCTCCCAGGCAGAAAGACTAGGCTTTATACTGCCTTAAACAACGACAGTCTCAGAAGCCTGCAAAGGACTCTCTGTGAGTCAGCACTGATGCCATGGCATTGAATTTCGCTTTGGTTTTCGGTACCTATAGAAGGCCCTCGTGGCATACAAGTTCTGTGTTGGGCTGCCATCTATAAGGTCAGCAGTTTGACAACAGCACTCTTTCCTCAGGAGAAAGACAAGGCTTTCCACTCCTCTAAAGAGTTGCATATCAGAAACTCACAGAGGCAGTTCTACCCTGCCCCATAGCGTCATTATGAGTCAAATTGACTTGATGGCAGAGAATTCTTTTATTACTTGGGGAAGGAACCTTGGTCCCACGGTTTTAAGCACCCCATTGCTTACTGAAAGATCAGTTGTTCAAACCCACGAGCTGCTCCTTGGGAGAAAAATGTGGCCGTCTGCTTCTATGGATGTGTATGACCTTTGAACTGGAATAGACTTGAAGGCAATTGGATGGGTTTTGGATCTTTAATCAGGTGTGACTTGATGCCAGTGTTTTTTTAGGAGGATTTTTATATGAAATGAGTGCTGGCCCTCAATGCAAGAATACTTTCTTCTATTAAATTGGCATTCTATGATGCTCACCTTCCCGGCACAACTGCTGAAGACAAAGCTGGTGAATAAGTAAATGTGGTGAAGAAAGCTGATGGTTCCCCCCTATCAAAAGATATAGCGTCTGGCGTCTTAAAGGCTTGAAGGTAAACAAGTGGCCATCTAGCGCAGAAGCAACAAAGCCCACATGGAAGAAGCACACCAGCCTGTGTGATCATGAAGTGCAGAAGGGATCAGTTATCAGGCATCAAAGAACAAAAAATCATATCATTGTGTGCTCACCTCCATGATACGATCGCTGAAAACAAATGGGTACATAAGCAAATGTGACGAAGAAAGCTGATGGTGCCCAGCTATCAAAGATATAGCATCTGGGGTCTTAAAAGCTTGAAGGTAAACAAGC
>NW_022111372.1:33131196-33161365 GCF_000313985.2 Echinops telfairi | reverse complement strand
GGTGGATTGGAAAGGGGGAGCCAATTACAAGGATCTACAAGTAACCTCTTCCCTGGGGGATGGACAACAGAAAAGTGGGAGAAGGGAGACATTGGATAGGGCAAGATATGTCAAAATAATAATTTATAAATTATCAAGGGTTCATGAGGGAGGGGGAGCAGGGAGGGAGGGGGCGAAAATGAGGGCCTGATGCCAGGGGCTTAAGGGGAGAGCAAATGTTTTGAGAATGATGAGGGCAATGAATGTACAGATGTGCTTTACACAATTGATGTATGTATTGATTGTGATAAGAGTGTATGAGCCCCTAATAAAATGATAAAAAAAATTAAAAAGAAATGAGCACCGGAGGCACTATGGGCTTGACGTGGCACTGCTAGCCACAAGGTTGGCATTCCAAGCTCACCAATCGTGCCAGTTGCCTCACATGTATGTGAAAGTTGGACATTAAATAAGGCTTACCAAAGAAGAATCTATTCATTTGAAAGACAAACGAATCTCTTGGAGGAAGTAGCACCAGCGTGCTCCTTAAGGCATGGATGGCAGGGCTGCGTCTTACTTACTTTGGACATGTTGTCAGCAGAGACCAGTCCCGGGAGAAGAACACCATGCTTGGTAAAGTGGAGGCACAGGGGAAAAAAGAGGAAGTCCCGCAAGGAGATAGACTGACACAGTGGCTGCAGCAATGGGCTCAGGCCCAGGATCGATGGTCAGGAGGTTGGCAAAGACCAGGCTGTGGTTTGTTCTGTTGTGCAGCGGAGTCGCTCTGGGTCAGAACTGACTCAATGGCCCCTAACTACAACAGCAAGTGGCTCCCAGCAGAGAGAAAGCTGAGACTTTGTGGGCCCCCAAAGATTTCCAGTCTTAGAAACGTTGTGTCAGAATCAACTCGGTGGCAGTGGGTCAGCGTGTCAGATGTATGTAGCATAGATAGCCATTGTGCTCAGCGACATCAGCCGCTCTTTCCGTTGCTGTGCGATCCTGTGACATCCCCACCCTGACTCCCAGCCATGTGCAGCTGTGCTCCTGGCGTCTCTCTTCTTTCCTGTTTCCATTTCTCTTCTTCAGTAGCCGGTGAAACCCTGAGAGGATAGCAGCCCCATCACTGTGCGTCCCTCATGGAGCGCTTTCTGCTGTCCTCTGAGAGACACAGCCAGTGACTGCTCGCCACCCGATTTCGGACATCGAATGAGCTCCTGGGTCGAGTGGCCCGTCCTCATTTGTGCCACCTTTTGAAAAAGTGCAGGTTTAATGTGTCATTTGGGTGACGTGTTTCCCTTACTGTTGCATTAGCACTTTACAAAGTGTAAACTTTCTTCATGACATGGATCTGAATCACAGCAATGGAAGATCACACGTCGGTGGTTTCTAGGGCCTGGGTATGGCATTTGGAATGAAATTATGTTGTAACTTGAGGCTGTAGGTATATATATTTTTTTAATTATAATGTGTGCAAGCTTTGTGTTGTCTGCCCTAGATGACTGGATTCTTATTGGGCTGTGAGTATGCTTCACAAAAGCATTCCCCCCGTCTAAGAGCCTTCCGGTTGCTCCTTTACAACTATGTCCAATGGTGGGCACAAGATCCAAGGTTACGAGGTATCATTTGTGCCTCCAGGCTGTCAGAATTAGCAGATCTCTAAAGTGTGCATTAAAATCAAAATTTTCACCTGTGTTCCCTCTCTGATTCATAATCTTCCAAATCTCTGGATATCCTTGTGCCCAACACGAAGCCTTTTCTTTTTCTTTTTATAATCCTGTTCTTCTGAGTGTCTCAGGTAGCAATCATTACTTTCAAGCTCTCTGGAGACAAGGATTGTGTTAAATGTTAAAAGACCCACCAGGTCTTCACTCCCAGGAGCTAGGAAACATGCCAGGATTACCTTCTGTGTCTTTATCAGTGTCTGGCTGTTTTGCCGGAAACATGGTAAAGGTTCGAGGAACATTTTCAAATGGATCCATGGTATTGATGACCTATACCTAGCATTGTTTCTGGAACATATTGGGTGTTTCATAAATATCCTTGAATAAGCAAATATGCCAGGGTTGTGATCTTTTTGTTTCTCATTTTATGATGATGTCTATTTTTTTAAAATAATCATTTTATTAGGGGCTCATACAACTCATCACAATCTGTACATACATCATTTGTGTCCAGCCCATTAGTACCAGGGTTGTGATCTTGATGAAACTGACCAGTGGGTTCACATAATGCAGTTTTTAGAAGTCACTGATGAAATTCAAGAGGCTGTTTAAGCCTGCTCCATCGTCAGGCTACCTTTAAACACGGCCATTTATTCCCCATTTTTGTGTTTAACTCTCTTCCCAGATAAGGGGCAACTCCCAAGGCGGTGTGGATGACTCATCAGCACCGAGGCTGAGTTCAGACTCTGGCTTTAGGCTTCTAATAATACCTGAATTTTGAATTTAATGCACTTTTTGGCCTTGTACATTTTAAATATAATCCAATGCTCTGACTCCTACACCCCAATGAGGAAAGGCTGCTTTAATCTTTAAGAACAAACAAACAAACTACTCGCCACTTTGCTGAGGAATTGTGGTAACTTTTAACAGCTCCCTCCCCCCTTCCCCCCTTGCTCAAGGAGGTTTCCAGAACTTGAAGGGTATGGGGTACCTAGTCTTGGTTTCAGTTAGCATACTGAGCCCCTTTCGAACATTCTTGGATTACTGCTGCTTTATTCATGATGTTTACCCGCTTGATCCAGTGGTGCTACTTAAGCCAATCCAAAGCTTCAAATATGCAACCTAATTGGCTAGGAGCAAGGAAGGGTGAATCCCTTCACATCTCTGAATGTAAACACTCTTGGGGTCCCAGGCTTAAAAACTGCATGTCAGCCCCTCCCGGTACACATGTGTGAGGTTGTCTAACTGGACATGGCCACCGTCTGGCACTGACTTGTTGATTCTCTGAGTGACATGGCTGTGGGAAACAGTGAAGTCCCTGGGGGGGCACACCCAGGTAATGCCTGGCACCTGAGGGTGAGTTTCCATCTGGTCTGGGCAGAGACACAGGAAAGCTTACGGGGCAGAATTCTTTTGTGGCACGCATAGATTCCCCGGGAGTCAGAATCAACTCAGCATTCATTGGTTGGTTGTTTTTTTCTTTTACCATATGAAGCAGTTATTGGATTTAAATTGAGTTTCTGGAACCCCGTGTACCCATTCTTTCTTGAGTGTCCGTGTTTAACCATGAGGTACGAAGTGAGCGAGACCACTGTGGCACACAGACATGGCCCTTTCCCTCACTGGGCACAGGCTCACTCTCCTGCTCAGCTTGGTGCCATCTTGGTGCCTTCTGGTCCTCACTGGCCAGCGCACTCATGCTGTCATCCCTCAGGGTCTACGCGGCTACCATGCGTTAGCTCTTGAGTCAGAATTAGACTCCAGAAATCTTCCCTGCCAAACACTGCTGCCCTGGCCCCGTCTATTTACATGGCATCTCACTTGTGATCTGAGGACTGGGGCTCTCGGCTCCAGTGGTATACTGGCTCAGTGTCTCCTGCCCCTGTCTCCTGAGAGTCAAGGATTTATCCCTCCCAGTCAGGCAGCTCCAGTTCACCACGAGGTCTCTTGTCAGCTCAGGTCTTCCCTGGGCTCAGCCCCCAGGCCTCGTGCTCAAGGTGTTGCCCAGCTCCTTTCCACACATCATTACAACTCAGTTTTGAAATTTGAAATTTCTGTCATGAATGTTATCCCATAAGCCACGGAAAGGTCTTATCTTCAAGTGTTAGTATTATTGTTACCTGTAAGCATACACACACATACCTGCACATGCTCGCATACATAGACATGCTAGCACACATAGGTGCCCTTGTCTATATACACATGTGAGTTGCTCTGGCCTCCCCCCTTCCTAAAGCTGGCCCTGCTTCTTCCTCTGGCTCTCCTTCCTCTACTGTATGGAATTCAGTTCCCACTAAGGAGCCTGCTCTACTTTAGCAGCTGAAGATAGTGGGGTAGTTAGACAGCACCCACAGGGAAACAATCCCCACCATCCAGAAGCTTCCTCTCTTCAAAGGAGGACAGACAATAATCAAGTAAGCAGAACACTGCTTCAGATCATGGGAAGTGTGAAATGAGATGGCATTCGGAGAAGCAGGGAGAGAGGTCCCGGGGCTGCCTGGGAGGGATGGTCAGATCGAGCATTTCAGAAGAAGTGAGCTGTCAGTTCCCGAGATCTAAAGGGTGAGACAGAGAGAGCCCAGCCAGCATGGGAAGTGGGAAGAACAAAGAACAGTGCGTTGGGGTGAAAATGAGATCGGCGTTCCTCTGGGTTGCCGTGTTTTGCGATTGTTACTTTGCGCCATTCTGTCGCTTCTGACTCATAGCAAATCTGATTGAAAGAGTAGAACCATCCCCAAAGGGATTCCTAGTCTGCAAGCACTACAGAAGCGGATCACCAGGGCTTTTTTCCCAGAGAGCTGCTGGGTAGATTGGAACCATTTTCCTTTTGGTTAGCCCATCAGTGCTTGACCATCACACCACCAATTCCTTACCACGCCTGTGTAGACTTTAAACCACACCCACCTGATTTAAGGGCCCTGGGCTCGTTCAATAAAGCCTGTACATGTTGCTGTTGATACCCTCTCTGTGTCGGCCTAACAATGTGGATGCACTTCTCTTCTCTGGGGTCCCTCTGCAAAGCCAAATCTCACTGATTGCCATAGCAATGTCATCTTCTTAAAGGCTTTCCTGTATCTTCTGTTTGTTCTCAGTAGATGCCCCTCAGATCTATGAAGTAATTGTGCATCGATAAGAAGTAGCCTCGGGCTTGAAACTCGAAGCCCGTTTGCCTGAGAGAAGAGTGTAGTACGCATTTCCACGGAGACTCTTGCAGCTGCCTCCTCCCACCTGTGCCTTCTGCCCTGGTTACAGGAGGTGCTTCCTACCCAAGAGGCACCAGCTGTACACTGGGCCTGTGCACTCATTCACCTCCTCACAGGTTTACTGGGCCGCTGTGGTTTGAGCCTTGTCTGTCACCTCGAGGTCTCAAGGATGTAGTCTCTTGCTCAGTCTGTCGTTTCTTTGGCTTCTGGACCCTTTTTGTTGTTGACTTACTGGGGTTCATTATTTTATTGCTGGGGAGTTCTAGTCTGCATCAACCCCACTGGTAGTCAAAGGTGAGGAGGAAGCTGTCCCCATACAGGCAAGCGAATGTAGAGGCAACCAGCCTCCTGTGTCCTCCTGAGAGAACAAGAAAACTCCGAAATGCCATTGTAACTAAGGAAAGCCTAAAGGATCACCATAGTGACGGAACGTTCACTACTCTCCAGAAACACCTGGCTACAATGCAGACTTATTACTCGTATTTATCCAACCTGTTCTTATTATCTTTTGTCAAGAAATATTGTACCAGGTACCTTAGCATACTTGTATATTGGTATATTGTTATTAGTTGCCATCAAGTTGGCTCCAAATCATAGCAACCTTATGGATAACAAAACGAAATGTGGCTTGTGCTTTATGGTCATGATCAGATTGTTTTCAAGTGCTGTTCTAACTGATAGTGACCCTGGACACAACAGACGAAACACTGCCCAGTTGTGCCCTATCCTCTCCTTGTTGCTGTGTGGAGCTCGGTGTTGCAGCCACCGCACCAATCCATCTCAAGGAGGGTTTCTCTCCTTGTCGCTGCCCCATCACTTGATCGAGCATGATGAGATCCTTAGTAGAGCATGTCTCTTGTGGCTGTTGTATCAGTCCATCTCTTTGAGGCCTCCCTCATTTCCCCCAGCCCTCTCCAGGACCAGCTCTGGTATAAATGGTACTGTAGTCAACCAGTACTGCCCACATTCTCATTCGGTTACCAGAATTTTGTGTATAATTAAGAGCAGTCAGAGAGTTCTGAAGATTCAGGACAGGTGCGTTTGGAAAGGATTCAAAAAGCAAGACAAAAATCCAGAGCACGGACCCTTGCTTGTGGAAGACAGTGCCCACAAGCCCCTTCACTAACACACATGCACAGCGCAGTAAGCCATGACAGCCAGGAGCAACTGAAAATATGCAGAAAAGCAGAAAGTGAAAAGACAGCAGCAAAGACCATCTTCCAGGGAAGCTGGTGTTGGTCCTACAAACGACCGAGAGGTTGGGCCTTGTCTTCCTTGTCAACCATCACCCTGATCTCCAGACTCCAGCCCTCCACTGGTCTCCTCCTGTTGTGTCACTGTTACACAACAGGGCTGCGCTGCAGGGTTTTCTCGGCTATAATCTTCATGGAAGCAGGTCACCAGACTTGTCTTGTGTGTGCTGCTGGGTGGGTCCACAGGACCAGCCTTTAGGTGAGCACCCCCAGGAACCTGTTCTGGCCTGTATTTGTAACTCCACAAATATGTTTCTCCTCTACTTGGAATTCACAATTCCAAGGTACATCCGCTCCTTCTTAAGATGGATGCAAGATGCTCAGGGATGCTGAGATGGCCCTGCCATCCTTATGCCAATCCACATCCTATGCCAATCCCCATACTTGGGTTCCACCCATGGAGGAACACTAGCTGAGGTTTGGATCTGCCATAGGTGGTACCCAACTACGTGGATTCCTCCACGGCAGGTGGATCCATCTTTGAGCCTCTTGGGTCTTTCCCAGCGTGCTCCAGTGTCTCTGCTAGCAAATTCAGAGCTGCCTTGGTCTGGGGGACCTTTTCTCATCTCGTTTTTCTTCAGAGTTCCTTGACTGCTGAAGATTCATGAGCAGCCACAAAGTCAAAGCTCAACTTCATACCTCAGTGCCGTTTTCAAACTTCACCAGAGAGTGGGAGGATCACAGTATCGATGAGCTCTTAAAAATGCATGAAGCCTCCTAAGTAACAAGCCAAGAATGGTAATAGGATTCGTGGACATGAGCCTCTTCTATCAATCGCTCATTATTTATTCAGGGTTTTTCCTGGTTGCTGCTTGGGAGTGAAGATTCTTTTACCAAGACGGGTTCGTTTACAAGTTTTCATTACCATGCTGCAGCATCAATATTAAACGAGCAAAGCGCGAGTTCTCGTGTCAGTCCGTCTGGAGTTGGCAGAGCACACTCTCCCCTGTGGTAACTTCTTAAATGCCATAGCAAGTCTTGTTGAACCCTGTAGCTATGACAGAAAGAGCTAGAACTCAAGACGAGCATCAGTTGCTTCTTACTTTTGCTTGAATACCCAGCTCTATCCAAGCACAGCTATCAAGCCTTGTTCGGAACTGATGAACGTGCCTTTTGATGTGTCCTCAGAAGGAATGTAAGCCTCTAGGGGCCATAATTCGCTTTCATGCCTCACAAAGTAGAGGCATGTATTCCTGAGTAAAGGAATATTACCCTGGAGGAGGAATAGGCGATTGCAATGCACCTCACCATGTGGATGGCGCTAGTTGCTGTCCAGCCCATTCTAACGCAGCCACCAGAAAGATCTTAGTTTGCCCCATTTTTAACCCCAAGTCTCTTAAGTCAAGGTGCTACCCCAGCTTTGTAGATGATGAACTTTGCTGTTGTAAAGTGCTGTTGAGACCAGGTCAACTCCTAGCCACCCTACGTAGGACAGAACGAAGCACTGCCCTGTCCTGCCCTGGCCTCGCGAGGGTTCTTATGTTGGAGCCCAGTGTTGAACCCGCTGTGTCCATCCACCTTATGCAGGGTCTTCCTCTTTTTCATTGCCTCCTGCTTTACCAAGCATGCCGTCCATTTCCAGGGACTGGTGTCTTGTGATAGCACGCCCCAAGGACCGGAGAGGCAGTCTCACCATCCTGGCCTCTATAAGGACCATTCCGATTCCTCATAATATAGCCCAGCGTATCAGAATCTATAAACCTTAAAGATGTCCTTAGAGACTGTGGTGGCCTCTTCACTTACAGGTCTCCAGGGGTGCAAATGGCCTGTGCTTGACAACTAGCCTAAAGGCTAGTGGTGTGAGCCCACCCACAGGTCCCTGAGATGAAAAGCCTAGTGATTGGGGTTCCTAGAGTTTACAACCAAGAAAACCCTCTGGAACTGATCCACCCTGCAATGCACCATTGTCACCATGCATCAGAATTAATTTATTGGCCATGGGCTTTTATTTGTTTCTCACCTTAAAGCCAAGAGTATTAGTGTTAGAGGGAGTCTCTGAACTATTGAGAGGTGGGAGGTAGGCCTTGAGTAGAAGACTCCAGACTCTACTCAGTGTCCTTTCCAATGTACTAAGCTCCCATCTCACTGTAAATTAGAGAAAATCTTTAGCCTGTTGCCAGGTGACCACGATCCCTTCTTGTTTTCTCTTAACAACTGAAGTCATGAGTCTTGATAGATCCATCCTCTGAGGTTAAGGAATCCGATTCCTTGTTTTTGACAAATTAAAAGATTTTGAGGTTAAATTAAAGCAAATTAATGATTCACTTGGAATTAAGAACTTTAATCATCTAAGCCACAGTTGCTAGAAATCAATGCCATTAACTCTTGGAACAGGGTCATTTCTTGTGGTGGAGGCTTCCCTGTGCATCAGACGATGGAGAGCAACATGCTGGGCCTCTATTAGATTCCTATAGGGGTCCCTTCCTCCCCAGGTTTTAGCCAGATATTTCCACATGTCCCTTGGGGAGAGCAATCACTCTAGGTGGAGAGCCACTAGTCTAGACTACAGACATTTCCAACCCCTTAGCGTGGGAGATGGCAGGGGCCACTGGTTGAGGCCAGATTAATGGATGTACAACCATTATAGATTTTCTGAATCAATGAATTCTTCTTCTGTTTCAGTATTGATTTTGCCATTCTTCTCCCAAAGCTGAAATGCATTCAAACTTTTTTTGTGTGAGTCTGAATAAATTGAGAAAGTTCAGGAAATTTTGCGTTCCTGGTAGAAAGTTGCGGTTTCCCCGTGTTGAACTCCACGCAAGGCAGGTTTAATACGGTAGTCAGACTAACCAAGGTTTGAACCTGACCATGTGGAAGATGACAGGTGTTGAACACCCATCTGCTGACAGTTGAAAAACTGCAGGAGGACTCTCCCCGGCATCTGGGCCGTAGGCAATGGGTGTTAATGCCTCCAGTGGTGGATGTTGTTAGAGAAGGAGAGAGAAATCAATGCTGACTTCTTTAATATGAACTTTCAGAGACATCAGTAGCACTGAATGTCCCCAGAGGGCAGGGACATGAGCATGAGAAGTGGAGCATTATGTCAGATCATAAGGTGTAATCTTGAAATAATGGCGACTTCACTCTGGATCCCTGGAAGGCAGGAATCCAAACAAGCTAACTGGGGGTGGCAGACAGGTCAGGAAGGGGTATCTTTTGAACACTCCGCTGGATGAGAAACCTTCTGATGACACCGTGCCCCTAATGGGGGTCTGCCATCCATAATAGTCGTGTATTCTCGTTGTGTCCACATCTCTGCCAGCCGCCTTGCATAACTTCTCTTCACGATTCCCTTAACATTTTCTATCTCTAACTTGTACCCCTGTGTGTATGGGTATGTGTGTTTGTGTGTGTGAATGCTCATAAATGTTCATGTGAGTGTGTGTGAATTATATGTGTTGAGTGTGTGTTTCATTCACTCTGATTCTCTTTCTCAGTCCTTCTCACTCCTTACCCCTCCCATCACCCCTTGCCTGCCTCAGTTTCCAGCACCTCAATCCTTCACTCTCTCTCTCACTCCCCTCTTTCACACAGGGCCATCAGACGCAGATGGACACAGGCACAAGTAGGGTAACTAAAAGGCCCCACAATCTGCAAATGGATTGTGCCCTACAGGCCCAGACCAGACCATGCCAGGCATCTGTCACCATGGAATGTTCCTACCAGCTGTCCACAGGAAACACTAATAAGGTTCAGCTGCTTAGGCAGGTGTGAGGAATAGGGGCAGTTAGGTCAACAGAGAAAAAGAAGATGAGAAAGTGTTACAGTTATCAACCTGTGGGTTGTGACCTCGTTGGGGGTCGAACGACCCTTTCACAGGGGTCACTCGATTCATAACAGTAGCAAAATTATAGTTATGAAGTAGCAATGAAAATAATTTTATGGTTGGGGGGTCACCACAACATGAGGACGTGTACTATAGGGTCATGGCATTAGGAAGGTTGAGAACTGCTGTGCTAGAGGCTCATGATCGATTTATCTCATGATCATGAGGTGGGATGGGAGCCGGGCCAGCTTGTCTCTGCCTTCTGTAGATCTCAGCTTCCTCTTCTGGCCTGCTGCTTCCCTCTCTGGGGATTCCTCCTTCCTCTGGCTCTTGGGCTGCTCTGTGCGGTCTCGCTCTCTCTCCTCCTTTCATCCTCTCTTCACTCCCTCACCTCTCCATTCACACTCTATACTTCTCACACACATTCTCCCTATCACACACAGACACACACACACTCATTCACTCTCTCTCTGGACACTTGTTCTCTCTCAAACACTTACTCACCCGCTCACATACATTCTTTCTCTCTCTCTCTCTCACACACACACACACAGCCACACTCTCCCATTCTCTCTCACAGACATACTCTCATTCTTTTCTCATACACAGACACACACCCTTGCATTCATTCCCTTACACACAAGCACACTCCCTCACACACACATGTACTCTTTACATACTCTCCTTTTTTTCTCTCATCACTCACACACCTCCCTATCTTGCTCTCTCAGATGCACACCTTGTCTCTCACACACTTACACTCTTACACATCACCTTCATTCTTTTCTCTTACACACTGATGCACTCCCCCCCACAAAACTCTCTCTGCTCTCTTTCTCACATACATACACACGCACGCCAACACATGCTCTCTCGTCACTGTCTCCCCCTCTCTCAGACATGCCTCCCCTCCCTCTTCCTCTCTCATTCACCCCCCCCCCACATGCCTTGACTTCTGTGCCCTAGTCCCTGTTTGAACTCAGTCATCTCCTTTGTCCCCCTTGTACTCTCTAGCCCACAGTTCTGCTCTCACCCCAAGCCTTTCGTTTTCTTGGAGGAAAGTCTCAAGGAAAAGGAAACAAAAGGTGCTAGGGGTGGGGAGACAGAGAAAGGAATAAAGAGAAGTCAAAAGAAAGCCAAGAAGAGGGAGTGAAGTGGGTAGCGGTGTAAACCCTGACCAATATGACACCTGGACACTGTTGTCATTGTCACTGGTTTACTGAGAGCAGAATCACCAGAGTGGGATGTGTGTTAACCTGGGGGGTGTGTCAGTGATGGATCTGCATGTCGAAGTGCCCAGGGCGGTCACCTGAAAGACAAGGACACCCAGGGGGGCGGTGGCCAACACGTGACTCTGGCATTCAAAACCAAATGACTCCTTAAACTTTTCTGGGTCACTGCTCCAAAACATGAACGTCTCAAGCAGGTCTCTGTTGATTGTTACAAGACGTGTTGCTTTGTAAAGCATCAAATGGGGCCAGAGGGGAGGCAGTGGAGGGTGTTAGACAGTGATTAGCCCTGTGGAGTCCGTTGTGTTCAAAGAGGGTTCTGGCTCGGGGAGCATCCATTGAAAGCCACAAGTCTAGATCACACTGAGCAATCCCAATCTGACCCCAAGAGTTTCTCTGGTGGACAGCTGGCCACTTGCCTGCTACCTCGGGGTGCAGGGGAGTTAGGGAACATTCTTCCAGCTTGGACTCAGTGGAGAAATGAAAATGGGTAACAGGAGACCTCCAGCTCAGCCTCCAGAGGAGGGGTTCAGGGCACAGAGCCCAGGAGGAGGACCCTGGGAGCCTCACCTGCTGTTGGCTGCCACAGAGCATTAAAGAGAAACGTTTTCCTTTTCTCTTGGTTCAGAAGAAAGCCTTGGTGACCCACAAAGCCTTGTCATCATAAACCCTCTGGAGCACAGTTCTACTGTGACACCTGAGGCCACCAGGAAGCAGAGGCCATTTGCCAGCAACTGCTGGGGTTCCTCTCACACCCCACGCACTGGTTGATGGAGGCAGAGACAATTGCCTCTCAGTACAACTGTTTAGGGAGGCTCCCTGAAAGTAGTCTAACAAGAAAGGACAGTCAATAAATTTATTCTCACTTTATGGATGAAGCAGCTGAGCCCAGATTCAAACCTTGAGTTGGACTAAATACAGACAACAGCAGTCCAGACTTCTCCTCCTAATCTCCATCCTCTGTCAATATGTTGTTTCTCCCATGGGATACAGGAAGGCGGAGTGGTGGGTAAGAAAAGCCAGTGTACTGATAAACAGACTGCCAGTTTCTTGAGTCTCTCGCCCTTTCTTCAGTAGTAAGAACTGAGCTGCCCTGGTGTCTGTAGACACCTGCAGAACATAGTAAACGGATGGACTATCCAAGTATCCAGTTTCAGCCTGGTGTTTGGACTAGGCCGTGGGCTGGGGTTTTACAGTGACATAAAATGGCACAAATAAACAATGCCCACATTACCCTAGTGCTTTCTTGTTCATAAGTGCATGAATTATTGAGTGCTCATTTGCTGCATTCAGACAGTTGAAAGGGTTACCAGAGAGTGCTAATCAGAAAACACACAGTTGAAAGGAGCTAATTAAAACATCGCACAACTTAATAAAGCCTCACTTGGATCACTCAGCAATCATTCAGAGATATTATCCTCTGGCAGACTGGCAATAAGCAAACACAAGTGGTCTTTGTCTATAAAGATGTGTGGCTGAGTGATTTCTATTACTGAAGGTTCCCATGTCTCCCCAGGCTTTCTCAACTTGCCTAACTCTCAGGATCACCAAATTTAAGGGGACAATCCCCAAAAGCAGGCTAGGAATGTCTTGAGTTTTGTCTCCTGGTTTCCAACAGGGTTGTCCAGCCCAATCTAAGGCTGCCATCCAGCTGGGACCAGAGTACTACTGCCTCTTAAGGGTTTGACAAACCCTATTCATCCACAGAGGCTTATCCCCAAATCTGTTAGAGCAGATTACACATATGTCAGGTGCTCAAGCTTGAGCTGGTCTCAGGGACATCATGAGGGACCCTTGACCTACCTTTTCAAAGGACCCGAGAAGCAAATGCCTTTCATGCTCCCCAATGTGCAGACAAAATATGAACCATGCAAATAAAAGACCAAATGTAAGGTCATATTATATAATTTACCAATTGGTCTCAGGAGTAATGATGATACTTAGAGGGAATATTCAAAATATACATCTATAGGCACAAATTTCAAAATTGGTTAGTTGGGGTGTTTTGTTCCACACAGTGTGCTCTTCACCTTGAAAGATGCTTTCCACCTTTTTTGTTGTCCTGTGGTTCTCTTGAGGGTCTGTTGATGGTTTCATGGTGGTTGTTTATAGATAATTAGCCCCTGATAGAAACAGTTAGAGAACACACCCACTACCATAATGTAGATAAATAATTTTCAATGGCATCTTAAGAAGCATTAGAGAAATAATGTTTTCCCTTTAAAGATTACATGCTTCCATTTGTCAGGATGATGCTAATAGGTGATGAGATGTACTTGTACCGTCAACATCTGAGCATCCATCATAGGCCTCCTACCATCCTTGTTGCTCAGCCAAACCCCAATGCATCAAATGACCAAGAGTGATAAGAAAATGTGCTTTCGAAGTATTTATTTCTGGGCTTTCCCAGTGTTCCACTTTGCGATCGGAAGCCAGTGTTGAAGTAGAGTGACCTTGCTTCCACAGAACCAAACCCAAAGTACAGCTGGAACCATTTTAGACGCTATTAATGGAATTATGTAAGTATTCCCCATTAATGGCTAGGATAAAGAAGTCCAAAAAAAGCAAACGCTAGAAGGATGTTATGGACGCCAAGCGGCCTGACAGCAGAATGCAAGGACATGAAGATCGGTTGAGAGACCTCCAAAGAGTAAGCTCACTGTTCCTCTCATCCTGGGAACAAATCCTAAGAAAAGCCATAGTATCTTAAAACGTCTTTTGCTCAATTTGTATAAAATGCAGTTTTTAATGCCTGTAGCCCTGGTGCCACCATCAGGTAAGCATTGGCAGTTCAAATCCACCAGCTATTCCTCAGGAGAAATTTGAGGCTATCTGATCCCATAAAGATTCACAAAGCCTCAGAAACTCTATATAAGGTGGCTGTGAGTCAGCACCAACGCCATGGCAGTGGGCAGGGTTTTTATTATATTTGTTTCTTATTCTACACCACTGAGCAATCCTTTCTTCCTAGTTTATGGCATATTCCCTTCCAGTGGTAAACTTGAAGGCATTTTCTGAAGTGCTGGAAGGCAAGCCACTGTGCGAACAGCATGCATTGCTTCCACTTCTTTGCTGTCACCTCAGCTAATGGCAGCCCTTGCTTGGCATCAGTGCTCTGGAAAGCTGCCTACCCTGCACCTTCAGACTCCAAAAGTCCAGAGATGGCTCCTGAAGGAGGCATGATTGGTGACTGCGAGACTTACAAGAAAATACAGCAGGCAGGAAATATCGTGAATCAAAAGAAATAGTGACAATCATTTTAGATTAAAAGTGGGAATGAGTTATACCTCTAGATGTACCATTAAGATGAAATGTCCATTAGACCTTTTCCTCTTTATTTCTCCATAAACACATAAAAAACAGCAAGGTTTAAAACAAAATTCATCAACTTTCCAACTAATTAAATTTTTCTCCTAGAAACCATTTCACTGTGGACAGTTCTACCAACCACCAGGTTCCCTAAGCTTAGTACCTGAGAGGGATTCACCCTTGACCCCTTCTTATCTGTCACCACTCATACTTACCATCAGTCCTGAAGCCATCTTCCTTGTGCTTTCTTCATAGCTCATGATTTCATACCCTCTCATATACCCCATCATTGTTTCCTGAGAAAACAGTGAAGAGACAAGAAGTTTAGCAGGTAGGCAAGGTCTGGTAAGGAGGCTATTAGCACTGATATTTTCACCTAAAGGGATTCACAGAAACTTGACAATAGTGTGCTAGCTGTATTTTCTAGAGATACAAAATCAGTGACACTCATATATGTATAAAAAAATAAATGTATATCAAGAAGTGGGCCTGTCCAGTCCAACTAAAATCCATGGGTCTGCTGGTAGCCAAAGGCCTTCCAGCCTCACATAGCCGCCAGTTAAGCAGGAAGGTGAAGTGGGAAGCTGAGAGATCACAGGCTGGTGGGCACTGGGTCACATGTATTCAAAGTCACCAGGAACATGACAGGAAAAGTCCCCAGGGTTGTCAAGCCACAAGGGCCTCCAGCTCCCAAAGCCAGATGTAGGATCCAAGCATGCTGGAAGGAGAGGAGCAAGAGAGAAAGAGAGACCAGTTTTCCATTCAGTCTTTAAAGATGGGGGAAGGGATTAGTGAGCAAGCAACACCGTAGACAGGGGAACAACTAGGGAATTAAAATCAACAATGAAGAGGACTTAGAGATCCTGGGGGTGCTGGAGCAACAGCAATCTATCTGAGAGGAATTACTAAGAGGCAGGAGAAGGGGGAGCATGATGGTGGGGCTTGAGGAAGGTAAAAGGAAACAGAAGAAATATCTAGGAAGCAATGCTATGAATAGAGGTATAAATAAAGGTGTGTACATATGTAAATACACTAATTCATAAAAATAGAGGTATTGATATCTAGATATTTAGATAGATGATAGATAGATAGATAGACAGACAGATAGATAGAGCGAGCAATCCACTGAGGTAGTAGATGGACTTTGGGCCTCTGCTCAAGCCCTGACCCAATGCAAGAACACTTTCTTCTAACAACCTGGCATTCTGTGATGCTCACCCTCCTGACAAAATCACTGAAGACAAAATGGTTGCACAAGGAAATGTAGTGAAGAAAGCTGATGATGCCTGGCTATCAAGAGATATAGCATCTGGGCTCATAAAGTCTTGGAGTTAAACAAGTGGCCATCTAGCAGAGAAGCAACAAGCCCACACAAAAGAAGCACACCAACCTTTGTGATCATGAGGTGTCAATAGGATCGGGTAAAAGGCATCAGAAGACCCAAAACAAACAGAAAACATATTGTTGAGAACCAGGGGACTCAGAGTTGGGACATCCCCTCACAGAAGGGTCACAAGGAAGGGATGAGTCAACCAGGGCACAGGATAGCACGATGAAACACACAATATTCCTCTGGTTCGTTGAGGCTTTCTCACCCCTAATTATCATGACCACAATCCTGCCTTTCACTGTGGGCTAGGCCACAGCATATACTCAGGTACAGATAAGAGGTCAGGACACATGAAATCTAGGTCAGATAAACTCCTCAGGAACAGAAATGGGAATAGCAATACCAGGAGGGTAGGGGGAATAAAAGGAGGGGAGGAAGGGGGAACCAATCACAATGATCAACATATACCTCCCCCTACCCCACCCCACCTCTCAGGGACAAACGACAGAAACGGTGAATGAAGGAAGACAGTGGTTGGTGTAAGACATGAAAATAATAATAATTTATAATTTATCAAAGGGTTACGGGGGTGGGAGCAGAGGAAGGGGGAAAAAGGACAGCTGATACCAAGGGCTCAATTAGAAAGTAAATGTTTAGAAAATAATGATGGCAGCATATGTACTAATATGCTTCACACAATTGATGTTCTAAGAGCTTTAAGGGTCCCCAATAAAGTGATCTTTAAAAAAAAAAAAAAAAGGCCACCGAGTGCCAACGGAGCTCCACTGAGAGAGAAGAATGGGCAGAGAGTAATTTCCTCTGTTCTACCTGATCTTTAAAAAAAAAAAAAAAAGGCCACCCCTCCACAGAGACATCATCAGTCTGTGTCCTGATTGAGAGTTTGGACTCCATCCACATATTCCCACAGCTGTACCAAATTGGCACAAAATCTAACCGTCACACACATTGACCATCCTGTATGACTATACAGTTGAGCGGACTTTTTGAGATGAAAGCCTGCTCTCTGTTGCTCTTCCCACAGCAACCCTGGTGGTCTCTTCAAGCCCTCAGCCCTCCTGAGCACTTACAGTTAGCCTAGGGTTCAGATTAACCTAACCTGATACTCAGGGTCCACATCTGCCCTTGATGTCTATTTTGTGTTGGGCTATAGTATCTCAAAGATCTGTTACCTCTACTTCTTGGGTGAAGGATGGCATTTAGGATGGCGAGCCGCAGAAGGCAGAAGGGAAACCAAGGTGCAGGGGAAGGTTAAGCTGATCAATTCACGGTTTAGACTGTGGAATACCAAGTCCACGATCTGCAGTGGAAACCACCATCTAAATGGCAATAAACAATATAATGAGTCTAGCTAATGCGATGTCGAGAGGCCAGCTCTATCTGTCCTCCTGGAAAAGGATGAAGATGGTTTTACTTGCCTTTGTAATAAGCTCTGATTAAAATCAAACAAAAACCCAATTCTCATGGGTTGATACCAACTCATAGCAGACTCGAGCCTGCCAGAATAGAACGAGGAGCTTTCATGGGGGTGTTTTTTTCAGTAGATCACCAGGACTTTTTCCCAATTTCTTTCTGTGGGTGGGTTCAAACCATCATCCCTTTCCATTAGCAGCCGGACATGTTAACTGTTTGCACCACCCAGGTACTCAAAACGCTAACGAGGTGTAGTGAATCTGTGTCAGCGCACAGTGATATTTCCACCACCAGCCTTCCCAGGGTCTACTCCCATCTACACAGGCCACTCAGTAAAGGCGGTTGGTTGTTGCTTCCATTAGTTGCTGGTTGGTCAATTCAGATGCATTGTAGCCTGGTGTGTGCAGAGTAAGAACTGCGCTACTAGGGCTTTCGGGGTTGTGGCCTTTTTCTGAAACAGATCCCCAGACCTGTCTTCGGAGGTGCCTCGAGGTGGGTTCAACGTACCAACCATTCAGCTGCCCAGAGGAGTTCCGCAAACGGTCCCCAATACACAGAACTAACTGCGCTCTCTTTGTTTCCAGGTGACCTCATCCACTTGCCTCCATACCTTAGAATGGACTTTTTATTGAACCGAGGAGGGCCAGGCACCAGCAGAGACCTGAGTTTAGGGCAAGCCTGCTTGGAACCTCAGAAAAGTCGGACCCTGAAGCGCCCCACAGTCCTCGAGCCAATACCCATGGAGGCGGCCTCCTCTTCCACCTCCTCCACGAGGGAAGGACAGCCGTGGCAGTCGGGGGCTGTGGCCACATTACCTCAGCGAGAAGGGGCGGCCGAGCTGGGACAGGCAGCTAAAATGAGCAGCTCCCAAGAATCACTGCTCGACTCTCGGGGCCACTTAAAAGGAAACAATCCCTACGCAAAATCGTACACCCTAGTATAACAAACAGCATGACTGGACTGTGGTTGTAAATACAATTTAAAAAAATCCAATCAAAGCTACCTTTTTTTTACTGAAGTCCAATATTTATAATTAAAGAAAATTGCCAAAATATATTAAAAAAAAAAAAAGAGGAAATACTGAAATCACAGACAGTGCAAAGACTCTCCTGCTTTTTTTCTGTCTGAGTGTGCGTTCCATCTGCCTGGGCATCTGATTTTTTGGGAAAGAAGTCCAGTTTTATGACCTTCACAGCTACTGCATTTTTACTGATTTTCTACAAAATGCATGGGGGAACGAATTCAACCTTCTGACTGGAAGTTCTGTCACACAATATTAAGGAACGAAAACAGGGCGGGGGGGAAATGACCCCTTTGTGAATTTAAAAAGAACATTGATTTGGGGGCAGGGGAAAAACTTTATTCATGTTTGCACATGTTTCTTTCCCATTAGAAGCTGGGTCCTCGATTGAGCTTTTGTCGTTAATTAGGATGAGTGCCGTCGGTGAAGGGGTGGGGGGATCCACCTGATTTGACTTTCTTTGATTTTCTCTTTTGGTTCTCCTTTTTCGTTTTCTTTTTTTTTTAATTTCCTGAGACACTTTGCATTTTGTCTAAGCGAAATAAAAAAAGAAAAGGTTGTCTGCCTTTATTTTGGATGTCTGCTTCTCTTACCTCCTACTGATTGCTAGGTATTCCTGGATACAAAGCCTCGGGTGTGCGAGTCCACCCAGAACCCAACTTAAGAAGCCAGAGAAGATGCTCCCGCCGTGAACTCTGCCCATAGTGCTGGGAAGGGCACAGAAGATGCAGCCCCTGCTCTCAGGCTGGCGGTGGGCACAGCCTGGGCTCATCTCAATCCAATGAGAGTCTGGCTCAAGTCTTCTACAGGACTCTAATAGGTCCTTGTCCACCTCCCTCCTCAACACTGAGCCTGCTCGTGAGACCTAACTACCATTGAGTTGATGTTGACTTTTAGAAGCCCATGGGTCAGCTAGTGCTTTCGAACTGCTCATCTTGGGGTTAGCAATCCAAGTCAAACCCCACACCACCAGAGCTCCTGCCAGATAGACCAGGGCCTTGCAAGCTATGGCCCTAGGGCCAAATCCAGCCCAATGCTGTTTTAGTCAATAAAGTTTTACTCAAAAACCACCTCTTAGAGATGGTCTGAGGCCAAGTTGAATACTTGCAGTAGGACTAGGCATGCACTCCTCGTTTTCCCTGTTGGGACTGGCAGGTAAAGGTTTGATGGGTGACCACAAAATCAGAAGTACAAGTCCACCAGCCATTCCCCAGGAGAAAGCTGCAGCTGTCTGCTCCCATAAAGACTTATAGCCTGAGACACCGTATATAGGGAGTTAAGATCAATTCAATGGCAGTGAGTTTGTCTGTAACAAATGCCACAAATAGATGGGTTTTAAAGAACAGAAATGTACTGTCTCACAATTCAGGAGGCTAAGAGTCTGAATACAGGGCATTGGCTGCAGGAAGAAGCCCTTTCTTTTATTTCAGGCCTCAAATACCTCTGCTTCCCCTGTAATCTCCTCCACTCTCCTGCCCTTGCATTGTTTTTTAATCACAGTGACCCTACAGGAGAGGGTAGAACTGCCTCTGTGGGTTTCAGAGACTGTAACTCTTTATGGGAGTAGAAAGCCTCATCTCCTGCAGAGTGCCTGATCATTTTTGAACTGCTAACCTTGTGGTTAGCAGTCCAACACGTAGCCCCTAAGAGAACAGGGCTCCTCTTCCATAACGATGCTGCCCCTCAATAACATAATAACTGTTTCCAAATGGGATTATGACAGCAAGTGTAGGCATTAGGATCTGACACATAGGTTGTGTGCAGGGGCGCAATTCAATCCAGATACAGGGTGCTGGCCCCTGCTATAGACCCCCAGGTTAAGGCCCAGCCTGGCTGAAAAAGGAAGAGAAGAGCTGGAGATGTCTAGTCCATGGGACTGAGGGCTTGCGTCACCTCTGGTAGGACAGGAGAGCAAAATTGCAGTGAGAACATTGGCCACGCATGCCCATCAATTCACTGCTCGGCACGGAGAGGAAAACTAGGCAATAGGAAGCCATGTTCCTCTGAACGCTCAGTTTTACATGCCTGCCTCTCAGTTTGAATCATTTACCATGGGGCTCATGCTGATAAAGAACACACTCAGCCAAAAATAAGACTTTCATATCTCATCCTGTGATCCTAACATGATGTGCTTGGGGGAGAGGGTATAATCCTTGCCCATCCTGCCTCACTTCTGTGTAAAGGACACACAATCCGATCCTCCTGCCAACAGTTTGTCTCTGATCAGAGCACTTGATCCAATCCAATGTTGCTCAGTCTCACAAGCAACAAACTAAAATATGTTCTTGAATAATTTCTATAGACTCCCTTCAACCTATGAACCCAAGTGAGCCAGTTACTACAAACTGCAGATTTAGAAACTTCTACCATATCTTCTCTCCACACCCCTTCCTTTCCTTCCTTCCCTACTTCCTTCACTTTATTTTTTAAGCGAGCCTACTGCCTACTTAGCTACAGTGGCACAGCCCACAGAACTGGTCCAAGACCATGTCAGAGAATGCCTGCTGGCTCTCACATTAGGTGATGCATGAATGCGCGATAAGCATTTTTTTCCCTTGCAAGGGTTTTAGAATGTAATTCATGTTGAAAGGTTATTATGTGAATTTTCACATACTGCTTTTTATATGCAAAAAATGCTTTCTGAGGGGAAACAAATTATCTTTCTGAGGGGAAACAAATTAATCTAAAACCTTTATATTATCAAAATTTAGTTTATTTTCTCTCTCAAGCAAGACAAAAATTAAAAAATTCTACATCAATACTACCTCTGGAATGGATGGCTTTCAGTCTTATGCCTTGAAAATGCTCATTAGAAAGAATTCCAATAAGTAAACACTATCAAAACAGTCCACCTACTTCTCAGGTAGGTAGGTGGCCTATAATCACTGTCTAGATTGACAGGTGGTCTGGAGCTGTAGATTTGAGAGGCACCGTGTATTTTTAAAGACTATTATATTGATAGTAATGCTTACAATGGTGAGGATGGTACAGGACCATGCAGGGCTCCAATCTCTTGTACATTGGGTTGCCGTGGAGCATAGCCCACTCAATGGTACCTAAAAACAACATTGGAAAAGATGAGTGGGCGGAGAGAAGGGACGACATGGTGTTCCAAAGTAGAGTGGACAAGAACTAGGGGTGTCATGGTGTTCCAAGGGGAATTGGGCAGAGATAAGGAGCGTCATCGGGTTCCAAAAGGGGGTGGACAGAGACAAGGGGGTGTCATGGGTTTCAAAAGTGAAGTGAGCAGTGACAAGGGGAGCCAGAGGTATCCAAAGGGTGTGGGGGGAGATAAGGGGCATCATGGGGTTCAAAAGGGGAGCGGACGGAGACTAAGGGCGTCATTGGGCTCTAAAACGGAGTGTTCAGAGACAAGGGGCATCGTGGGTTTGCAAAGGGGAGTTGGCAGTGACAAGGGGAGTCACAGAGATACAAAGGGAGTGAGCAGAAACAAGTGGCATCATGGGGTTGCAAAGGTAGTGGGCTAAAAAACTCCAAAAAATTGATAATAGTAGTAATTTTCCTCCTGATCTCTACCTTTCTTTACAGGATTTGGGAGGTCATCTTACTAGCCAAAGTTTGCAAGTGCAGCACTATATTTTAGAGTGGGAAACTTAGATGAATTCTTTATCCTTTGGACAATCACTGTAGGGTCAATGGACAATAGCTATAAAGTTAATGAACTGCCTTTCCCCTTAGGCGTCCATTGGGCCAGTAGACTACCTGAGTAACGTGCACCTCCTCTCAGTGGACCTGTAAGTCATGTAGCATTCTACTCATCCCATCTACAGAAGCCAGATCTCAGCCTGGTCATTGCCTCTCTCCATCTCCACCATGGTGACTAATGAAAGGCCAAGGCTGGAGAAGTTGATGTGAGAAGTCATGAAACAGTAAGATGATATAAAACACAATCATACTTGGGCTCTACTAGATCTCTATTGTCAGTTGCCATGGAGCCGGCTCTAATTCTTCACTATGGTAGCATAACCAACAACACACTACTTGTCCTGTACCATCTTTGTGACTCATCTTGTTTGAGTCCATTATTTCAGCCACAGTGTCAGCCCATGTCACGGAGGACCCACGGTGCATTTGGAGACCCATCATTTTACCAACCACGATGTCGTAAATTCCATCATGTTTCTACCACTGTAAATTTGGCACGAGGGAAGCATCTGACCTCCTCTAATTTCACGACAGGGAAGGAAATTCAAGACCAATAACCCAGGACTGGTTTTTGTGAGGCAGAGATTAGACATGATGCTTCTCTCCAACCTTTTTTTTTAATACCAGTTCTGACTCAAAGCCAACTCTCCTATAGTATTGTCTAGGTTTCTGCTGTGTTCAATACGTCGTTGCAATGGCCACATGGCATGCACAGACAATCCTCTGGATTATGTTTTATTGGGGAATTCCCAGGTTACAACTCAAGAATGGGAAGAACACAGGATGCAATTCTTTGGAAAGAACAGCTTTTCAGCAGTGCCCACAAGCAGGTCTGCTTTGGCCTCAGGGTCTAGGCCCTTGGTCCCTAGGGCCTTTGGGACTGACCCAGCCTTTGCCCTGCTAAGGTAAGTGTCCAAAAGCTCATGAGCTCTGCCAGGATGTGTCCAGAGGCACATTCCTTTCAACAGTAAGCCTCACCCTGGAGATACTCAGTTCTCTAGCTCCATGGCTTATCAGGCTTAGCTCTACCATGTGCCCAGAGGAACCCTCACTTACTGGCAAATATCCTGCCTGAAGGCACTCCATTTTCTCACTGTGGGGTCTGGAAAACCTATCAAGCTGTCTCTAGCTGGTCTCATGGTTCTGCTGCTCTGGCTACTGCCATTTCTCTGGTTCTCTTTGAAGCCTACTCTAAAAACCAAATTTACCGCCTGAGTTAATGTGGACTCGTAGGGACCCGGTAGGATGGAGTAGAACTGCTCCTGTGCGTTTCTGAGACTGGAATTGTTTACAGAAGTACAAAGCCCCCTTTTTCTTCAAAGGAGTATCTGGTGCTTTCAAACTACTCACCTTGCAGTTAACAGCCCAATGTGTAACCAGTATGCCACCAGGGTTCCTCTTAAGTCTACTAGGATGGCAAAAACGACCAGTCCCCTCCTTAAGGTTGTATACACTTTATTGGCATGGTCCCACACATGCAAGGGTGTCACGTGCCTTGATTTGCATTATAGCAATTATCTAAATCCCTTGTGGGCCCCATGCGCCTTATTTGAATAGTCCCAGCCAGTCTTTTGGTGGGTGTTACAGGAGTAAGCCTACAAGAGTCATATTAAATAATTCACTGTATGTCAGTGCTCTTGAGGCAGAGAGATATGATAATGTCTTGTGGCACAGAAAGCACACTCTTGGCTCAATTGCTCTGAATATACCAAGTTGGCCAGTCTCTGACCTGGCATTGTGATTCCTGATTCACCTAGGCACCAGCCCCTTCATGAATTTTTTACAGAAATGATTGAGAGTTCCCAGATAAGCTGGGAACTTAAAAATCTATTTCCAGCAATGATGCACCATGTGCACGGCCTCCTGGGATTGATGTAGAATCAGGAATTCAAGAACTAGTTCATTTTAGGTCACCTACCCCCGAATGGTTTAAAGGAACAGAATAGTGTGTCCATATTTAAAAGTTCTCTTTCCACACTGTCTACAGAATGAGGTACAGAATGGGTATCGCCGGCGTTCCGAAGGTCACCAGGAAAGACTAAATAGCAACTCTTCCAAATCCAGGGGGCCTGAAAGCCACACAGCTTCTCCAGCCACTGGATCCAAGTGATTTGTCAAACACAGAGAAAAAGAAGTCAGGATGCCCATGGAGGGAAGATTTTCTGCAGGTCTTGGAAAAGCTTTGGAAAAGCTTTCACCAACCCTAACAAGGGCTTAAATGAAGAAGGGATCTCCAGGTCTGTGCTAAAAACTGCTGGTTTTGCAATTGTGAGTTTGAAAAGATTCCAAATGGTGGCAGAGCTCTTGAGTAATCTAGAGTTTCTGACCTTGATGAGCCAGTTCGACAGGCTTCTGATAACGCCATAGGACACAGCAAACACACTCTTGGCACAGTATGGTAACCATGGACACGATCTGGATCAGTCTTCACTGCAACAAGATAAGACGGCAGACTGTAGGCCGCTCAGCTAGCTTGAACACCACCCTCCCCCGCGCCAAGCATCACTATCATTGGGTTAGGAGAATAACTTGGTAGACAACTCTCTGTGTGTCTCTTGCGTGTATACGTGTCTTCTGAGCAGAAGCACCAGTAACTTCTTTTCTGCCCATATCTTTTCAAATATGCTTGCAGAGAAAATAGTCTTGGAAAATGGAGATAAGGGCCCTCTCCTGGGTTAAAGATAGTAGTGTTCGTTGTCTGGGATCGTAAAAACAATGTCTCCCTCTGAGGCAAAAAATGTTACTTGCAGCCCTCTTTAAAAGACTGGTGTTTCCTATGCTTGGCCTTCCTCAGCTGTAGCGGAGCTGTCTCATGTGCACAGCACCCACCTGGTCTTGCGCAGAATCCACCTGGTCTTCCCCACGTCACTCCACTGACCTTGGTGACTCTCGGTGCTTCTGTGACCATGACACTCACATTGCCTGTAGAGCTGTGAGTAATTACATCCTCAGTCTCTGAACCAGGAGTCCTGTAGCTGAAAGAGTCCACCCAGGCCCTCTAGTGTTCTTGACACTAATAAAACATTGTGTAGCCCCAATTACACCCCACACACACACCCTCTCTGGAGTGCTGGTGGTGTATGGGTTACGTGGTGGGCTGCTAGCCACAAGGTCGGCAGTTCTAAGCCATCAGCCGCTCCTTGGGAGAGAGATGGAGATTTCTACTTCCATAGAGCTACCGTCTTGGAAACTCACGGGGCAGTTTTACCTTGTCCTATAGGGTCTCTATGAGTCCTCATCGACTTGATGACCGAGTTTTTGAGCACTCTCCAGCAAGACAAACTACACCTTAGACTTCGGAGTGTGACCCTCGCAGCCACAAAGAGTTTGCAACTTGGTGGAAACTTTCCCCTCTCCCCCACTTCCTGTCTTCCACCTCTCATTTTCAATAAGGAACCACAACAAAAATGAAACCCTTGAGAAAAGCGAGTTAGAGCTCAGGGTACTGGGTGCTGTTTCATCTCCTTAGCGAGCTTGGCAAAGCCTTAGAGCTGTTGTGTCCCAGAAACTTCAAACCGACTGTAAGAAGAAAAGACGGTGTTCATGATCTCTGGCATTGTGCCTCCTCTACAAGGCCTCGGGACATCTTGTTTCCACGCACAAAACCCCGACATCTGGAGCACACACTTTCAGTGAGGCCCGCAGGGAAGCAGGACCTGGGTGGACTGGCACGCAGATGGGATACCACATCCGCTGTGCCGTCACCAGCAGAAGGAAGGCAACGCGTCCAACCATGCTTTGCGTGGTGCAAGGGTTGCCCTCTCAAAGGGCCAGTTTGCTATTTTCCATACTCTCTTGTCCTCTCAGGAGCCCTGGGGGTGTGGTGGTGATGCATTGGGCTGCCATCCCCATGGTTGGCAGTTTGAGAGAAAAACTGGGCTTTCTACCCCTGTAAAAAGCTATAGTCTCAGACACCCGCAGGGGGTTGCGAAGAGTTAGTATTGACTCGATGGCGGTGAGTTTGGTGTGTTGACTTTTCTTGTCCTCTCAGGGGCCCTGCAGGGCTGAACATCGTGCTAAGTAAAGTTACAGTCTTGTCATCCCTAGGGTAACTATTTCAGCAGTATATTAAAAAGAGTATTTCCATATCTAGACTGAGACTGTGGGTCTTGTATTTGTGCAATTTCTACAGAGAAAAGGGTCACAATGCAGGACCCACCTGGCCCTGAGCAAGAGGAGATTTTCGGTGCTCACACCATGCCCATGCTAGAGAAAACCCACATCACGTAATGTTCCCCACACCGGGTCAGTGCCCAGTCTCTGTTTTCCCATCCAAGTTGAGAAGGTGCTTAACCGTTGCCAAGGAACGGCATACCTGATGAAATCCCAAGCAGTATACTCTTCCCCTATGGAAAGTTGAACACCCAAGTCATATAAAGAAAGATACTGGTATGGGCTGTATGTTATTACAACATATAATCTATATAATGTTAATCCCTATAAATAGAGTGGGACATGGGTAATAGGGTTTTTCCCCTTTCTTATCAGTTAATGAGGTTATACTAGAGTAGGGAGGAGGCTCCTAAACCTTCTTATAAAAAGGGAGGACAGAGACAGGGCACACATGGGCAGAGGCATCATGAGAAGATGCCAAGAACACTAAGAAACACCTGGGGCTACCAGATGATAGAAAGCCCACCTTCCCCCAGACCAGAAAAGGAGAGCAAAGCTGGCCACCAATGTTCTGATTTTGGACACCCACACACCAGAAGAGTGAAACTATAAACATCTCTTATATAAATCTGTTCACCTTGTAATACTGCTGCTATCACCAACCAAGTCATTTCAGATCGATTTTATTTCCCTTGGCTAGCACAGTACCACACTTAGTTCACTGTTTGAGACAACGGGGCCTCCTTGTCCTGTGGAAGCTCCTTACTTGTCATCCTTAGTTGCTTCCTTTTGTAGGCCTTTCAGGATCCTCAAGTTCGGGATGACCTTCTGTCAATACATGTTGTGAAACATGTTGTCAGCACTATAAAGGTGCTGACAATTCCAGTAAGAGGAATAAGACTCTTGAATTTATTCAAGCATAATGTGTGGATGCTTCCACAAAGGTTTACTGGAAGGAGACTTTCTAGTTGCCGAGGGGTGAATTGGAAAACAATCCTGTGTCCATCCTTGATGAAGACTGTTCTCTAAATGCATTTGTTTGCTTGCCTCATGTGTCCTCTCTAACCAATAAAAATATGTGTGTTTGTTTTATGCTGTAGGATCATAGGAGGATTTGCTGCTAGCAAAGCACATGACATTGAACCAAGAACATTGCACTGAGAGACTTAACTTTAACACCAATTATTGTTGTAACGCAATGTGAAATCTGGTGCAAGACCCTTTGGCATGGATTTCTGTCTATAAACAAAGCAGATTTGACCAGAGACCTCCACGACCTTTCCATAACCTGACTAAGAGAATGTCATGCTAAGTGTCAATTCCTATTGGGTAACTATTTGAGTTCCTTGTAAGTATGTGTATGAGGAGGGTGAGTTTTATTCATTTTTAAATACCTCCAGCATGAAATATGGGCATCAGCCAACTGATAAGTGTTTTAAATGTTTATAAACTTATTGTAGATGTGAAGACGGGTTGTGGAAAGGTCAAGAGATGCTCTAAAAATCTTTGAGTGAAGGGCATCAGACACATTTTAGTATTGTTAATAAGTTCCTAAAGTCAGCTGATTGTTATGTGCTTGATCTTTATCCTGGAGGATACAGAAAAGTTAAAAAATAAGAAGTAATACAGAAAACCCAGTTTTTCACAGATTTCAGATTATGGAAGTTTTATTGCATATTGCCTCAAAAGTCACATTCTGGTGTTGAAAAGATTGACCTTCCCTCAGGCCCTTCTAAATAAAATCTCTGTAGGTGGGACTCTATCCAAACATCATATTTAGCAGATTTGTAAAGTTGGTGCTAGAAACCCTTGTGTAATAGTCAGCAGAAAAGTGATTTTTTTTTCCTGTTGTTATTCCTGCTGTTTAAAAGGTTGGTGGAGCCTGTGTGATCATGAGATGTCGAAGGGATCAGGTATCGGCATCAAAGAACAAAAAATCATATCATAGTGAATGGGGGGGAGTATGGAGTGGAGACCCAAAGCCCATCTGTAGACAACTGGACATCCCCTTACAGAAGGGTCACAAGGAGGAGACAAGCCAGTCAGGGTGCAGTGTAGCACCAATGAAACATATAACTTTACTCTCGTTCTTTAATGCTTCCTTCCCCCCACTATCATGATCCCAATTCTACCTTACAAATCTGGCTAGACCAGAGGATGAACACTGGTACATATAAGAGCTGGAAACATAGGGAATCCAGGACAGATAAACCCCTCAGGACCAATAATAAGAGTAGCAATACCAGGAGGGGAAGGGGAAGGTGGGGGAGAAAGGGGAAATAGATCACAAGGATCTACATATAACTCCCTCCCTGGGGGATGGACAACAGAAAAGCGAATGAAGGGAGACATTGGATGGTGTAAGACATTAATAATAATAATTATAATAATAATAAAAATTATCAAGGGTTCATGAGGGAGGAAGGGAAAAATAGGGAGCTGATAGCAAGGGCTCAAGTAGAAAGCAATGTTTTGAGCATGATGATGGCAACAAATTTACAAATGTGCTTGACACAATGGATGGATGGATGGATTGTGATAAGAGTTGTATGAACCCCCAATAAAATTATTTAAACAAATAAATCAAAGGCTGGTGGTTTGTCATTGCTAAGCAGGCTCCCCTCGTTCACATTCCCGGAAGCCATTGGTCCTGCTACCAGCATGTGGGTCAGGAGGCTCATCATCTCTAGCTCACCCCTGGAAATGTGGACAGAACAACCCAAACAGAGGCTCCCATAAAGCCATCATCTCAGATACTACCCAGGACCAGGCTAATCCTGCAGGACCCTACTCGAGCTCCCAGCCACCTCCTCACCTCGCTCTCATTAGATAGAGCCATGAGAAAACAGTGAAAAGAGCATGGTTTCCTTTTTCTGCACCACCCTGGAATAATGGGCTATGCCTTATCTAGGGTGAGAAATAAACGGTCATAGAAACCCAAGGGGGCACTTCTACCCTATCCTACAGGGTCATTTTGGGTTTGGGTTGTAATTGACTCACTGGCAATGAATTCGCCACTTTAAACACTCCTAATTCTACTCCCTTCCATTCTACTGCTTTCACAGGGCAGTGGGAAAAATCCAACCTGCCTATTCACAGCTCGTGTTTACCAGGAAATGTAAAATACAACTACTTGGCCAACTGACTGGAAGAGATCCATATTTGTACCCATTCCAATGAACGGTGAGCCAACAGAACGCTCAAATTATCGAACAATATCATTGCTACCACATGAAGGAAAATATTGCTGAAGATCATCCAATAATATTTGCAGCAGTACAGTGACAGGTACTTGCAGCAAGAAGTTTAGGTCTGATTCAGAAGAAGATGTGGAATAAGGAATACTATTGTTCACATCAGATGGATCTTGGCTGAAAGCAGAGAATACCAAAAAGATGTTTACTTGTGTTTTATTGACTATGCAAAGGCATTTGACTCTCTGGATCATAACAAACTATACATAACATTGAGAAGGATGGGAGTTCCAGAACATTCCTTGTGCTCATGTGGAACCAGCACATGGATCAAGAGGTAGTTGTGCAGACAGAACAAGGGCATACTGTATGGCTTAAAATCAGGAAAGATGCACATCAGGGTTGTCTCTTTCCCTCATACTTATTTAATCTGAATGCTAAGTAAATACTCAGAGAAATAAAATTATATTAAGAAGAACGTGGCATTAAGATTGGAGGAAGGCTTATTAACCTCACTTATTGAAAGTGAGGGAGATTTAAAGTATGTGCTATTAGGATCAGAGATGGCAGCCTTTGCTGTGGGTTGCAATTCAATATAAAGAAGACAACAATCCTTACAACTGGACCAATAGATAACATCATGATAAACAGAGAAAGATTGAAGTTGTCAAGGAAGCATAAACCAAGAAGTCAAATGAAGCAGTGAATTAGGTAAATCCACTGCACCAGAACTCTTTATTTTTTATTTTAAATCATTTTATTGGGGCCTCATACAACTCTTATCACAATCCATACATACATCCATTGTATGCCAAGCACATTTATACATTTGTTGCCCTCATCGTTCTCAAACATTTGCTTTCTACTTACGCCCTTGGTACCAGCTCCTCATTTTTCCCCCTCCTTCCCTGCTCCCCCCTCCCTCATGAACCCTTGATAATTTATAAATTATTATTATTTTGTCATGTCTTACACTGTCCGACATCTCCCTCCCTTCACCCACTTTTCTGTTGT
>NW_022111372.1:33101073-33131065 GCF_000313985.2 Echinops telfairi | reverse complement strand
GTGTACATCCTCTGGTCTAGCCAGATTTGTAAGGTAGAATTGGGATCATGATAGTGGGGTGGGTGAGGGGAGGAAGCATTTAAGAACTAGAGGAAAGTTGTACATTTCATCGTTAAAAAGCAAGGATGCTACTGTGAGGACTAAGGCTCACCTGACTCAAGCCTGGGTATTTCAAATCCCCTCAAATGCTTGTGAAAGTTGGACATTGACAAAGGAAGACCAGAGAAGAGTCAAGGTATTTGAATGCTGGCGTTGGTGAAGAATATGGAAAGTGTCCTGGATTACCAAAAGAACAACTAGAGTGCTCCTTTAGAGGCAAGGATGATAAGATTGCCTCACATACTGTGGACCAGTTATCAGGAGAGACCAGTCCCTGGAGAAGGCCACCGTGCTTGGTAAAGTAGAGGGTCAGCGAGAAAGAGGTGGATCCTTGACAAGATGGATTGGCACAGTGGCTGCATCCATGGGCTCAGGCAGGAGAACACTTTTTGTTGGTCTTTGTCACATTTCACAAACTGGCTCTTGGTTTCTTCCCTTTCCGCCCCTTTCTTCTCCTCATGCCCTTTGTGGTCTTTATTGAAACAGTTGAATGAGCCATTTGCATGTAAAGTCACATCTCAAGTTCTGTTTCTGCATCTCCCTACTTAAAGTTGAGTCTTTCTCTTCCTCTTACTATTCTAATGAATCATAAATTTAGATATTCATCACATATTGGAGGAAAGTAAGTAAATTTACAAATAAAAATAGTTAAAATTTTATGAAATACATAACAATTTTAATACTTCTACTTTTATTCTTCCCAATTAAGCTTTCTTGAGGGAGATTCTTAATAAAGACTGAGTTTCTTGATGATGGTGCTAGTGAGCCAAAAGTAAATATACAAAAACAAAAACCCTCTTAAAAGGTAAAAGGTTCCCCTGCCTTGCCCATTTTTTGCTGTTGCTAGGTGCCATCGAGTCAGCTCCGACCCATAGCGACCCTATGCACAACAGAATGAAACAGTCAGGGTCCTTTGCCAGCCTCATAATTGTTCCTATGCCTGAGCCCATGGATGCAGCCATGTGTCAATCCATCTCGTCAAGAGCTTTCCTCTTTTCCTCAGTCCTTCCACTTTACCAAATATGATGCCAATCTTCAGGGGCTGCTCTCTCCTTATAACATCGGTAAAGTATATAAGAAGAAGTCTTGCCATCTTTGCCCCTAAGGAGCACTTCTTCCAATACAGATCTGCTTGTCCTTTGAGCAGTCCATGGCACTTTCAATACCCTTCTCCGGCACCACAATTCACATGTGTCTATTCTTCTATGGTCTTCCTTATGCAATATCCAACTTTCATTGCATGTGATTCAATGAAAATACCCATGGTATACTGTAGTCCTTAAAGTAGCATCCTTGCTTTTCCATACTCTAAGGAAGACTTGTGCAGCAGATTTACCTAATGCAGCACGTCTTTTGATCTCTTGACTGCTGCTTCCATGAACATTGATTGTGGAACCAAGTCAGACAAAATCCTTGACAACTTCAGACCTTATGTATCACGATGGTAACTATTGGTCCAGTTGTGAAGAATTTGGTGTTCTTGACATTGAGGTGTAATTCCTACTGAAGACAACAATCCTTCATCTTCATCAGGAGGAGCTTCAATTCCTCTTCACTTTTAGCTAGCAAGGTTGTGCCATCTGCATACCACAGGTAATATTGATAAGCCTTCCTCCGATCAGGATACCCCACTCTTCTCCATATAATCCAGTTTCTCTGAATTGGATCTGCCCGCCCTAGGGCTTATGAATCAGTTCTGAAGAGTCAGTTTTACAGTTGCCTATGAGACAAGGGGAAGAATAATAGGAAGTAGTGGCCACACCCACTGACTTTGTCTCACAAACATTCAGGTGGAAGCTCCAGGTTCTGGATTTAAGCCCTCCTTCTTAGGCAATCTCCAGATGAAGAACTGTCAGGACACTGCAAAAGCAGGCAGCCAGCAAAGGAGCTTTTCATCTGGTTTGACAGCCTTGGGGAGTAGGTGAATCGGTCAGGACTTTGAAGCCCATGAGGGGGAAGTCATTTGGCTTCTTCAGCAGAAATGTATTCTGCCAGGAAGCATCCAATTTTAGCGTTGTCTTTGATGACAAAATCCTTCGAAGTTTAAAACCTAATGAGGATTAGTATTTGGACCACCAGCGAAGACTTTCAAAGGTGGAAGGCAGAATTTTTATAGGTCTTAAAATACATATGGAGACCTTTTAACACATTTCTAGAAATTTGAGCCTGGCTTCCTTTTGAGACTCTTGTGATGTCCTGCTTTGTGGCTGATCATTCTCCCAGCACCCTGCTAGGAAGAGCCCAATATTCCACCACCTGAGGCAAGAGATTGTTGACTTGAGATAAACAAATGATCTCAAAATAAAAAAGTACAAAAGCGTTTTTGCACAAAGTTTATATGGGTTAGTCTTTGAACAACAAAAAATAACAGCTATGAGAAAATTACTTCCAGGTAATTCACCCCATGGTTTATGTGGAAATCTCTGACCCTAAGCACACACCACTCCAAGGTCTATTCATCAAATACCCTGAGCCTGGAGGCTCCGTGGAGTAGAACAGCTCAGGGAAAGCTCACTTGTTTGCCTTTCATCAGTCCAACATCCTTCGTACTGACTTCTCCATGCAGGCAAACGTGGCTGTGAGATGAACCCGACAAGAGTCTTAAAGCACAATGGTAAAGAATGTGTGATTTGAAGTCAGATGACTGGGATTAGAAATTAACGTCCCCACAAATGAACTGTGTAACCTTGGGAAAGTCAGCCTCCCTGTGCCTCAATGTCCTTATCTATCAAGTCACACCTGTGAATGAAGAACATAGCAGCAAGGATCCTATGTAGACATTCGAAACCCTGGTTTAACATTTGAGCTTCCAAAGGCTATTTGGTTACAGTTGCATATGTCAGAATGAGACGAATACTACCATAGTAGTGTGGGCGGAGTAAATATCCACGGGCATCGGTATGCCTGTCTTTAATCCTCTGCCACAGGTGATTGTGTAGTGACAAGTTGTGAGGACTGGGCAGACTGGTCTCTGGCATGAAAGGACAGCTGCATGAGTTTCCTAGGGCTCCTGTAAAAGGTAGCAACTACTAGGCGGCTTCTATTTTTGTTTTTAATCATTTTATTAGGGGCTCATAAAACTCTTATCACAATCTATACATACATCAATTGTGTAAAGCGCACTTGTACATTCATTGCCCTCATCATTCTCAAAACATTTCCTCTCCACTTAAGCCCCCGGCATTAGGTCCTCATTTTTCCCCTCCCTCCCCGCTCCTCCCTCCCTCATGAGCCCTTGATAATTTATAAATTATTATTTTGTCATATCTTTCCCTGTCCGATGTCTCCCTTTTCGGTTGTCCATCCCCCAGGGAAGAGGTCACATATAGATCCTTGTAATCGGTTCCCTTTCCTACCCACTCTCCCTCCACCCTCCCAGCATCGCCACTCACACTACTGGTCCTGTAGGGTTCATCCGCCCTGGATTCCCTGGATTTCCAGTTCCCATCTGTACCAGTGTACATCCTCTGGTCTAGCCAGACTTGCAAGGTCGAATTCGAGCCATGGTAGTGGGAGCAGGGAGGAAACATTTAGGAACTAGAGAAAGTTGTATTTTTCATCGTTGTTACATTGCACCCTGACTGGCTCATCTCCTCCCCGAGACCCCTCTGCAAGGGGATCTCCAGTGGCCTACTAATGGGCTTTGGGTCTCCACTCCTCACTCCCCCCATCATTCACTATGGTAAGATTTTTTGTTCTGATGATGCCTTAAGATTTTTTTGTTCTGATGATGCCTTATACCTGCTCCCTTCGACCCCTCGTGATTGCATAGGCTGGTGTGCTTCTTCCACGTGGGCTTTGTTGCTTCTGAGCTTGATGGCCACTTGATTACCTTCAAGCCTTTAAGACCGCAGATGCTGTACTTTTTGATAGCCGGGCACCATCAGCTTTCTTCGCCACATTCTCTACTGATCATTCTAGAGGATTGTTGTTTTTAGGGGCCATCAAGTGAGTCCTGACACACAGCGACCTTATGTATAACAAACAGATCACCACCCCCACAATTGTCCTTATGTTTGAACCCATCATCTCAGCCACTGTCTCAGCCACCTTCCTCTTCTGTGCCATCCCTCCACTTTACCATGCATGATGCCTTTCTCCAGGGCCTGGCCTCTCCTGGCAACCTGTCCTAAGTTTGTGAGACTAAGGAGCATTGTGGTGGTACTTCTTTCAAGACAGATTTGTTTGTTCATTGGGAAGTCCATGGCCCTTCAGTAGTCTGTGCCAGCACCGTCATTCAAATGCATCAGTTTTGCTTCAGTCTCCCTTATTCAAAGTCCAAGGCTAGTCATCTGAAATCAAGATGTTGGAACAATAGTTTCCTTTGATGATATAAAATATGAAAATAATAATCAAAAACTTATCAAGGTTCATGAGGGAGGGAGGGAGGGCGGGTGAGCGAGGAGGAAAAAAATGAGTTGCTGATATCAAGGGCTCAAGTAGAAAGAAAATGCGTTGAAAATGATGATGGCAACAAATGTACAACTGTCCTTGACACAATGGATGAATGTATGGATTGTGATAAGAGATGAAAGAGCCCCCAATGAAAGTATTTAATAATAATAATTTTTTAAAGAATAGTGTTCTTCTAGAGGATCTGGTTCAGATGCTATTCCATGCCAATCCCTTAGCTCTTGTGGTTGCCTTATAATCCTCGGTAATTCTTGGTTTACAGATGCAGCACTCCAATCTTTGGCTCAATTAGTGTATGACCTTTTCATTGGATCTCTGTATTTTTACAAGGCCTTCTTTTAACATGTAAGGACACCAATCATTGTATTCAGGGCTGACCCTAACCCAGTATGTCTTCTTCTTGACTTAACTAATTACATCAACAGAGACCCTTTTTCCAAATAAGGTCAACTTTTAGAATTTTAGATTATTTTAATTATTTTGTGTCTTTTTTCTTAAGTGTCTCTAAAAAGAGTATAATATCAATTTTGAAGCAGATATTCTTATTTTTCATAGAATTATTTATATTTGATGACAACTGGATTTGAGACATGTTTTTTTAAACAAACAAACACTGTCTTGTGGCTTGGGTGAAAGTTGACAGAACGTATTAGCCTCCCATCCAACAATGTAATGTCCTGCACTGGGGACTTTGCTTTTGGGCATGTGCTGCCTTTTTGATCTCACATGGCCGATTGTTCTGAGACGGATGTTCTTTACGGGCGTTACTGTTCCCTTTAGACGTCTGTGCAGTGTTTGTCTAAAAGTTGAGCCCCAGGGGTGGTCCCAGTTCCAGGTTTGAAGAGTGTGTAAAAGTCATAGTCTCAGGGGTTCACTTGTCTCTGTCAGAGCAGTCAGTTTGATCTTTTGTGTGATTTTGAATATTGCCCTACCTTTTTCACCAACACATTCCACCATCTTTTGTATGATCCCAATCAAAGCGTCAGTGGTAGTAACCCAGAATCATCTAGTTTTTCTAGTCTCAAGCTATTGGAGGTTGAAGTTGTGGTCGAGTTGTCCATTAGCCTTTAGGACTGATCGTGTCAATAAAGTTATTGTACTCTGAGTTTCTGGGTGGACATAAATGATTGGGTGGTGACAGTGTGCAACTCCATACCTACAACTACACACTCTGCTTCATTCCCCCAACTCTGGACTCTAAATTCCAGAAATGCATCAGTTAATCATCTTTAGCATTACAGTGAGAGAAAGCCCCGACCCATTTAGATGTAAGCAAGAGAGTGGTTTGTTGGCTCATGCAGAAGCCTGACAGTAGAGGTGGGCAGTTCAAGAGTAGCTGGCTACAGGAGTGACAGGAGCATTCTGAGACCCTGCTGCTCCACCTGTCCTTTCGGTCTTCTCTTTCTTCCCTCAAGGGTCACTTCTTACAGTTGGATTATTTATCATACCACTTTGTTCCTCCCTCACGTTTGCTTACTATTGATTGTCATTCCTCTTTCTTCAATCAACTAAGTGATCAATTTTTATTCTGAAAGTCAAGTAGGCATTGGAATTATTGTGCACAGTGGTTACAATCATGAATTTCTCAGCCTGTCTTCCTATCAATGGCTAGTTCTAGGTCCTTAAATGAGTTGTTTCTCTTGGTGACTCAGATCCGTCATTCCTAAAATAGGAATGGTAAAAGTCATTGTTTCATAGTATTTGAGTTAGTTAGTTAGTTAGTTTATTGTGCGAACCTGGCTGATAAACACATGTGGGGTTAATTGAAGGCTGGAGGGATAAATGGCTCCGTGAGCCTCGTCTTTCGAGTTCTTGGGTCTCTTGCTTTGTGATGGTCGCGCCAGGATGCAGCTGCCTTAGTAGTTCCCTGCTTCAGCTTGCAAGACTGACTTCCTGCAAGACATCCCCAAGGAGAAGCCGCATGGATCTACCCCGATGCAGCCCTGGGTGCTGGAGCAGCCATGTGGAGACCCCTGCCAGTGCTGAGATGCTTACACGTTCACTGACTCGGCTTTCCTCCTACAGTCGGCATCATTGCGTCTGCTTTGTGAGATGGAGGAGGACTTTGTGGACTGGTGTTGGACATATTGGTTAATGGGCTAATGTTGGACTTGTGGTCTTGGGAAGCACTGGGTTGGGATGTTTTCTTGATGTGCGCTTACCCTGTATATAAAACTCTCTCTTATACATGATTTTCTGTGGATTTGTTTCTCTCGAGGACCCAGACTCACACAGTATTGCTTTCAGGTTATTAAGTTAAGTGGCTTATTGTTGTTGTTGTTAGATGCCACTGAGTTGGCTCAAACCCATAGCAACCCTATGGACAACAGAGCTATGAAATGCTGCCCGGTCCTGCAGCATCTGCACAGTCGTCCCCATGCTTGAGCTCATTGTTGCAGCTAGGGTGTCAGTCCATCTCATCAAGGTCCTTCCTTTTTTGGGGGGACTCCTTTACTTTACCAAACTTTTCCTTCTCCACTGACTGGCCCATGTTTACAATATGTCCAAATTGTGTAAGGCGAAGTTCACCATCCTTGCTTCTATGGAGCACTCTGGCAGGACTTCTTCCAAAAAATAAAAACAAAGCCAAAAACTCCCAGTTTGTCCTTTTAGCATTCCATGGTTCTTTCAATATTCTTCTTATTCAATATCGAACTTTCATATTCATATGAGACAACTGAAAATAACATGGCTTGGTTAAGGCACACCTTAGTTCTGAAACTAATATCCTTGCTTTTCAGTACTCTAAAGAGGTCTCGTGCGGCAGAGTCACCCAATGCAACTCATCTTTTGGTCTCTTGACTGCAGGTTCCTTGAGCATTGATCATGGATCCAAGCAAACAAAATCCTTGACAACTTCAACTCTTTCTCCATTTATTGTGCTGTTACCTATGGGTCCAGTTGTGAGGACTTTGGTCCTCTTGACATTGAATTGTAATCCATACTAACAGCTGCAATCATTGATCTTCCTCAGTAAGAGATTCATGTCCTCTTCACTTTCCACACGGAAAGTTGCGTTGTCTGCATATTACAAGTTGCTGATAAGCTTTCCTCCGGTCCTGGTGCCATATTCTTCTTCATGTCATCTAGCTGTTTGCTGGTTCGCTCAGCACACAGATTGAATAAGGATGCTGAGGGGAGACAACCCTGGCACACTATGCAGCAGTCCTTTCTTCTAGTTATACAACTGCCTCTTGATCCATGTACAAGTTCTGCATGAGAATAATCAAATCGTATATAACTCTCTTTCTTCTCAAGGTGATCCATAGTTTTGAAATAATCCACACAGTCAAATGCTTTGGCATAGCAGCTAAACACAAGTAAGTATCTTTTTGGCATTGTCTACTTTCAGCCAAGTTCTCTGCATTCAGCCACCACTTGTCTGTTAATTTGTTGTCCTGTGTATTGGCTTGTGTGTTGCTGTGATGTTAGAAGCTGTGTCACTGGTATTTCAAATGCCAGCAGGGTTCCCCAAAGGGAGCAGGTTTTCGTGGAGCTTCCAGACTAAGAACAGACAACGAAGAAGGACTTGGCTTCCCACTTAAGAGGCAGTAGCTGCTGAAAACCTTATACATGGTTTTGAAACATTGTCAATTACTGAAGGTCGAATGAATGGAAACAGAATATTGTGGAAGACAGTGGCAGAGAATGGGGCCCTGAATCTGAGGGCACTGGACATGTGACTGAGGAGGAGCCAGTTTTTGGAGTGATGTTGACCAGGGTGACGTGAGTTCAGTAAAGACTTTGGGAATAGAGCCTTTGGGATTTTCATTTGCTGGTGGGGCACAACTCAATGTAAGCAGAAACAGCAGAGAAGTCTGCTAATGATTGGAACTTGGAATGTGTCAAGTATGAATCTAGGAAAACTGGAAGATGTCAGAAATTAAATAGAACTCACAAATATCAGTATCCTAGGCATTAGTGAGCTGAAATGGGCAAGTATTGGCCATTTTGAATCAGAAAATCAGATAATTTATTGTGCTGGGAATAACACAGTCAAAAGGAATGACATGGCATGCATTGTCAAAAAAGATATTGCAAAATCAATCATGAACTACAAGATAGGATTATATATATCAGCATTCTAGGAAACTCAATCCATACAATTATTATTCATATTCACGGGATGAAGAAACTGAGGAATTCTACCAACAATTTCAATCTGACATTGATCAAAGATGCATTGATAATTATTGGTGATTAGAAAGCAAATTTTAGAAACAAAGAAGGAAAAGTAGTTGGAAAACATGGACTTGGTGATAGAATGATGCTGGAGATCACACAATAGAATTCTGCAAAACCTCACACTTGTGAATAGCAAATATCCCTTTTCAACAACACTAAAGGTGACTATACAAGCATTCTCCAGATGGGATACACAGAAATCAAATAAATTACATCTGTGGGAAGAGACTATGGACTCCTCCATCTCCACAGCTGAAATCAGACCAGAGCTCACTGTGGAACAGTCCTATGAAAGTTCAGGGTAAAGCTGAACAAATTGAGAACAAGTTCACAAGAGCCAAAATATGACCTTCAGACTATACCCCTGAATTTCGAGAACCTCCCAGGAACAGATTTGACACATCAAGCATGAATGACATAAGACCCGATGAGCTGTAGGAGGACATCGAGAAAAGTATTCAAAAGGTCCTTAAAAAGACAGGAAATAAAGTCAAGATCAAAGAGGATGTTGGAAGAGACTCTGAAACTTGCTCTTAGAGTAGCTAAAACAAATGGAAAAAAAGATGAAGTTAAAAAGCTGAACAGAAAATGTCAAAGGACAACTGGAGGAGACAAAGCCAAATATCATAATGAAATGTGCAAAGACCCAGAATTAGAAAAACAAAGGGAAGAACACACACAGCATCTCTGAAACGGAAAGGACTCAAGCCTCAAGTTGACATATTGAAAGACTCTATGGGCAAAATTTTGAATGACGTAGCAAGCATCAAAAGGAAATGGAAAGAACACACCGAGTCATTGTACCAAAAAGAACGAGTCAACATTCCACAATCTCAGGAGGTAGCATCTAAGCAAGAACCAATGAAGGAAGTTCAAGATGCACTGAAAGCATTAGCTAAGAGGAAGGCCCCAGGAATTGATGGAGTACCATGGAAATGTTTCAATAGCTAATGAGTTACTAGAAGCACTCAGGCATATATTCCAGGAAATTTGGAAGACAGCTACTTGGCCAACTGACTGGAAAACGTTCATATTTGTACCCATTCCAAAGAAAGGGACCCAACAGAATGTTCAAATTATAGAACAATTTAAGTGATTAATATGCCTTAAATGTATATACTCCATTGAGTTAACATACATTGAACGTATCGATTGAACGTACATACATTGAACGTAACACACATTGAATGTATACTAAACGTGTTGAATTTGGTGACATTGAAATGTTTAGAAAGGAGTCCTGGGGGTGACCACAAGCCCAACAGTTCAAAACTACCAGCTGCTTCTTGGGAAAAAGACTGGACTTTTATCCCATAAAGAGTTTAGAATCAGAAACCCACAGGGGTACTTCTACCTTTTCCTATTGGGTTGCTATGAGTCAAAATCACCTCTACGACAGTGTTTGAGCTGAGCAAATTCAGTTAATATTTATTAGTTTCAAAGGCGCATTCTAGCTGCACTTCTTCCAAATCAGATTTATTTGCTTTAAGGAAGCTTAGCGCAGTGCTTCTCAACTTTCCTAATGCCGCGACCCTTTAATACAGTTCCTCATGTTGTGGTGAACCCCAATCATAAAATTATTTTTGTTGCTATTCAAAACTAATTTTGCTACTGCTATAAATTGGATGACCCCTGTGAAAGGGTCGTTCAACCTCCAAAGAGTTGCTACCCACAGATTGAGAACCACTGGCTTATAGTGTATCAAATAATCTTTGCCAGCACCATAATTCAAAGACATCAATTAATTACTCTTCCTTATTCATTGCCCATTTTAGCATGTATTAAAAATTAATATCATGTACACACATAATACCTGTACTATTTCAATTCAAATTGTGACATGGGGTTCTCATCCCATAAGTTATACAAATGACAGATAATGGACCATCATCACTTAATATCTGAAATCTGTAGAAAACTCTATGACCTCAATAAGAGAAAAATCAATAATCCAATTTTTAAAAAATGGGGAAAGGGCACAGTTCACTAAAGAGGCTATCTGAATGGCAAACCAACATGGAAAAATGCTCACGACCCTTAAGCACCCAGGAGATGCAAATCAAAGCAGTGACGAGAGACTGCCTTACACCAGCAATAACAGCTAAATGATATTGAAAAAATTTTAAATCATAAACTAATGAATGCTGGAGGAGGTTCAGAGGGATTGAAATCATCATACACTGCTGGTGGAACGATAAATATGTACAACCATTGTGGAAAGCAGTATGGGGCTACCTCAAACGATGAGGAAGAGAAACTCCACGTGATCACAGTTCTGTCCACAGTACCTCATTGGAACCCTGTGGACAGGCATCTCTCTCTGTAGGCCTCAGACTCTCAGTCACATGGTCCCTTGACTTCTGCCTTGTTCTGTGCACCAGGAAGGTCACTGCCTGCATCATGGTCTCAGTGTTGCATCTCTGCTCTGCTTCATGGGGTTAACACGGCTCCTCTACCATGTCTCATGATTTTGAAATTGTGGCATCTTATCCCTCTGTATTAGTCTAGGTACTTTGGAGAAACAAATCCACAGTGACTCATGTAGAAGAGAGAGTTTTATGTAAAGGAAAGGTGCATCACGAAAACATCCCAACCCAATGCTGCCCAAGTCCACAAGTCCAACATTAACCCATTAACCCAACACCAGTCCACAAAGTCCTCCACCTCACAAAACAGAGGCAATGATGCCGACTGCAGGAGGAAAGCTGAGTCAGTGAACGAACAAGCATCTCAGCACTAGCAGGGGTCTCCACACGGCTGCTCCAGCACCCAGGGCTGCATCGGGATAGGTCCATGAGGCTTCTCCTTGGGGATGTCTTGTAGGATGTCAATCTTGCAAGCTGAAGCAGGGAGCTGCTAAGGCAGCTGCACCCTGGTGCGACCATCACAAAGCAAGAGACCCGAGAACTAGAAAGGCGAGGCTTCACCACCCATTTATCCCTCCGCCTTTCAACCAGCCCCACATGTGATTATCAGCCAGGCTGGCACAATTAACTAACTCAGCCTCTAAGACTTGAGACAGGAATCATGTGGTACTCCATGGTGGTTCTTCTTTTCTGATGCTTATAGGATTCTCTCTCTGCTTCTGGGATGGCTCTGTCACACCAAGAAAAATGGCAAAACTGACCAAGCCCTTCTACTAGCGTTTCACACAGCATAGCACCACACAATCAGTTAGTGGCAGTTACAAAGGCATAGATAGAAGAGGCATATTAAGCTAGTTCAATTCACCACAACAAACAAAGAAACTTAAGCTCTCAAAATTAACTATCGTGTGCAAGATCATCAAGCGAAACAAGAAGCACGGACAAGATTCCAAAATAGATTTCCCATTTCCAAGTGTTGAGTTTTTCCACTATACATGTTTGATCTCTCCCTGGGTCTGTCTCTCTTGCTTCTGTCAGCTAAAATAATCAAGCCTCCAGAATTCTAAAAATATCCTTCTCTCCACCCTACTGAGAACTGACTATCCCTCAAAGGCTCTAGAGTCTCTATTATCTGTCCCTTTTTATTTATAATGATCTTGAAGAAGTGGCTAATACTCAGTGCTCCCATAGTTTCAGTCCCTGCTGATTTCTTAACCCTTGTGATTGTACTTCTTTCCTTACATTCTACCCAAACTATTTTCTGTTGAGTGTTAAATCAAATGGCCTCTCTAAGGCTCATCCTTCGTGGCTTTTGTGTAAGAGTGCCCTGATCAACTCCTCCTCTAAATCCTCTCCCTCCTTTCCTTCCAGCGTCTGATCTTCTAGAAACCTCCAGGCTTCTAAAGGATAATCGAATGTATACACTCCTCCCATTGCCACCTCCACCTGCTCCATGCATGTCCTCTATTTGGGGGCTTCCATGTGCTCAAATAAGAGTCATCAATTCAGTTAGAAAAGAAAGAGGAGGTTAAATTCTTAATAATTGTGTTATTTTTGTATTGTTATTGTTTTATATAAAGATATAGACTAAAGAAGAGCTGAAAATACAGTATATGTTTAAATACTTGCTTGTCCTTAGAGAGTTCCTGGGCAGGGTAAAGAGTTAACACTCAACTGCTAATTGAAAGGTTTGGAAGTTTAACCCAGGGGGACTCCTGAAGAAAGTCTGGGGATTGACTGCCAAATTATCAGTCCTAATTTTACCAAATCAGTCTTTGAAGCACACCCCTTCTCTGACACCCAAAAGCTCACGAGGAATCAAAATTGACTCCTCCTAGGGAAAAATACTACCTTAAAGGTAAAGGACCAGAAAACTTCTAATGTGTTTGAGGATCCTGGGTGCCTCCTTACCCCTGGAGTCCTAGGCAAGAGGACAGGCAAATACATAGGGGGTAGTTGAGGTCCAGTGCATGAGGTGGTCTCACAGAGACCACCCTCCCAACTTTGATAGCATGCATGAAAGTGAAATGTATTCCTGTAGGTCAGGTGTGCAGTGGGCAGGTTGGGAGAAGAGCACACTCTCTCAGGGCAAGGAAGATTGCCCACCAGAACAGAATTGCCACCGTGGGACCAATATCTGCAGATGGCCACTGAGGTCCAGCTCGTCTCTTGCTTGAGGTGTCACCCTGTTAGTCCTGGAAAGGGTCAGTCGCTCCTCTGAAGACAAGGGTCCACATTGAGAACCTGAATAGTAATTGAGTTTAATGTGAGTGAGAGATATTCTGTCTCTTCCCCTTTCAGAAAAAAGGGGTGCCTCTAGGGAGAAGGGCAGTCGCATTTTTAGTAGACTCAAGATGGTAGATTGAAAATCCCCACCTGCCACATAAATGGGCTCACCGTCTTATGTTTTTGGGGTTTTTTTTTCAGATCTTGTTATTCCTTCAGCCGGAGTGTGCCTGTTAAAATCTGTAAAAATTAAAGTTCATCAGAGAAACATCAATCATGGAACTGGCCGCACATGCTTGTTGAAAATTCTCTGTAAGGCTCGTCTGGTCTTTGTGTCTGGTTCTGTTCTTTGACGTTTGAAAGGGAGGTGTATCTGGTTCTGTTCAGGAGGGAAAGGAAGGGTGAACAGGAACTGGGGGAGGGGAGGACAAGTTGGACCCCACATGCAGGAGCCAGAGCCCTCAATGAGGGAGGACTAGAACCGCCGTGGGTCTCTGTTTCAGTCATCAGCCTTCCACCTCGGTGATCAGGAAAGGATTTCCACCCTGGGATTACGTCCCAAACATGGGACTCATGACAATAGGAAGCGAAGGCCAACAGTTGCTTTTTTGTGACGTACATGACACCCAGGCATTGTCACAGGAGAGTCGCATTCTGGAAGAGAGTGAATACGCAGGGGCTGTGGGAGGCAGGCTTTATCCTGGCCAAAGGAAAAAGTGGTCTCTGGTTCCCTGGGAGGGTGTGATTAGCTCGATTGGAAAATTCTTCAGCCAGCTAGGGCACTGAAGGCTGTGGGAGAAGCGTAAGCAGGCCTTATGCCTGGCCCTGTGGTAATGAGCGTTACTTAACCGTTGTTGGTTTGCTTGTTAGGTGTCATTAAGGTTCTGACCCATAGTGACCTGATGTGCAACAGAACAGAACACTGCCTGACTCCATCTTCACAACCATTTCTCTGCTGGAGCCCATTGCTGTAGTCACTGAGCCCATCCACTGGGTTGAGGGCCTGCTCTTTTTCACTGCCCCTCTACTTTAGCAAGCACGCTGTCCTCCTCCGGGGACTGGGCTCTCCTGACAGTATGTCCAAAGTACAAGAGATGGAGTCTTGCCATCCTTGCCTTTCAGGAGCACCCTGACGATACTTCTTTCCAGACAGATCTGTTTGTTCGTGTGGCAGTCCATGGTAATTGCAATATACAGTGAACCCTCGTTTATCGCGGTTAATCGGTTTTAGACCCTACCATGATAAATGAAATTCAGCGAAGTAGGATTCCTTATTTGTAAATCAAATATTTTCGTAGTTAGAGCATAGAGGACATGAAAAAACACCCTGTAGTCACCATTACACTCGTATTACCCAATTTATTAAACGAAAAAGGGGAAATACAGTAAAACATTTTGGACATTACAATGATCATTTATTATTTATTATACTATTTATGGCATCAAGCGTGTACAGTATGAGCCAATCAGTGGCAGTCATGACAGAGCATGCGCTGTTACGCAAAAACCGCGATAGAGTGAAGCCGCGGAAGTCGAGGCGCGAAGTGGCGAGGGTTCCCTGTATGTCGCTAGCACCACCACTCAAATGCATCAATTCCTCTTGGATCTCCCTTATTCGACGTCCAACTTCTCGTGCTTATTAGATGACTGAAAATATCATGGCTTGGGTCAGGTACACCTTAGTTCTCAGAATATCATCCTTGCTTTTCAACACTTTAAAAGTGTCTCGTGCAGCAGATTTGCCCAATGCCATGCCTAGTTTGGTCTCGTGACTGCTGTTTCCATGAGCATTGATGTGGGTCCAGCAGTTGCTTAACTAGGGACACTTATCTGCAGGAGACAATAGGGAGAGAAACTTGAGGTAAGGCACTTAAGACTCTCCTGAGCTTCCCCAGAAGTCAGGGGAACATAAGGCCTTCGTTGTAGGCCTGTGCCACTCTCTCGGTCACACTTCTACATCTGAGTGTTCTTCAGGAGAATCTTGACACTGTCCGGGGGCTTACCTCAAGTCTGCCCCGTGAGCTAGAGAGCAACAGGGAGAATCCCATGGGAACCAGCTTATCTGCAGCAACCAGTGAGCTAGCAATTGAAGATATTTTGTGTGAGTGGTGACACCGGTGAAACCTGTGCATCGACATCCTGGGTTCTAAAGGAATACAGCTACGGCTTCTCCTTTACCTTAGAACTCACAAGCAAATGTTCTTCTGGTCCACTCTAACTAGAATCGATGCAGGGAAGGAATTAGGGGAAATATAATTCCATCTCAGTCAAGTCAACCTAGTGAAACCATTGTGCAATCCCAGCCTCAATTGAATTTCCTCCTGGTGGAAGTATCCCTGGAGTTTCTCAGCTAAAACTTGACCTTTTCTCCTTTGGATTCCAAATCACCTTTTCCTTCTCCAGTGGTGCTGTCCAATAGGTGCTATTTTAATAACTTTTTGTGATTCATTTTCATCTTATCTAATAATTAAGCCTCTGCTTGCCCTGTCTAGTTATATGCCACCAAAAGAACCCAATGGCTTTCTTGCTCTGTTCTCCAGGTGAAGGAAGACAACTCGCCGAAGGTAAACGACACCTGAGATGGGGTAAGTAGGAAGTGACAGTGATGCAGACAAGGAAGTCCAGATTTCTCATGTTCCAAATATTGCAGCTTCTCCAATCTGACTCGAAGCTCCCCAAGGGGAGGCCTGGACTGTGTTGTGTCTGTGTGACTAGTTGTGTCACTTTGGATGGGACGAGAACATACTTTGGATCCGTTCACATCTTTTTCCTGTGTACGATGAAGATGATTTTTTATAGGGATCAGAATCATAGTTTTTAAGATCTAAAATCACCATAGGAGTTCATGGGTGGCATGAAAACAGTTATATACTCCACTACTAGTCAAAAGGTGGCGGTTAGAGCCTACCCAGAAGCACCTGAGAACACAGACCTAGCCAAAGGTCACAACCTTGAAAACCCCATACTGTCATGTCTGCACACATGAGTCAGAAATGACTCGATGGCAGCCAACAACAGCAGTTCCCCATGGCTGGGCCTCCGTATCATTGATAGGCCTCCATCGTAGTTACAGGGTCTCAAGCCAATCTAATGGCATGTCACAGGGGTTTGGTCTTGGCCAACTGACCGTACTTCAGGTTCCCAGTTTTGTGCATGTGTTTCCTTGTTTGATGCGTATGTCAACTACTCGACCAAGGTGTTTTTATTCCATTTTCCATGTGAGCGAACAGACTTACAAATAGCAAGCCACCAACCCTAGGTCATAGACTTAGAAAGAACAGAAATGAGATTTCCAAGCGGGAAGAACCCATCATTCTCCTCTCAGTCTTTCTTCCTCCGAATCCTCATCACAGGCAGGAGAGAGCACCACCCTTCACTTAATTCTCAACTTTGAACTGACTCATCCTCCCTTTCTCCTTTACACACCTCACTTACAGCCCTATCAACCCTGTCCACTGATCTCAGCTTCTCAGTTGGAACCTTCCACAGATGAGAAGCTGTGGTCTAGAAGCCGTGGCACAGTAATGGTTAACTTACCTGAAATAAATTTCCCTGTGAGGCCCTGTGAAGACAGCAGGGTGTTATTTAATGAGGGAGACTTGCCAGGATCTGAATTACATAAATTAGCCAGCTGGGTTGATGAACTCAACGCATGGGGACCTCTCCAGCCTGGAAAAGAATCAATGACTTCCTGAGAAAGAAAAGTGGTGACTGTTCAATAAAACTCCCAAGGTTGATACAAAGGCCATTAGAATCAATTCTACTGAAGACACACCATGTGATCAAGCAAGGGTTTCATTCGAGTAAGCCTGATCCACCCCAGAACTGTAACCTCTCTCCTCACCTCAGAAGGATTCATTTCTTCTCAGAATGACCAGTTCTCCCGTGAGGAAAAGGCTACTCACCGACACAGACGGACAGTCAATCAACTCTGTCTTGGGGTTTGTGTCTTTGTTTTCCATTTTTATTTTTTGCCAGTTATTTTTTTCTAAAACATTCTAAAGTTTCCCATTAGGATGAAATCAAATTTGATGCTGTAAACAGTTTTTAAATTTCCTCTACAGTATTCCCATTAAGAGAGATGTTCTCTCACAGTGTTAAGTGATGGCTATTTTTAATTAAAGTTTCAGTGCTAATGTTTCATGGCTTTGAAGCCACTATTCAAGTTGATAATTTTAACTAAAGGATGCTCTTGGGTTTAGGCTCAAATAAGCAAGTTGTGAAAGACTTAAACTTGTTTTGCCCAAATGGTTCTAGTAATTAAAGGAGTTTTATTTTTTAAGGTTTTTTTAAAAAATAATTCGACCCTAGTCTTGAGTTACTTAAGTTCTCTAAGAGACAGGATTGCCTTTGTTCTCCTCATTCAATGTGCCGTTTCCCCTGACAGTCACCACAGACGGAAGGCCCACAGCTTCTTGAGCACAGTGAAGATTCACCCAGACACCTTTTCATTATACCTACATGAGAGGTAAATATAAATTATCCAATATCAGCAAGAATGCATCGTGGAAACCTTAGGAAATACTCTCATAGGAAATTTGTAATAGTAATAAAAATACAATTAATGGTAGATGTGAAAATACTGTGTTTAAAGATCACAGTTTTCTTATCATTGGCATCTTTATTTTTGCACAGATAGGGCACATATTTATCTTTGCACAGATAGGGCACAAAATTTGGGGCTGTTCAAATGCCCAACAGTAGAAGGATGGATAAGGAAACTGGTATATACACACAATGAAATACTGTGCATCCCAAAAAATCAAGAATGAATCCATGAAACACCTCATTACACAGATAGCCCTGAAAACCACGATGCTGACTGAAGTTAGTCAATCACAAAAGGACAGATGCTGTATGAGTCCATTACTATAAACATCAAGATGAAAGCAGGCTGCTGCTCTCGGGTGACGTCATTTTCTAATTCAGTCTCCTAAGCAACGAGGTAGTGAACCTTCCTAGTACGCATGAACCATAGGAGCCTATCACCCATTTATTTGTGCATCGTCAAAACCACTGAGACAGAGGTGGTCTCACCTCAGAAACTGGGTCCGTTTCTCAAGATGGGGAAAGAGGAAGAAAACCAGTCCGTTGTTGCCATATAGCATTGTTCTAAGACAGACCAACAACTCAGCAGACACTCCTACAAGAAGGGTTAGCGAAAATTACTGGAAATTCAAGTCAAAACAAGGTGTTTCCAGGAAGGTGATTATATTTCTGTTAGTGGGTAAACCAGCTGGAGCAAACTTCTCTAGGGGGGGAAATGCTTAACGATACTTACAAAGAACTCAACAGGGAATATAATTGGTATTATGTACCTAATTGGACACTTTTGACCTAGTTTACTGTCTAGCTCTTTGTGATCCAGGTCACAGATAACTGGGACTTTAGACACATACCAAACATCATAGGCAACACCAGAAGAATTTTGTGTGGAAATGCCACTAAACAAACTGGGGCTTACTTTAAGCTCACATGTAGCAGATTTAAGGAACAATATATTCCCTCAGCCCTCAGGTTGAAACACCCCAGTGTGAGAAACAGCAGGCGACTGCTATGCTAATGTTATGAAATTGGTGGTTGTTGGACTTTAGTTTAGATCAAATGCTTTGAAGGTTCCCAATGAGTGGTGGTCTAGGACTTCCATATATTTAATATGTTAATGCTCTTCTTGCTTCCTTATGACATGTATTAATCTTGTAGGCATGGTTCTGCCTTTGAAAATGAGTTACTGAAAATTTGCCCTATCCTCAATAATAAAAAGAAAAAATAAAATCCAAACACTATCAATCAAATTACCTTGTGTCCCATGGTGATGATTTATAATGTTCTCTTATCATAAAATGATAATGATGTCTCTAAAGTGAACCAGAGACATGTATAAACCATAGATAGATGAATGGGTTTGGTGCCATACTTAATCATAGCCTTAATCTAAGAACAGTAGTTCTTATGACATAGTCTTATTCAATAATTACACATATAAAAACATCACTGAAGATAAAGGTGCTAGAGCAAAGTGTAGTGAAGGATCCAGATAGTGTCTGACTATCAGAAAGAATAGCGTCTGAGGTCTTAAAGGCTTGTCTTAAAACAAGCAGCCATCTAAGTGAGACATCAACTCAGTCCATGAAAGAAGCACACCAGCCTGTGTGATCCAAGTATTATAAATAATATAATCCAATTTCAAAGGAGGGAATGGTATCAGAGCTTAAATTGTTGAACAGCTCACTTGCAGAAGGTTATGAATGATAGTGGAAGCGTAAACCCATTTGCAGGGAACCCTCATGGATTAAGCCTTCATTGAAACCCTCTAATTAGAGTCCAGAGATGTGAATAGCCATGCTATCAGACAGAAAGCATTGTAAAGTTAATTATGGTACATGTCATTAGGCTAAAATGTAACACCTTATCACTCAATATTCCATTTGACCCATTTTAAAGTTGTTTCAAGTTTCCATATTTTCTGCTTTATTTTCTATTAAGGTTTTTCTGTTTTGTTTTGCCACTGTTGTTATTTTTGTTTTCTATGACTTTCTGTAAATGAAATACAGGTTAGGCATTAATACTTTTCTAGGGGGGTGGGTGGGAGAGATGAGGAGCTAACAACAATGAGTATGAGAAAGAGGAAAATGTTCTGAAACTGATTGTGGTGAGTATTGCACAATACTTCTTGATGTGATTGAATCATTCAATTGTATGATACATGAATTATATGGTAATAAAATGATAATAATAATAACTACAAGAAAATAAAATTATGGGATAGTGTACCTAAAAATGACAGGACACTATTAAAAACCAGTGAAGCGCCCGAAAGAGGCGCTGAGACACTCAGAACCAGATGGGAGGCAGAGACAGAGTGAAACAAGAGGCAGGGAGAGACAAGAACATACAGATCTTCCCAACATTCGGGGATGAACACATTTGTGTTTAAAATAAGCATCAGCCTGTTCTTGTGGTCATAGAGGATTTCCAGTTTGTGATGCGCATATTACAGATAAAGTTTCTTATTCTTATTTTATCCATGCTATTATTATAATCATTCTAAACCATTTCTTCCAATTGCTCTAGAAGGTACTGTTGAGAAACTCAGTAGTTGAAAAACAGAAAGCCTCGATTATCTTCAGCAGTTAATGTTCTGAGCCCAGAACAAGAGAACAAAGAAAGTCCTGCCATTAGTTTCCTTCAGTGGGGTCTACTCTTGCTTGGGTCTGGCAAACTTTACACACTTGTGCATAAAATGAAATGAAAGAAGTGGAGAGAATCTATCAAATATGTATTTCTTCAAGCACATCATAGTTGCCCCACTAGAAGAATTAAAGAAGATGCCTGACTAATCCAAGCTTCTAAACTTACTTTAGGCTGTCTCTACCAATAAATCAAGATATATTTTTAGGCACTGAGTGTTCACCATTTTCTATTCCCTTAAGTGGAAAATAAAAATTCTGAAAGATGAGATCCTTGCCTTCAAATATTTTAGCATCTGATTAGAGACATGAGATGAATATAGTTGGCAGATAAAATAATCCAAACTCACTTCCTTTGAATTGATTCCAACTTGTAGTGACCCTACAGGACAAAAAAAACCAGTTGCCTAGGATTTCCTGGGCTATAAGTATATATGGAATCAGACTATCTCATCATTCTTGTGTAAATGGCAGGGGATTAGAATCACCAAGCTTTTGGTTAACAGTCTAACACTTAACCCATGGTGTCACCATGGCTCCTGCTGACTGATAAAGTAGGACAGAATAAATTTAGTGCCATATTAAGCATCCCAGAAGAAGGACCATAAATGCCAGTCTAATAGGCTGCTTCAAGGAGGTGGTTATCTCAGATCTTAAAAGAAGGCTTGTCTGTTAGTTTGTTATACTGTAGTGGCTTTTGTGTTTCTGTGGTGCTGGAAGCTATGTCCAAAGAAAACTCAATGCTTTGAATTGTAGTGCTTGCTGAGAATATTGAAAATACCATGGACTTCTAAAAGGATAAACCTTTTTGGAAGAAGTACAGCCAGAGTGCTTCTTAGAGGCAAGGATGGCAAGGTTTCATCTTACATACATTGGACATGTTGTCAGGAGAGACCAGTGGCTAGAGAAGGCCTCATGCTTGGTCAAGTGGAGGGGCAGCAAAAAAGAGGAAGGCCCCAAAGAGACGGATGGACACAGTGGCTGCAGCCATGTGTTCAGTCATAGGAACAATTGTGAGGATGAGGCAGGACTGGGAAGTGTTTCGTTCTATTGTGCATGCGGTCCCTATGAATCCGAACTGACTCGATGGTACCTACCAACAGCTTGTCACTGGTATTTCAAAGGCCAGCAGGGTCACTCAAAGTGACCAGGTTGTAGTGGAGCTTCCAGACAAAGAACTGACTACTAAGGAGGAATAGACTGCCTGCTTTGGAGGAAGTAGCTTCTGAAATCCTTATACATCGCATTGAAGCATTGTCAGATACTGAAGGCCTCGTGAGTGGATGCAGGATACTGTCCGAGATAGTGCCAGAAGATGGGCTCCGCTGGTCCAAAGCCTCTCAAAATGTGATTTAGGAGAGGCTGCTTTCTCAAAGTGAGTCAACCATGATAGCACGAATGGAGTAAAGCTGTGCTGGTAAAGCTTCGGGGATCTTTATTTGCTGATGCGGCACGACTCAAGGGAAGAATAAACAGCTTCAACATTTACTAATAATTGGAATTTAGAATGTCTGAAAAATGAATTTAGGAAATGGATGTTGTCAAAAATGAAATGTAACACAGAAAGATCAATATCTAGGCATTAGTGAACTGAAATGGGTAAGTATTGACCATTTTGAATCATAAAATCATATGGCTGGAATGAGATAATCAAGAGGAATGGTGTATCTATTGCCAAAAAGGACATTTCAAATTCATCTTGAAATACAAGTCTGTCTGTGATAAGGTTCTGTATAAAAACCTTTCGAGTAAATCCAAACAATACAGCTATCATTGAAATTTATGCGCCAACTAGGAAAGTTAGTGATGAAGAGATGGAAGGATTCTACATATATCTTCAGTCTGAAATTGCTCAAACATGAATGAAGATGCATGGATAATTATTGGTGATTGGAATTCAAAAGTTGCAAACAAAGGGAGAGGAATAGTACTTGGAAAATATGGTCAAAGTGATAGAAATGAAGCTGGAGATCACATGATAGAATTTTGCAAGACCAGTGACTTCGTCATAACAAATACGTTTTCTTCCACAACACAACCTGTGACTAAACACACAAACCTCTCCAGATGGAATGTAAAAATTAAACTGACTACATCTTTGGGAAAGGTGATGAAGAAGCTCAATATCAGTAGCTAAAACCAGGCCAGAGGCTGACAATGGAACAGACCATCCATTGCACATATGTAAGTTCAAGTTGAAGCTGAAGAAAAATGTAAAAAGTCGATGAGAGCCAAAAAAAAACAAACAAACCAAAAAAACACTCTTGAGTCTATCCAACCTTAATTTCAAGAACATCTCCAGAAAAGATTTGATGCACTGAGCACTACTGACAGAAGACCTAATGAGCTGTGGGCAGACATCAAGAAGACCATTCGTGAAGAAAGCAAAAGGGCACTGGAAAGAAAGTAAAGATCAGCATGGCTGTCAGAAGAAACTCTAAAACTTGTTCATAATTATAGAAAGCAAATGGAAGAAAAGGTGAAACCAAAGAGCTGAACAGAAAATGTCAAAGGGCAGCTGGAGAAGACAGAGCCAAATATTATAATGAAATGTGCAAAGACCTAGAGTTCCAAAGCCAAAAAAGAAGAACATGCTCAGCATATCTTAAACTGAAAGAATTCAAGGGGGAAAACAAACAAACAACTAAGTCAAGTAGCTGTACTGAAAGATTCCATGGGTAAAATATTGAACAATGCAGGAAGTACTAAAAGATGGAAAGAGTAGAGAAAGTCACTGCACCAAAAAGAACTAGTTGACATTCCACATTTCAGAAGGTAGCACAAGAGCAACAACCAATGGCAATGAATGAAGAAGTTCCAGCTGCCATGAAATCATCAGCCAGACACAAGGCTCCAGGAATTGATGGAATATCAACGAAATGTTTCAACAAGCTGATAAAGCACTGGAAGCCCTCATTTGTCTATTCCAGGAAATTTGGAAGACACCTTCTTAACCAATGGACCAGAAGAGATCCATCTTTCTACCCATTCCCCCACCCCCCAAAAGTTGACCCAACAGAATGCTCAAATTATAGAACAATGTCATTGATGTCCCATGCAAGTAAAATTTTGCTGAGAATCATACCACAATAGTAGCGGTAGCACATTGACAGGGAACTGGCAGAGGTTGAGGCTGGACTCAGAAGAGAATATGAATCAAGGAATATCATTGTCACACAAATCTTGGCTGAACGCAGAGAATCCCAGGAAGATGCTTACTTGTGTTTTATTGACTATGAGAAGTCCTGTGATTCTGTGGATCATAGCACACTACCTATATCCTTGAAAATAATGGAAATTCCAACACACTTGATTGTTCTCATGAGGAACTTCTACATAGATCAAGAGGCAGTTGTTTAAACAGAACAAGAGAATACTGCGTGGTTTAATCACAAAAGCAGTGTGTCAGGGTTGTATCCTCTCACCATACTGATTCAATTTATATATTGAGAAAATAATCAGAGAAAGTAGATTCTATGAAAAAGAATATGGCATCAGGATTGGAGGAAGGCTTATTAACCATCTGCAGCATGCAGATGACAAAACCTTGCTGCAAGTGAGGATGACATGAAGCACTGCTGATACAGATACAAGATTATAACCTTTAGTACAAATTACAACTCAATGTCAGGAGACGAAAATCCCTACAATTATATCAACATGTAACATCATCATGGTAAGTGGAGAAAAATTGGAAGTTGACAAATATTTCAGCATGCTTGTATCTACAACCAAAGCTCATGGAAGCAGCAGTCAAGAAATCAAAAGACAAATTGCACTAGGGAAATCCCCTGCAGGAGACCTCTTTAGAGTGTTGAAAATCAGGGAAGTTACTTCAAGGACTAAGGCAGGGCTGACACAGTCAGGGCATTTTCAATTGCCTCATATGCATGTGAAAGTTGGAAGAATCAATGTGTTTGGACTGAGGTGCTGGCGATGAATATCGAAAGTGGTATCGGCTGCCAAAAGAATGAATGAATCTGCTTTGGAAGAAGTATGGCCAGAGGGCTTCATAGAGGCCAGGATGATGAGACATGGTCTTATGTACTTTGGACACATTGTCAGGAGGGCCCAGGCTCTGGAGAAGGGCATTATGCCTGGTAAAGTAGAGAGGAACCAAAAAGAGGAAGGCCTTTGACAAGATGGATTCACAAGATGGTGGCTGAAGCATAAGAACAATTGTGAGGATTGTGTAGGATCGGGCAGTGCTTTGTTTGGTTGTGCATAGCATTGTTATGGGTAAGAGCTGACTCAATGACATGTGACAACAATAACAACAACAACAACAATAACAACAGCAGTAACAAAAAAGGTTGTGTTTGTCTGAATGGAAAAAAAGGAGGATGTGTATGGAGAGCATGTGTAAGGGGAGGGGTGCTAAATGAATAGAGTAGGTCCATGTTCTGTGAATACCTTCTTATAATAAACACTAGCCTTATCAGACTTATGAGGTTCTTCTGAGGAATAAATTTAGGTACATAGCGTGATGCAATGCACGACTGCTAATGAAGATAGAAATCATGATCTTCATATGGAGATGTTTCTCACCTAATGAGTGATTGACCCAGAAACCTCTCTTCCTCTACTTATGAGCCTCCTACATCAACCCCCCCCCCCCCCCCGGGCTTTCTTTAAGAAAGAAAGAAGATTAAAGGCTTTGGTTGTATAATTCCTCTTCTTAGTCTCCCCACACCAACTCCTTCTCCATGAAAACCCAAGAAAACCCTTTAAGACTAGACATTGTTTGGCCAGCTTCTCCAGAGAATCAGAATTAATAATGAAAGATAAGAAGAGATTTGTTTTTAAATTGGATCATAGGCTTGTGGCAGATGGAAATCCAAAATCTGTAGGTGAGGTGCTTGGCCGCAAACTGGAAGAAAATACTCCAAACCAAACCCACTGTCATTGTGTCCATTCTGACTCAGTGGCCCTGTAGGAGAGAGTGTAATTGTCTTATAGAATTTCCAGCACTCTAATCTTTACAGAAGTACTTTCCTTCATCCTTCTCCCAAACAGTGACTGGTGGAGTCTAACCAATAACCATGTGTTAGCAGTTGCGTGCTTAATCACTGTGAAATTAAGACTGGCTTATTTAAAGTCTTTAGTTTAGTTTTGTCTTTTTCCTTTTAAGACCTTCTAGTGATTGCATGAGACCCATTGTGGTAGTTACATAATCTGGTGTCAAGTTGAGGATTCAGAGTGAAGGGTTGGAGTCTAGCCTTTCAAACAGATCCTAGCCAATGAGGCCTCTGTGTGAGCATGGTCTTCTCCTAAGGATTCTGGGAATTCCTACTATTCCTCCTTGGAGGCAGAAGACACTTTTTCTCTCTGCTCACTCTCTGCCAGATATCCCTGTAAAGAAGACACAGGGAACTACACTAGAGCCCTGAGCCAGGGGAGCCACATAAGGACCCCTCCCAGCACTGAGAGGCTTACAAAGCCACTGAATCCACAAGACTTCCCACCCACTGGACTGTGATCATTGTGCATTCAACATAAAGCTCTTTCTCATACACATATGAGTGTCTCCCTAGATTAGTTTCTCTACTCTACCCAGACTAACACACCCATCAATGTTATGGAGGGTAAACTACTTAAAATTTTAATTTATTTATTATTTGTTGCCTGTACCCCTTCCCACTGAGGGAAGTGGGGCAGCTTGTGTTAGTCTGGGACTAGAAAAACAAATTCACAGACACTCATACGTGTATGAGAAAGAGCTCTATATACTAGAGCAATTGAATATTGAGAAAACATCCCCAGTCCAGGTCAAGTCTGTAAGTCCGGTATTAGCCCATATGTTTCCATAAATTCCATAAACTCCTCTTCAGACTCACGAAACACATGCAATGATGCTCAATGCAGGATGATCACAAGCCTGTGGGTGGAAAGTCTGGTGGATCCACTGGTATTGTAAGCATCTCCACACTGGCAGGGGTCTCCATGTGGCTTTTCCAGCTCAGAGACCCCAGCTACCATCAGCCTGTCTCCATGTTGCTTGTCAAGTGAACAAGTGTCCCACCACCAGGCAGCTTTTCATCTCCTTAGTGCCACCAAATGAGGTCATCAAGCTGTGTTCTAATTGACAGGCTAAACTCCACCCCTTGTCTTTGAATCCTCAAACTGGCACCAGATTATCTAACTACCACAGTGATAGTCTCTTCATTATGTAATCTGATTTTTTTTTAAAAATTGAACAAAGTTAACTGATTGCAAATGTTTGCCACTTGTAAATACTTTTAGAGTAGCAATTAGGCAAATGTTTGAACAAACCCATGAGTACCATAGCTTAGCCAAGTGGACATATGAAATCAGCCAGCACAGACGCATTGGAGCAGCCTGAACCTCCAACACACAAAGAGAAAAATATCTGGGAGTTCTCTGAGGGTTGAGCTAACTGTGTGTATCCAGTCTGGAGGGGTCTTTTGGGCAAGAGGCAAGAAGCAGAAGGTGGGCCTTCCTGTCATGGTGGCAGAATAGGTGGAAGTCTATTTTATTGTTGTTGTTGTTGTTGTCTTTTCCACTGCCTCCCTTCACCCTAGTTTCTGTTGGTTGTCCTCCTTGGGGATGAGGGTGTTGTATGTTGATAATTATGATCAGTTTGGTCCTTCAAATCTCCCCTTTCTCCTCCACCTTCCCCCTACCCTGATGGTGTTGCTACCCTCATTAATGGTCCCGAGAGATTTATCTGTCCCAGATTCTGTGTTGAGAGCTCTTATCTGTACCAATGTACATGCTCCCATCTAGCCAGATTTGTAAGGTCAAACTGGGGTCATGATAGTAGCGGTGGGGTGGGGGTGAGGAAGCATTAAAGAACTAGAGGAAGGTTGTGTGTTTTGTCGGTGCTATACTGCACTCTGGCTGGTCCGTCCCTTCCTTGCGACCCTTCTGTGCCCTCACAGATGTCCAATTGTCTACAGATGGGCTTTGGGTATCCATTCCAACCCCCCTCATTCACATTAAAATGATTGTTTGTTTGTTTCTGTTGTTAACTGCTGTTGAGTTGGCTCCAACTCACAAGGACTCTATGTACAACAACACTTCACCATCCTCATCATTGCTATGTTTGCGTTCATTGTTGTAGTCTCTGTGTATGTGAATCCCTTTCATTGAGGGTCTTCTGTTTTTTTAGCTGACTCTCTATTTTAGCAAGCATGCTCTTTTCCCGGAGTCTGGTCTCCCTTAATATGTTCAAGGTCTGTGAGCATCTCCATCCTCACATCTAAGGATCAATCTGGCTGTATTTCATCTGAGACAGATTTGTTTGTTCTTCTGGAATTATAGAGTCCTTTCATTATTCTTTGCCAACACCATAATTCAAACGCACCAATCCTCTCAGTCCTTTCTTATTTTTTATGCAGGTTTGCAGAGGCAATTGAAAATGCAATGACTTGGGTTGGAAGTACCTTTATCCTCAAAAATAGCATTGCTGTTCCTCTCCTTGATACTTTAAAGAGATCTGGTGCAGCAGATTTGCCCAATGTTGGATGTTGGATGTTGGATGTCCTCACTGCCTTTTTATCATGAGCATTGATTGTGGATCTAAATAAAATGAATTTTTTAACAGCTTCAATCATTTCTTCATGTTTCATGTTGTTTATTCGTAGAGTTGTGGTTTTTCAGTGCACTGGCTGAGTTGTAATCCATACAGACGACTGGAATCCTTGATTTTCATCAGTATGTGCTTCAAGTCCTCTCGGCTTTCAGCAAGCAAGAGTGTGTCATCTGCTTATTGCAGGTTTTTAATGAGTCATCCTCCAAACCCGATCCTGTGTTTTTCTTCATATAATCTAGTTTCTCAGATTATTTGCTCAGCATACAAATCGAACAAATATGGTGAAAAGATAAAACTCTGATGCACACCTTTTAAAAATTTTAAACATGATATATAGAGTTTCTGAGATTATAAAGCACTTAACAAAAGCAGACAGCTTCATATTGCTTCCAAGGAGTATCTGGTGAGTTTAGAATTCTGATCTTGCAGTTAGCAGTAACACATACCCACTAGTGGTACCAGCGTTCCTAAACACACACACACACACACACACACACACACACACACACACACACACACGGGCTTGAAAAAGTTTGTGAAAAAAATCCACTATCTTTTCATTCCATTTTTCTGTTTTGAAACCCACTCAAATGTGCAAAGATTAAAAAGGCATATACTACACAGTTACCACATAAAGAAGCCTCATTTAAACGTAACCACTAGTTTGTAAGCAGGTTTCAAGAAGTAATATTTTAGTTATTTTCTGGAAAAACTATTTTAATGGGGGAATCATTATATGGCAAGTGTTCCAAAATGCACAATTACCTATAGAAAAAAATATGTGACATTCTTAGAATCTTTATAATCATCTCTCAATTGCATTTAATTTTTGTGCATAAATTTGAAATGTATTCAATAATGGCCTGGCATCCTGAACGCATTAATAAGAATATTCACAAGCTCATTATGAGTATTCTATAGTGTTATTCACACTGGATCCCAACAAACTGTTCTTAGGGTCTTATTATTTGTTTATAGCTGGCATACAAAGAGAACTGTTACATGGATTAAATTGTGTTCCCCCTAAACATTTGTTGAAATTCAAACTCTCTTATCTGTGGATGTAAGCCTGTTTGAAAAATAGGATTTTTATTACAATAATTAGCTCCTGCCTGGGTGTCTGGGCTATCTAGTGCTGCTATAACAGAAATACCACATGCGGGTATCTTTAACACAGAGAAATTAATATGTTTTCACACTACAGGAGGATAGAAGTGTGAATTCAGGGAGTCCAAAGGCAAGTTTTCTTTTTGTTGGCTCTGGGGAAAAATTCCTGGGATAAGGACCTTTCCCCAACAGAGAAAACTTGACTCTTTGCTTATTTTCCTGTGACACGGCTTCTATCTTCTATTTCTGTTTGGTTTTCTGTCCTAAGCGGTTCCTTTTATATCTCAAAGGGGATTGACTTAAAATACACTGATATGGCCCCTTTAACATAGCAAAGTAAACTCAAACCCAAATGGAATTATAATCACTGGTACAGCAATTAACATTTATAACACATATTTTGGAAAGAATTCAATTGGTAATACAGGAAATCCAAAACAAATCAACCCTATAGTCATTCTGTTGATTCTGACTCATTGTGACTCTCTATGAGGCTGTAAAATCTTTATAGGCGCAGGCAACCTCAGCATTCTCCCACAAACTGGATGATAGATTTGAATCACTGACTTTGCAGTTAACAGACCACTGATTTAGAAGTTACCTGTTAGCACTGCCAGAGCTCCAAACACTGAGTAAGGTGGGCTTTAAATCTAATCACTCCAGAGATTTACAATGAGTCTATTACCTACAAAGATAAGCACACCTGTCTATAAACCAATGAACCAAAGATTAGTCCAAGACTACCTATAAGGAAGGAGTCCTTATCTAGACCTCTATAAATGCCCTTTTCCTCCCAGCTCTTTCCTCTATTTCCCTTGATTCTCCTCCTGTCCCACTATCATGCTCAGTCC
>NW_022111372.1:33080004-33098676 GCF_000313985.2 Echinops telfairi | reverse complement strand
GATGAAAAATACAACTTTCCTCTAGTTCCTAAATGTTTCCTCCCTGCTCCCACTATCATGATACGAATTCTGCCTTTCAGGTCTGGCTAGACCACAGGATGTACACTGGTACAGATAGGAACTGGAAATACAGGGAATCCACGGCGGATGAGCCCCACAGGACCAGTGGTGTGAGTGGCGATGCGGGAAGGGCAAAGGGAGGGTGGGTGGGAGAGAGGGAGCCTATTATAAGGAGCTATGTGTGACCTCCTCCCTGGGGGAAGGACAACGGAGGGGTGGGTGAAGGGAGACGTCGGACAGGGCAAGATATGACAAAATACCAATTTATAAATTATCAAGGGCTCATGAGGGAGGGGCGAGCTGGGAGAGAGGGGGAAAATGAGGACCTAATGCCGGGGGTTTAGGTGGAGAGGGAATGTTTTGAGAATGATGAGGGCAATGAATGTACAAATGTGCTTTACACAATTGATGTGTGTGGATTGTGATAAGAGTTGTATGAGCCCCAATAAAATGATTTAAAAAAAAAGAAAAAAAAAGGAAGGAATCTACATAGCCAAGATCCCAATTTTCACTTTTTGTCTTCAAAAGTATGAGGAAATAAGTTTCTGTTCTTTAAAGCCATCCACTTGTGGTATTTATGTTACAGGACCAGCAGGGGACGAAAAAATACAGCTTTTCTTGTGGAAGCATTCTTCTCACAATGTCCGCTTCAAGACTAGAGAAAGCAAAGCAGAAAGAAGAAACTTCCTTCGCCGGTGGTCACGGAAGGAATGCAGCAAAGACAAAATGGAAATTCTCTTGCTCCTCCTGCCAGTCCAAGGACCCAATGGATGGTTCTTAATATGGTAGGTAAAATGACCCAGTGTCAAGAGCATCAAGAAGCCAGGCAGACAGGATCTTTAGAGAAATCTCCTTTTTCTGGGTCATGTCTCTGGACAACAGCCACCGTTTTGAAATCTCAAAATGGCAGCTGTGAGTTCTTTTGAAAAATGTCATCCCTGAAGCTAAAGAATTTTATCACACATGATCGATGCTATATGTGACACAGGGGAACATAAAGAAATGTGGTTTTTTAAAAATAATTTTATTGGGGGCTTATACAACTCTTATCACAATCCATCATCCATCCATTGTGTCAGGCACATTTGTACTTTGTTGCCATCATCATTCTCTAAACATTTTCTTTCTACGGGAGCCCTTGGCATCAGGTCCTCATTTTTTTTATCCTCCCTCCCTCACCTTCCCTCCCTCACGAACTCTTGATAATTTATAAATTTTTATTATTTTGTCATGTCTTACACTGACTGATATCTCCCTTCACCCACTTTTCTGTTTTCTGTCCCCCAGGGAAGGGCCTATATGCAGATCATTGTGATAGGTTCCCCTTTCTCCCCCACCTTCCCCTTAACTTCCTGGTATCACTACTCTCATTATTGGTCCTGAAGAGTTTATCTGTCCTAAATTCTCTGTGTTTCCAGCTCTGATCTGTTCCAGTGTACATCCTCTGGTCTAGCCAGAGGATTTGTAAGGTAGAATTGGGATCATGATAATGGGGAGGAGGAAGCATTAAAAACTAGAGGAAAGTTCTGTGTTTCGTTCTTGCTACACTGCACCTGACTGGCTCATCTTCTCCCTGCGACCCTTCTGTAAGGGGAAGTCCAGTTGCCTAAAGAAGGGCTGTGAGTCTCCACTCCGCACTCCCCCTCATTCACAATGATATGATTTTTTGTTCTGGGTCTTTGATGCCTGATACCTGATCCTATCAACACCTCATGATCACACAGGGTGGTACGCTTCGTCCATGTGGGCATTGTTGCTTCTCAGCTAGATGGCCGCTTGTTTATCTTCAAGCCTTTAAGACCCCAGATGCTACATCTTTTGATAGCTGGACACCATCAGGTTTCTTCACGACATTTGTTATGCACCGGCTTTGTCTTCAGAAATTGTGTTGGAAAGGTGAGCATCATGAAATGCCAGGTTATTTGAACAAAGTGTTCTTGCCTTGAGTAGAGGCCCAATGTCCATCTGCTACCTCAATTCTTAACATATAGATATGAGTACAAAGATCTATTCTCCTCTTTTTATATTTAAATATATTTACATATGTACAGGCCTGTATTTAGACCTCTATAACTGTCCTTTGCCACCTGCTTCTTTCCTCTATTTTCTTTTACTTTCCTTTTGTCCCACAATCATGTTCAGCCTTCATTTGGGTTTATTAATTCCTCGCTGTTACATTGCCCTTTATTAAGCCCCACTAGGGATCCTATGCCCTTCTCTCCATTGATTTTAGCTCACTTGTTGCTTCCTTGGGTTGTTTTCCACCCCCACCCCCTTCCTTTCTCCCACTTTCCCATTCTTTTCATCTCTGAATTGTTTATCCCGCCTATCTTATCTAGATAAACATACAGAGACATTGATAAGGACAATAACCAGGCAAAGCCAACTAGAACAACAAAGGAAGTCAATACCAACACAGCAATAACAACAACAACCAAAAATCCAAAACAAACTAACAAAATAAAAAGAAAGCCACTGATAAAAATGTAAAAGCCTATAAATAGTTCAAGGTCTGTTTATTGGCCTTTAAGAGTGTTTTCCAGTTGAGTCAGTTGGGGCACCACACTCTGTCTCCAAAATCTATTTTTGGTATACCCCAGGGATTTCATCATTTTGCTCCCCTTGCTGCTCTGTTGCCTGCCCTTAGTGTTTCACCCAGTTTGATGGGGTCAGATGGTGCACAATTCCCACACTGTGTCTCCAGTGTTGTCCCCGTAGAGCTATAGTTTAATGAGGGATGTCATATCTCGTGGTGGGGCTGGCCCTATGGTACTCTCTGTGCTTTGTCTGCTCTGAGCAGGAATATTGTCCTTGGGGATTGGTGGGCCACGATGTGTTCTCCTTCCTTTCCATCCCACTTCCTTTCTAATCAGACATGCCCCTCTCCCCAAACGGTAGCTTCAGTGCTGTCCTCTGAAGTGCATTCTTCTGGTGGGGTGGAGGGCGGGGGAGGCTGTCCACTTAGTTGGGATTTGGGCTGGCCCTGCAGACCTCTCTATTGGTTCCTTGGTACATGCTGGTATCTTGTATTCACATCTTGGCGCATCCGGTTGAAGCTTGGTCGCTCTCTCCCTCTCCTGTGGAGACATAAATAATACCCTCCCCTTGGGTGGGTTAGTGCCCTCCTCCCCGCCTACCCATGTCTTTTTTTTTCTTTCTTTATTTACCCCTCCTATTTAGTTGGCTGACATATGTATCCCTGGATTTGGTCTGGCCCCTGCCATAGTAGCCGGACCTCACCCCAGGAATGTGCGCATATAGAAGCTTTCCCCCTATGCCCCATTTTTTTTTAAAAAAAAGCTTACCTCAGTGGACTCATGTTGTACTTGTCCTTTGGGGCTTGGCTTGCTTAACATAGCATGATTTCCTCCAGTTTTTCCCATGTGGCAATGTGCTTCATGCATTCATCGCTGCTTTTTAGGGATGCGTAGTACTCCATTATATATATTTACCGTAGGTTTTTGATCCATTCATCTGTTGATGGAAATTTGGGTTGCTTCCAACTCCTTGCAATTGTGAACTGTGCCACAATGAACATTGGAGCACAGATGTCTGGCCGTGGTTTGTTTCTTGCCTCTTCTGGGTATATGTCAAATAGGAGGAATTTCTGGATAGTATGGTAGATCAATTTCCATCTGTTTTAGATATCGCCAAAATGATTTCCATAATGACTGTTCATACCTACGGGTCCACCAGCAGTGGATGAGAGTTCTTGTCTCCCCACAGCCCCTGCAACACTTGTTAGTTTCTGATTTTTTGAATTGGGCTATCTTTGAGGGTGTTAGATGGTATCTCATAGTTGTTTTCATTTGCATTTCTCTTATGGCTAATGATTGGGAACATTTTCTCGTATCTTCATTGGCCATTTGGATTTCCACCCCTGGGAAACTTCTGTTCAGGTCCTTTGCCCACCTCCTTAGTGGGCAGTTAAATTTTTTCTTATTGTAAGCTTGCAAAGTATTGTAGATTTTAGTAATAAGGCTTTTGTCTGATGGGTCATTGCTAAAGATGTTTTCCTAGTCTGTGTGCTCTTATTACTCTCTTGGTGAATTCTTTCAATGCACACAGGTGTTCTATCTTCAGTATATCCCACTTGTCAATTTGTGACTCCTCTGTATATGTATCCTTCCCTATTTCTGATGGCCTATGTATTCCCTGTGTCAAGGTTCTTAGGTTTGTCCCAATCCCCTCATTAATCGCCCTAATATTTTGGGGTTTTACCTCAAACTCTGTAGTCCACCTTGAGATTATTCTTGTGCATGGAGTGAGGTAAGACTTTTGCTTCATTTTTCTGCAGGTAGATACCGTTTTTTCCAGCATCATTTATTAAATTGGGCAATCGCTTCCAATTTGATATTTTTTGAGCCCTTATCAAAAATCAGTTGTCTGTATGTTGATGTTTTTATTTCTGTGTTTTCAGCTCTTTTCCATTGGTCTGAATATCAATCGTTATACCAGCAGAATTCTGGTGTCTAGGTCAGTTGCTCAAGATATAAAAATATAAATAATTGATCCTTAGACTTTAATTGTCAGTTTCCTACAGCAATTGTAATAAAGTGTCACAAATGGGGTAACTCCCAACAGCAGAAAGTCGTTTTCCCATTGTTCTGGAGGTTAGACGTCCAAAATCAAGGTGGTGGCATACAAAAACATTTCCTTTGAATATTGTAGGAGAAATTATTTTCTTGCTTTATTTCAGGATTATTTGTTTTCATTGATCCTTGAATTCCTTGGCTTGTAAACGCATCAATTCAAACTCTGCCTCCATATTCACACGTCTATTCCACCCTATCTCCCTGCCCCCCAATATCTCTATCTCTTCTTCTATTTTATGGAAATGCAAGTCATATCAGATTAGGGCCTGGTGTGGATTTAAATTCTGGGCACAGTACCTATGGATATCAACCTATTTGGAAACAAGAGGGTTTTTTGTGTGTGTGAATGAGACTATGCCACAGTAGGGTGGGTCCTTAATCACTTCTGAGCTATAAAAGAGCAGAATAAATACAAAAACACACAGGGGTGAGAATGGGGAGGTGGAAGGTGGGAATGAAAACAGTTTTGAACTATTGACCTCACAGTTAGCAGCCCAATGCATAACCACTGTGCCACCAGGGCTCCTAGGTTGGAGTTTCTTGGGTTACAATAATCTCTGTAGAATGCACATATTTCAAAGATTGCAGATATCAAATGGCCTTCATCAAAATGCAATGCAATGAAAGTGCGATCCAATGAACCCCTAGGAAAATCACTGAGTGGTGTAAACAGGTAACAGGCTCAGCTATTAACTGAAAGGCTAGGTATTTATAGAGGCATCTCAGGAAAAAAAAGCCTACTGATCTCTTCCTGAGAACTATGGAATGCTGTTGTAATGGAACACACAAGAGGTCACCATGGGAAATCAACCCAATGGAAACTGACCTGGAAGTTATTCACTGGTTTAGTGGTTAGTTCTTTCCTTTTCTTTAGCTTGAGGTTACAATGGACTCATAAGGAAATATGAAAGGCAGTAGACATACCAAGCCCACCATGCATATCTGGATCCTTGATCTAGGACATAATCAGTAACTGCATGATCAACATGGAACTATCCAATTTCATCAGGGTTTTGAAAACCTATTAAGTACCTTTGACTCACCAAAAAAACTCACTGCCTTTTAGTCTATTCCAACTCATAGCGACCCTATAGGACAGAGTAGAACTGCTCCTGCGAGTTTGTACAACTTGATTTCTTTATGGATATAGAAAGCCTCATCTTGCTCCTGTAGAACTACTGGTGGTTTTGAACTACTAACGTTGAGGCTAGTAGCCCAATGCATAACCACCAAGCCAGGGTTGCTAGTGTACTTCCAGAGATCAGTAGTCAATAATAAAAATATATATAAACATCCAGCAAAATTAACTGAAGTCTTTATTCAAGATGTGTGTCAGAAGACCCGCCCTGAAATTGCAATGACATATCTTCAATTTGGGTCAGTCTCATTGGATATGAGTAGAAAGTAGAAGATAGAGCCAAGAGTCTGAAATGTTGACCTGTCCATTTCTGTCTCCTTCCTGTTTTGCAGAGTTTCTATCTGTGAAGCACCATGACCTATCTAGATTTCAGTGACTCCAATGTAATTACATTCCCCATCCCCTAAAAATTAAATTACCATATTGTTACCAAGGGCCTATGAAAAGCAAGAAACTAGCTTAGAGATAACAACAACGTGATCCGTGTATCTTTAGAAGTAAGGGAGAAGACAGGCCTATTCTGAATATTGGGTTCTATAAAAATCCCACGCCTGTATTTCGAGGGAGCAGATGCTTAGGTGAATAATAATTTTGAATATGACATTGATACTGAGCAGGCACCCTGTGATAATTGTTATTAATAGTCATGCTTGATCTCCCAACCCTGTGACATACTGTAGCAGGGCCAAATTCCGGCCTGCTGTGTACATCTGAGCATCCTGAAACCTCTTCCAGAAAACCAAGCATTTGTGACAAATTGGCTGGAAAAGAAAGAAAGAACTAATTAACATGGAACCACTCTGAGACAACCCATGACTGAAATGAGAGATCTGTAAAAAAAATTATAGGAAAATGCTGATCCCATTTAACATTCTGAACGGAGAAGATCAAAGGTGGTTAGAAGGCAACATTCATGTAAATCGTGTGTGCTGGGATAAGCAGAGGTAGTGGAAAGAAAGGCCATTTTGGGGGAATTATCGAAACTTAGAGTGGGAAGGCCTTGTCCCCCAAACCCTCAGTTAATCCCAATAACCAGAATGATGTTTCTTATGCTTTCAAAATCTCATTTTAAAAACAAACCCCAAAAATCCCTTTACTGCCTATGAGTCAATTCTGACTCATAGTGACCCTGTAGGACAGGGTAGAAATGTCCCTGTGGGTTTCTGTTTGCAGGAGTAGAAAGCCTCACCTTTCTCCCTTGAGGCAGCTGGTAGTTTCCAACTGCTGACCAAATGGTTAGCAGCGCAGCGCTTAACCCACTATGCCACCAGGGCTCTGTCTTATGCTTTGGTTGTGGCGGGGAGGGGAGGAGCATAAGAAAAGACAACAGCATCATTGGTTTACTTCTTTTGTTTTTCAACCTTTTAGCTACTCTGGAATCAGCTCCCAGCTCATGGCGACTCCATGTCCAAGGGAAAAAATACTGCCCTTGGATGTTGTTATCCATAGGGTTTTCATGAGCCAATTTGTGGTTGTCAACCACCTGGTCTTTCTTCCTAGTTTGAATCAGCAAGTGACACTGACACCTGTGCAGAGTCACAGCGACACACAAATTTCATCTGACAGATCGGTGCTGGTTGTGCAGTGAGGGAATAAAATTTGAGTCTTCCATGTGGAAGGAGAGAATTTTCGCCTGGAACTCCCAATGCCCTCCATCTTTAAACTTACCATTTATTCTATCAGGCATCATTCTAAGAGCTTTAAGAATATAATGTTATTTATCCCATATAACAACAATTAAGGGAGAGCTCATCATCATTTCTAATCTATAGATGAAGAACCTGAGGCTCCAGTCATTAAAGGACCTGCTGGGACAGAGACATGGGATTCAAACCAGATGGTGGATGTCAGGGTCAATGATCTTGACCACTAGCAACAATACTTTTTGCAAACTCCCATCGGACTAGTTGATGGGCTCAGTGAGGTAAGGCAGCCGTAGCCCAAGACCACCCAGATCTTGACATTCAGCTTGAAGAACTAGCGGAGCTCCTAGACCTCTGCCACTCAAACAGAGCCCCTCAGGGAAGGAGCCTCAGGCCACATTAGCAGTAGCCAGTCACTGTCTTCCTGACTCTGCTCCATGGGGACTCCGGGTGTGTTGGAGTAGAACAGGGCTTCAGGTGGTTTTCAGTGGCAGAGATTTCACCTGGCCCCTTTCTACTGCACCACCATCCAGGTGGACTTGAACCTCCCATTTCTTGGTCAGCAACCGATAGCATGCACCATGTGCACCACCCATGGACTCCAATCTAAGCAAAAGTAGAGTTGAACAAGCAGCATGTAGGTTTCTATATTAAACTGTCAAATATCAGCATCACAATGCTGGAGAGGCCCTGACTTTGTCCCTTTGCCCAAGGACAGCAGGTGCCCACCCTTTCAAGTCAGGGCAAACCAGAGAATCCAGAACAGCTTCAGTTGGGAGCAGAGCTGTGCTGTGCCCCTACCACCCCACAATTTCCCCTCCTGTCCCGAGCACTGACAGGCACCTGGCCAGGTAGTCTTGGGTTTTTCCTTCCCCCTGCTTTTGATGAGGCAGCTGGGTTCATTGATGTGATAACATAAAATGCACATGTCTAATTTTCTTTGGGTCAGTCCCAGCAAGATAAAAAAGTGCTGCCTCCCCTGATGATGAATTATCGAGAGGAATGTGTTCAGCATGCTCATGAGCCTAGTGTTCAGGTTTTGGAATTTCTGAAGGAACTGCAATATTCTGACTCCCCATAAACATATTCCTACTTAATGCCTACCTGGTAACCTGGGAGCACACATCATAAATCATTAAGAAGTATCCATTAATTAAAAATTATTTCAGAGCCAGAATTAAAATGTGTTTACAGGTGGAAAATAAAAATGCCTGTCAAATACCTGAGCTTTCAGACAAACACTTAAAGGCTGAGAGACATGACATGTGATTAAATAGGGCCAAAGGAGCCCAGACTGCTGTGAGGCCCAGGGTCAGAGTGGCCACCCCCACCCCATCATCCCAGAGGAGCTGTCTCCTGCCCTTGTCCAAGGTGGAGTCCACCCAAATTAAAAGCCCGATTTGTCTCAATCATCTTTTAGCCGTGTGTCTATAAACCTGTCAGTAATTCTCCAACTGGTCACCCAACAGTAACCAAAACCAAGCTCACTGCCATAGAGTCTATTGTGTAGTGGGTTACACGTTGAGCTGCTAACCACAAGGTCAGCTATTCGAAACCACTAGCCACTCCAAGAGATAAAGATTGGGATTTCTCCTCCTATAAAGAGTGACAGTCTAATAAGCCCACAAGGGCCATTCCACCCTGTCTTTTAGGGTCACAGTGAGTCTGAATTGACTCGATGGCAGTGAGCTTTAGGTCACCCATTGATCTTGTTAAAAAAAATTACAGATCTCTAAGCAACCCACCTCAGAGGGACATAATCAGATGGTGTAGGAATCTGTACTGATAACAAAGCTTCAGTAATTCTGTAAGTATGTGTGGGTGGGTGTTCTTCCTATGTGTCAAGTGTGGGACTAAGTATTTTACATATATTATTTCATTTAACCCCTGCCTTATGTTAGACATAAAATCCAAGACCCAGAGAGATTAGGGCATGTGCCCAAGAAATGCAGGCAGTAAATCTGTCCCTAACAGTAAAGCCCATGGCTCACTGGCTCTGTGGCCACCTTCCCACACATGGGCATCTGCTTAGCAGCAGTATAAAGATGAAGCTCACTAGGCAGGTCAGAAGCAGCCTTGTGAGCCCTGACAACTTGGATCTACCTTTACTCCTTGCATGTACGCACACCTGCCTTCAAGGGCCCTCACCCTGATCCTCAGGTGATGCTGTGCCCACCTTCTCTCTCTTCTGCCACTACCATCAAAGGTACTGTTTCTCAATGACAACAATGTTAGATGAAGGCAATGGTAAGGGAATGGGGAGTGCTAACAAATACTTAAAAGTCCATAAAAATTTAAATGGTGAGTTCTAACAAATATTACAATAGGAGGAATTACATGAGGGAATCACATGAAAGGTGAGAGAGGGGGAATTTTATTTTAAGCCTCAGGTTTAGTGAAAGAATAATGGTTTGCTCCATCATGGGGCATCTTAATATTTTAGCAAGGATATCTGTGTGAGGCATCTGGCAATGTCTAGGTCCCGGTGGCAGCTGTGCATAGCAGCTTGGAGCTAAGAAGGGGAGAGCAACAACAACACAGAGATAGAATTTAAAGTCCTTGGAATAGGTGGGGCTACCATGGAGAAGAAAGTGTTGGAGTAAACTCAAAAACTCCCTCCCTTTGTGGCTTGGCTTTGCTCCCATTGTTGATCTGTTATGTACCCACAAAGCCCCTGAGGAGCCTCCAAAATAGACTTTAGGCTAGGAGGGGTAGTTCCTGGAACCCCCTCCCTGCCCAGGACTAGTGAGGAGATAGTCATAAAGGTCAGGGGACAGACTTGAAATTATGTATGCTTTTTCAGTTTTTAAGCAATTCTTCTTCTCTTTTTATTCAATCTTTTGAATAAGAAAATTGCTGTTTTGCCTACCTGTATAAGAGAGGCATGGGAAGAAAGTCTGAGGAGAAAGCAATGGGACTTAGTGGTAGGAGGAGGTGGGGTAAAGGAGCAGTGAGCAAAAAAACGCCATAGACAGGGGAACAACTAGGGAATTAAAATCAACGAGGAGGATGTAGAGATCCTGGTGGTGGTGGAGCAACAGCAACCTGGCTGAGAGGAATTACTAAGAGGCTGAAGGGTGAACATGATAGTGGGGCAGGAGGAAGGTAAAAGGAAACAGAGGAAATATCTAGGAAGCAAATCTATGGATAGAAGTATAAACATAGGGGTGTATTTTGCAAGTACTTTAATGAATAAAGATAGATGTATTGGTCTATGTATATATATTTATATGGCAATACATTGAGCAAGTGGATGGACTTTGGGCCTCTGCTAAAGGCCTTTCTCAACACAAGAACAGTTTCTTCTAACAATTTGGCATTCTGTGATACTCATCCTCTGATACAATTGCTGAAGACAAAGTGGATGCATAAGCAAATGCGGTGAAGAAAGTTGATGGTGCCTGGCTATCAAAAGATATAGCATCTGGGGTCTTAAAGGCTTGAAGTTAAACAAGCGGCCATTTAGCAGAGAAGCAGCAAGCCCACATGGAAGAAGCACACCAGCCTATGTGATCAAGAGGTATTGACAGGATCAGGTAACAGGCATCAGAAGACTCCAAACAAACAAAAATATATTGTTGAGAATGAACGTTGTTGGAGCAGAGACCCCAAAACCATCTGTAGACAATAGGACATCCCTTCACAGAAGGACCACAAGGAAGGGATGAGTCAACCAGGGTGCAGTATAGCACTGATGAAACACACAACATTCCTCTAGTTGTCTTTTTTTAAATCATTTTATTAGGGGCTCATACAACTCTTATCACAATCCATCCATACATCAATTGTGTCAAGCACTTTTGTATATATGTTGCCATCATCATTTCCTCTGTGTTTTTGAGGCTTCCTCACCCCCTCACCTCCGCCATGATCATGACCCCAGTCCTGACTCAATTCTGGCTAGACTGGAGCATGTACACTGGTACAGATAAGAGATCAGAACACACAGATTCCAGGTCAGATAAATTCCTCAGGAACAGTAATGGGAACAGTGATACCAGGAGGGTAGGAGGAAGGTGGTGGGGAGAGGAGGGGAGGAAGGGGAACCGATCACAATGATCAATGCCTTACACCCCCCACCCCCCATGGGTGAAGGGAGACAGCAGTTGATGTAAGATATCAAAATAATAATAATTTATAATTTATCAAGGGTTCATGATGGTGGGAGGGGTGGGAGGGAAGGAAAAAAGAGGAGCTGATACCAAGGGCTCAAGTAGAAAGTAAATGTTGAGAAAATGATGATATGTACAAATGTGCTTGACACAATTGATATATGGGTTGTGATAAGAGCTGTAAAAGCTCCTAATAAAATGATTTTTTTAAATAAAAAGTGAAAATAAAATCCCAACTCCCTGCTATTGAGTCAATTCTGACTCATAGCAACCCTATAGGACAGAGAACTACCCCCTCTGGGTTTCTGAGATTGTAAATCTTCACGGGATTGTGTGAATATGACATAAAAAAAACAAGAGTGGAACACAAAAGGAGGCCATGGGAAAGAAAGAATGGTCAATAATAGGAGGCTAACTCTTGCTACCAGATTTCCAGTTCATAAATCCATAGGTTCATTTCAAATAAAGCACATTTGTGCTGGGTGGCTGCGGACAAGTTGTCTCAGTAACAGGCTTGGAAAGTCTCTTTACGTGCTCCCATGGAGTCAATTAAGACTTACAGCAACACCATGTGACAGTGTCAACTGCTTCCTAGAGCTTCTGAGACTGTACATCTTAATGGGAGCAGTCAGGCTCATCTTTCTCCCAGAGAGAGACTGATGGGTTTGAACCACTGACCTTGTGGTTAGCAGCTCAAATGCCTAACCCCCAGTTCCATCAGGAATCCTTTAGGGTGCTTTAAAGCATATCGAATCACAGCAGTGGTCTCCAGGGGTAACTGCTGGGTGTGTTCAATTCAAGGCAGAGTGGTCAGCTCAGAGTGTTATGGGGACATTTTATTAAAAATTATCATTCCAAAGGGTAACCTTGATAGATGTTTTTGATGGATATGGGAATACAGGAATGGAAGGGAGCTTGAACAGGAACTGCTGAGAGCATAGACTACCTTAGATATCAGATCGTTGTATCATAGCCCTCTAATATGCCCCAGGGCTATCAGAGTCCTTCATCTGATCATGGCTGTGAAGCACGACAGTGCTTCTATCAACAGTATCTAGATGAATGAATACATCAACAAAAGCAGTGCATGCGGTGTTCTCCAGTCTCTCTGTTACACCAAAGCTGCAGGCTGCTGTCTAGGACTGGCCTTAGACAGATGGCGCTTCCACCCCCACCCTCAAGGATGACTCCCTCCTTCTCTAGGGCCAACCTATCTTTTGGACTCTTTAGTAAGGCTTAATAGGCCTCACCTTTGGTGTCAATTTGTGAAGAAGATTCTGAAGACACATCCCAGCTCAGATCTCCCCGTAGGAAAGGCTGTGGCCTTTCACAGTTACATTTCAGCTCAACATTTCCCTCTACCCAGGTCAGCTCCCTTCTCTCCCATACAGTCATTGTTGTCAAGAACCTACCTCAAAAAGCCGCCTATGCCCTATCTCCCCTTCAAAGCCTACATCCTAGAGAATCTCCTTGGATGATAAATCACACATTTCCAACAGAAGAATAGGGTTGTGAGGAATGGCAGTGGGATTAAGACACTATCACGATCCCAATTCTACTTTACAAATCCAACTGGACTGGAGGATGTGCACTGTTACAGATAGGAACTGGGAAGCCAGGGAAGATGAACCCCTCAGGACTAGTGGTGAGAGCGGTGATACCGGGAGGGAAGGTGAGGTAGAAAGGGATCTACAAGGGATTACAAGGATCTACATATAATCCCTTCCCTGGGGGATGAATAACAGTAAGGTGGGTGAAGGGAGACATTGGGCAGTGTATGATATGATAAAATAATAATAATTTATTAATTATCAAGGGTTCATGAGGGAGAGGGGAGCTGGGGGAGGGAAAAATGAAAAATGAGGAGCTGATTCCAGGAACCCAAGTGGAAAGCAAATGTTTTGAGAATGATGAGGGCAACGAATGTACAAATGTGCTTTACACAATTGATGTATGCATGGATTGTGATAAGAGTTGTATGAGCCCCCAATAAAATGATATTTTTTTAAGACAGACGTTTTAAAGCATAATGAAACTGCATAATTCTTCTGCATCAATTCTACTTTGGTTCTCCTTAGTCAATGTCCAATTTTTACATGCATCTGAGGTGATTGAAAATACCCTGGCTGGGTCAGTCCCACCTTAGTCCTCCAAGTAACCTCCTTGCTTTTCAACAGCTTAAAGAGGTCTGTGCAGCAGATCTACCCAATGCAATGTATCGTTTGATCTCTTGATTGCTGCTTCCATGAGCATTCATTATGGATCAAAGCAAGACAACATCCTTGACATACTTCAATCATTTCTCCGTTTATCATGATTTCACCTATTGGTCCAGTTGTGCGGATTTTGGTCTGCCTTACATTGAGTTGGATTCAATATCAAAGGCTGCAATGCTTGATCTTCATCAGCAAGCACTTCAATTCCTTCTCGCTTTCAGCAAGCAAGGTTGTGTCGTCTACATATTGGGGTTGCTAATATATCTTCCTTCAGTCACCACGCCGCATTCTTTTTTGTATAATCCAGCATCTCTCATAGTGACCTCCTATTTAGTAGAATGAAATACTTCCCAATGTAATGCCATCTGCACAATCATTTTTATTTTGCACATTTTTTCAAATTTTAGATATAAATAAGAATGGAGAAAACCATGCTAATTCCCGAGGGATGTTTGAAAGCACAGAAGCCTATGTTAGCAGGCTGGATGAGCAAGACATCAGTTTTGAAAATTCTTTATTTATTCAGAAAACACTTGGAGTGCCCTTGCCACATGCTAGTCCTGAGCTACAGACTGAGAAATGGGACACTGACTGGGTATCATGAGCAGAGACATTCAAAGATGAGGGCAACTGAAGCATCCCAGAGCTTTTCACTTATTGTGCAAACAATCTTCGAGCGATACGAACTCTTGCAGCAGTCTCAGGGACACCACCCACTTGAAATTCTTGTAAACATATAGAAAACACGAGATTTGCTAATTTCACCTTTTCACATGTACAATTTAGTGAAACCAATTCGATTTTTCGTGCTGTGCGACCATTCTATGAGTGTCTTTGCAGGGGCCCAGCGCAGAACTTCCAAGATGGTTTTCCCAAACCCACACAACCCAACACCGAGCAGAAAGAACTTGGATGTCCATTCTGGGGAGGTGGGGAGTGCAGGTACTTGGCTACAGGCAGACAAAATGCTGGCCAACAAGTACCCCAAACCCAAACCAAGCTCCCTGAAATCAGGTCGATTTTGACTCCCGGTGACCACATATCTTACAGAATGGAATTTCCCCCATAGGTTTTCTTGGAGAAAGCTTCTGGGAGCAGAACTTTCGGCCTTTCATCCTCCGCTTTGGCGGATGGGCTTGAGTCACAAACCTTCGAGTTACGAAGGAAGTGCAAACCTGTTGGATCACCTGCGTCCCTGCTTAAAGGGCTCAAGTGCTGGTCCAGTAATTGAGGAGTCCCGCCGCTGACAGTGAGGCAGAAATGGCACTGCTCTTTGGACCTCATTTTTCTGATTGTTAAAGGGAGACATTTTTAGACTAGAGTCTCTCCTTTCCTTACAAACTCTACATGGTCATTTTATTCGAAGTGTAAAGATGATATGTCTCTGTGCACACCAACATTGCCGAGCAGGGAGACCTTTCCCCAACACAGGCAGTCAGAGGACTTCTCAGAATCAAGCATATCCATGCGCGACCATTCACCATCCCACAGAGGCATGCTTATCAGGGATCAAGCTGCTCCCATGACGCAGTGTTGGCAAAATGTAAGCTAGTGCTAGTATCTCTAGGAAATAAATAGTAAACCACACAGATTCTCAAATCGAAAACTCTTGCCCTAAAATCACCCATGCCCATTCTTATGTTGCTTGACAGGTTCAGGTCAGAAGCTGAGCTCATATCACCACTGTCTTCAGGTACCACCACACTTCTGGTGGCCTGCGTGGCTCCTAAAGTGCCCTGTTCAGCTTGCTGAGCCTTACAGGGACTGCCCTACCTGGGAGCAGAGCCCTGCACAGGACTCCTGAGCCTTTCTGCTGGGCCCTAACATCCCTATGCCACTGACTCCCACCACCCTTCCAGGCCTGTGTGGCGGTTCTCTCTTGTTGCTGTGATCCTTGGTGCACACTGTCCAAGGGCTCACATAGCTTAGGCTAGAGCTACCCAGAGGGCAAAGCGTGTTCTCTGAGGCACACTTGAGCCTATGTCCTACATGAGCAAGCGTTACAGCTTCTAGGAGCTGAGGGACATTATCCATCTTCAACACTGATCAATGTGCAACCAGTCTTACTTAATCTATACCTCTATATACTCCTTTGCATTGTTTTGACTCCATCCCACAAATAGAAAGCATTAACACAAAATGTCTTAACAATATATTTATCTGTGTGTTAATCTGGGTACATTAGAGGAAGAAATCCGCAGAAACTCATATGTATGAGAGTTTTATATAAAGGGTAAGTCCAAATCAAGAAAACATCCCAACCCAGTGCTACCCAAGCCACAATTCCAACATTAAACCATATGTCTGACACAATCCATAAAGTCCTCCTCCATCTCACAAAATACACACAATGATGGCCAACTGTAGGAGGAAAGCCAAATCACTGAATGTATAAGCATCTCAGCACTGGCAGAGGTCTCCACACGGCTGCTCCAGCACCCAGGGCTGCATCAGGGTAGGTCCATGTGGCTTCTCCTCAGGGAAGTCTTGCAGGAAGTGAGTCTTGCCACCTGAAGCAGGGAACTAGCTAAGGTAGCTGCACCCTCGTCCGACCATCAGAAAGCGAGTGACCTGAGAACTAGAAAGGCGAGGCTCACCGAGCCATTTATCTCTCCGCCCGTCAATGAACCCCACATGTGTTTATCAGCCAGGTTGGCACAATACACTTTGACTATCTCAGTCAGTGTTAAAAATCTCACCCTCAATGTGGGAGCCCCAGGTTCAATTCCCATCCAATGCACTTCATGTGTAGCCATCACCCATCTGTCAGCAGAAGCTTGGGAGTTGCTAGCATACTGAAAAGATTTCAGCACAGCTCTGTGACTGAGATAGACTAGGAAGTAAAGCCTGTCAACTTCCTACTAAAAATCAGCCAGTTAAACCCTCTGAACCACAATACTCCATCCCGTAATGGAGTTGTCGGCGCTGTGGGTGGCTCAGCAGCATTTAGCAGCAACAACAACATCAAGAGGGTGAAAGAAACAAAGAATCCCCTTGGACTTTCCCTTACTCTGGTGCCCTGCACACTTACTCTCGAGGACTGTGAGAAAATAAGTTTCTGTTCTTGAAAAACCACCCACTTTGGATGATATTTAGGTACGGCATCCCTGAGAAACGAAGACATCATCTCAAGTTCTCAAGAGAGCCAGTATTTTTACAGTGAGAGATAGAAGTAAGACTTGGGGCAGGGTGTTGGAAAATGTCTAAACTGCATGGAAGAGCATGGAGGCAGGAAGAGGTGGAGAGAGGGAGGGGCAGGGCCAGGTGGAAGTGGAGGAGGAAGGGAGGCAGCATCACTGTCACCAGGAGGCCAGAGCAGGTGGTGCAAGGTGACATTTTTCCTGCTTGTTTGTAATGAACTCAGAACTTTCCTGCCTCAGCAAGCTGCGAGATCCAGAGTATGCAGCCAAACAACTGCTGCCTCAGCTTCTTGGGCTAGAGTTTCAGATTTGGGCTTCTTCCTTCATTGCCCAGGAATGAAACTGAAACGAAAACATCTTGTCACTGAGCTGATTCCAACTCTGTGTTACAGAGTAGAGAGCTGCATAGGCTTTTGCAGGCTGTAATCTTTAGGGAAGCAGCTCGCCAGGCCTCCGTTGTGTCTTTGGGTGCATCCAAATGCCAATCATTACGTTAGTAGTTGAAAACAAACCGTCTGTGCCACCCGGGGACTACTGCCATATTCCAAACAAGGTAAAGGTAGGTCATCCAGACTTTCAGGTTCTGCTTGGCATATAAACAGCTTGGAAGTTATCATTCCATCCTCCTTCACAGGAAAATAAAATGAAAACTTAAAAATCATTAATTCTCCAAGAATTAATGTCATAGGCCAATGTCTTAATCCAAGAACGGAGGTCATAGGCCAAGCCACCAACCAGAACATTGGAGAAACATGTAGGAACATAGACTTGTGCATACTGGAATCAGAAGTCACAACTACTGGATCCAGGGTACAGGATCTAAAAGGATCACCACTGAGAGATGCACAGCTTCCTTTTCGGCTACATCACGTATCTGGCTTTCATCAAAACGTTACAAGGCATACTAAAGGGTCAAACCAGCACCATCTGAAGAGCACAGAGGAAGCAGAAATTCAGACATTGGATAAACAAAGCTGAAGAAGAATCAAAGCATTTGAATCAAGATGCTGGCAAAGGATATTGAAAGTGCCAGGGACTGCCAAAGAAACAAGCACATCTGTCTAAGAAGGACATCGAGAATTTCTTTAGAGGCAAGGATGGCGAGACTTTGTCTCATGTTCTTTGGGCATATGGTCAGGAGAGACCAATGCTTGGAGAAGGACGCCGTGCTTGATAAAATGGAGGGGTAGTGAAACAGAGGAAGGCCTTTGGCAAGATGGATTAGCATGGTGGCTGTAACAACGGACTCAAACATAAGAAAAATTGTGAGCCTGGCATAGGATTGGGCGGTAATTTGTTCTGTTGTACATAGGGTCACTATGACTCAATGGTGCCTAACAACAACAAAGTACTGAATTATGAAAGTCAAATATGGGGTTCTTGGATTGTTTAAATTGTCAACCAGAAATTGGAGGTTCTAGTCCACTCAGAAGTACCTTGATGATGTACTTCTGAAAATTCATCCACTGAAAATTTTATGGAGCTTGAAAGAATAAACTTGAAAAGCATCTTGTATACCAATATTCACTGCAGCCCAAAGTTGGAAACAAATGAAATGACTATCAATAGATGACTGGATAAGAAAAATGTCTCATGTACATACAAGGGAATATGACTGAGTCAGTAGGAGAAACTAAGTCTTGATACATAGCACACTAAAGACAGAGTTAGAGAACATTATACTGAAGGAAATAACTAGTCCTTAAAGGACAAATATTGTATGACCTTGCTGAAGACAGACGTGAGCATAAGCAAATGTGGTGAAGAA
>NW_022111372.1:33077577-33079194 GCF_000313985.2 Echinops telfairi | reverse complement strand
GGGCAACAGAAAAGTGAGTGAAGGGAGACGTCAGGCAGTGTAAGATAAGATAAAATAATAATTTATAAATTATTAAGGGTTCACAAGGGACAGAGGAGCGGGGAGGGAGGAGGAGAGGAAAAAGGGAAATGAGGAGCTGATTCCAGGAACCCAAGTGGAAAGTGAATTTTGAGAATGATGAGGGCAACGAATGTATAAGTGTGTTTTACACAATTGATATATGTATGGATTGTGATAAGAGTTGTATGAGCCCCAACAAAATGATTTAAAAAAATAAGATAAAGCAAGTACACGAAAGAGAATTTATTAGAAGTTACTAGAGGTAAAAGGTAGAGTAAATAGTGAGATGATGGAAATAATATATTGATTCATACAGCCAGCTACTGTGATCATGGTCAATAGGTTGTATACCTATAAAAATTGAATTAGCAAATGTTGTGTAATAGATACCTTCATAACAGCAACAACGAATAGTAGCTGTTGGGGCTATAGTCCATGGGGTATTCAATATTCTTTGCTAACACCATAATTCAAGGGAATCAATCATTCTTCTGTCTTCTTTACTTGTGTCCAGCTTCCCCATGCCTATGAGGCCTTTGAAAATATCACAGCTTGGACCAGGTGCACCTTAGTTCTCAACAGGACATCTCTGTCCTTCAACCCCTTTAAAGGGGTCTTTTGGGCATGAATATGAATCTCTTCCAAGTGGTTTACCAGTCTGTTGTCTTCCAAACTTCTTAGCATAGACAAGTGAGCATTTCTCGTACACATCTCACTTGATGTAGCATTTCCAAAAGCTATTTTTAAAACCCGGGCCCTCAGTGAAGCTTAGCTTTCTTTCTTCAGTACTGTAAGTTCTTCATGAAATGCTACTCTTTAAATATTGAGCATTGATCAATTCCTTTTGGTATATTAACACTGCATATGTCTTCCTTCTTCTTTTGAGCCTTCCTGCATATATCAGTATTTTGCCCATAGAATCCTTCAATAATACAACTTGAAATTTGGATTTTTTTTTCTTCAGTTCTTTCTGCTTGAAAAATGCCCAGTGTGTTCTTCTTTGTTTTTTTAACTCCAGGGTTTTGCATATTCCATTGTAATAATTTTTTTCTTCTAAAGCTGCCTTTAAGGAGAAGTGGTAATGTAGTGGTTATGTTATGCTGTGACCTGAAAGGTCAGCAGTTTGAAACTACCAGTCACTCTGAGGGAGCGAGATGGGGCTTTCTATTACTGTAATGCGTTACTGTCTTAGAAACTCACAGGGGCTGTTCTAACCTATCCCAGTCAGTGAGTGAGTGTGAGAACTGCCTTTGAAATCTGTACAGCTTTTTTTTTCAATCCTCCTTTTTTTAAAAAAAAAAAATCATTTTATTGGGGGCTCATACAACTCTTATCATGATCCATACATACATCAATTGTGTAAAGCACAATTGTATATTCATTGCCCTCATCATTCTCAAACATTTGCTCTCCACCTAAGCCCCTGGCATTAGCTTCTCATTTTTGCCATCCCTCCCCGCTTCCCCCTCCCTCATGAACCCTTTGATAATTTATAGATTATTATTTTGTCATATCTTGCACTGTCCGACGTCTCCCTTCACCCACTTTTCTGTTGTC
>NW_022111372.1:33075045-33077104 GCF_000313985.2 Echinops telfairi | reverse complement strand
CCTCCTTCCTGGGGGGATGGACAACAATCCTCCTTTTATGACCTCATTTTTTCCATTGGTTTAGTTGAAAACACAAATTTCAGAGTCTCTTCTGACATCTATTTGGTCTTTCTTTTTAATGTTCTTTGTTTTCTTCATGCCTGATGTTCTTGATATTGTCTCATAATTTATCTGGTCTTTGGTCATTAGTGCTCAGTGCATAAAATCTATCTTCTAGATGATCTCTAAATTCAAGTGGGATATGCTCAAGGATGTACTTTGGTTTTCATAGATTTGTATTAATTTTCTTCACCTTCCACTTGAACTTTCATATAACCAAGTGATGATCTGTCTTGATGATCTTGTAAAATTCTACCATGGGATCTCTTGCATTATTTTTATCTCCATTGTCATCATTTCAAAATATTGATTCTTTTTCTTTGTTTCCAACTTTCACACTCCATTCATAAGCAATCATCAAAAGGTGCTCATTGTATGCTTGATCAATTTCAGATTGCAGAAATCAGCATGAATATATTTTCAACTTCTTCATCATTAACATTAGTGATGGATGCAAAAATATAAATAATACTCGTATTCGTTCATCCTCCTTGAGGGAAAATAGATATTATCCAACATCTGACAGTGATATGCTTCAAGATAGATTGTGAAATGTTCTTTTTTTTTAACAATGAACGTGACACCATTCCTTTTCAATATTTCATTCCTGGCATAGTAGATTATATATTTCAAAATTGTCAATACCAGTTCATTTTAGTTCATTTATGTCTAGGATATCTGCCTTCATGAATTCTGGTTCTTTTTGATAACTTCAAATTTTCCTAGATTTCTATTTTATACATTTCTTATTCTATGATTAACAGATATTTGCAGCTGTTCTCACTTTGAGTCATGCTGCTTCTGTAAATTAAGGGCTCATAAACTTTACTTCATCCATATCCCTAATGTTTACTCTACTTTGGATAGGCATCTCTTCCCAAGCCTTCTTTAAATGCCTTCCAACCTCAGGAGCGTATCTATGATGAGGGGGTAAACAATTCATAAAATAGGAAGGGAATGGATGCACAATTTGAACAAAGTATTCAATATCCCTAAATTGTACATACAGAAATGATTGAATTAGGTATGTTTTACTGTGTGTATTCTCAACTGCAACAAAACAATAAAATCTGGAAGGGAAAAGAGTATAGCTATATTCTGACATGCATGAGTAGGAATTGATTGCATGACAACTGGTGTGTGTGTGTGTGTGTGTGTGTGTGTGTGTGTGTGTTCTGTTAGAACAGAACTAGAAACCCTTTATTATAATACTGAAAGAGCCCTGGTTATGAGGCAGTTACGTTCTTGACTGTTTACAGAAGAGTTGGTTGTTTGGACCCACCAGCTGCTCGGAAAGAGAAAGACAGAGCTGTCGGCTTCCTCTACTGTGATTACAGTATCAGGTAGTTCTACTCTGTTTTACAGGGTCACTTTGAGGTGGAATGGGCTCTATGGCAACAGGTAATTATAATACAAAAGGAGATGGGGGTAATTGCTATAAGTTCCTGAGGGCAGATGGAATGGAGAACCTTTGGAGGAGCTCATCAGCTGTCAGCATCAGAGTGAGCCGGATCACAGAGCATATTGCCAAAAGACTGACTGTACCTTGTGGAAACACAGAAGGATCTGAATCAAGCAATGTAATCAGTTGTTGCTTTAGGAAGACAATGTCGCCAACAGTTGGTAGATGGATCGGGGCTAGGGGTGAGATGAAGAAACAGAGAGGCCTTTTTTTTTCTTTTTTCCTTAATCTGGATGCTTTATTTATGTTCAATTTGTAACAATAAAAATACAACCTGCATATCAGATATTTACATTATGATTCATAACAGTAGCAAAATGACAGTGATGAAGTGGCAATGAAAACTATTTTGTGGTTGGGGTTCACCCCGACATGAGGACCTGTATGAAAGGGCTGCTGCATTAGGAAAGTCGAGAACCACTGCCCTAGAGGGACCCGACCGGTCAGAGCAGAACTGCCGCTGTGCTTTCCCAAGACAGTAATTCTTTTTTTTTTTTT
>NW_022111372.1:33002911-33073056 GCF_000313985.2 Echinops telfairi | reverse complement strand
CTCCAGTCTCTCCTCCTCCCCCGTCATCTGCTCCTGTGTGCTCTGGTCAGATATATCCTTCTCCTGAAGCTGCAGATTCAGTGCCATCCTTTGAGATAAATTCTTCTCAGGGGAGCGGCAGGCATCCACTTAGTATTTGGGTCTGGGACCAGCCCCTTAAACCCAGAGAGGCCTTTTTGACAAAAATCCAGTTCCCAAATCAGGAGATCCTAAACTCAGACAGTGTATTTGGGATTAGATTGGAGGAGTGCTGTGAGAAACCTGTGCGAAATGGATTTAAATGAAACAAAATTCAATAAGAGGAAGAGAGAGAATCCTAGAAGACTGGGTAGGTGACAGTGAAACCATTGTTAGCTGAGAATGTGGGATTTGGAGGGGTGATTCCTAACCTTGTACATGAGTCAGAATAGTCCCAGTGTTAGAAACAAGAGCTCTGGCATTTCTGACAGACTTGACTTACCTGGTGGTGCAGTGGTTATGCATTGGGCTGTAATCCTCATAGTTGGCAGTTCAAAACCACTACCAACAGCTCCTCGGGAGAAAGACTGAGCTTTTTAATCCTGTAAACAATTACAGTCTCAGAAACCCTCAGGGGGTCGCTATGAGTCAGTATTGACTCAATGGCAGTGAGGGAGACAACCTTGGGTGTTTAACCATGTTCATTATGCTTCAAGCTCTTTATGGGTCAAAAATGGGAGCTACTCACAGATCATGCCTCAAAAGGTTCTTGCAATCATGAAGTCAAACAAGGCAAGTAAGCGTGCTGAGTCCAAAGGCTGGCACGAGGTAAAACAGCCAGTTGCCATGAAATCAATGATGACCTTGGCCAGCCCACGCTAAACAGGGGCTGCCGAGTAGAACTGCACGTCGTAGGGTGTTTGAGGCCTTCCCCTTTTGGAATCAGATTGCCAGGCCTTTTTCCAAAACTCCCTTGGGTGAGCTCAATTGCCAACCTTTCTATTAATAGTTGAGTGCTTAACCTTGTGTACCACCAGGTGCTCCATTGGAAAACACCAAATATTTGCTTGTAAGGAAGAGAAGCCATCAAGGGTCACTTCGAAAGCCTGATCAATTCTATGTATCTCTTTCCCAAGAAAAAAATGCATAGATGGTATGCACCCCTTCAGGCATGCACACACACACACACACACACACACACACACACACACACTGAGTTTTGCATAAAACTTCCATGGAACAGTGACTCTCTGCAGCCATTCTTGAACCCTATGTCCCTGGATTCCACTTTAAAACATCATATTTCCATAAAGATGCCCTACAAGAATTTAGAAATATGGGTCTAGAACTCTAGAGAAAAGTCAAGACCAAAGAATGAAATTGGGAGTCACCAGTTGCAAGCATTGGAGACATCTCCAGGGATTGAACAAGGCTAGGAAGAGCAGCATCCTGAAGCATGGATTTGGAAGGATGCTAGCGTTCCCAGAGGCCAGGGGAGGAGGGCAGGACTGGAGTCAGCAAAATGAAGAACAGCTTCCCATCCCAGAGAAGGAGACCCGGTGCTGGCTCCCTCCCATTTTAATCAGAGCTGAATAATGTCTGGGTTTTTATTTAGGGACATAAACAAACACAACGAATCATTTCAAATTTCATTGAACTCCATTTCACAATCGAATCATCTGTCTTATTTAGAAGCTGTTTCTCAAGCTGTTCAATTTAAATTTGTCCTTTTGTGTCCTCTCTAAAAAATGCATTTCCCAAACCAAATTCATGGCACACATTTGGGGAAAAAAAAGATTATTTTTATGACTTATGAATTTATTTATGAGAATTTTTACAAACACACACACCAAAAATGTTATTTATTTACTTTCAACAAATTGACTTTATTGCAATGCACAACATTACCTATCGCCATGGGAACTCTGGAAATTTCCATGCATATGACTCAGGTTAGGGGGAGCCCAGTGGGTCCTGCTGGTGGGCACAGAGTAGTGACCATTACTATTACTTTCTTTTCCCCCTTGTCTGGGTTTAATAGAAAAAAAGGAAAAGAAGAGAAAAAGGGAGGGATGCAGGGGGGACAATAGCAAAGGCAGCATGGTGGTGGCATCAGCTGTCAGGCACAACCACCAGGGACAGGCATGCGGGGGTTTGTGGGCCTCCTTGCCTCCTAGTTGTGTGGTAGTTGATGTGTATGGGTTGGGTTTTTTTGTCTTAATTGCTTTGTGTGTTTTCATAGGCATTTCGGGAGTTTTCTAAGCCATTCCGTTGCTCACTTTTCATCTTGGATGCTTTAATGAGCAAATATGTTAAATCTCCTTCTGGTGATGGAGTCAAATATTGCTTTGTGTGAGCGGGTTTCTCTGGGCCCATCATTGATGGTATGAAGGGGGACGTGGTCTCAAAGCCACAGGCATTGGCAATTGAGTACAATGTAAATTAGGCTTTGAATCTGAATATAAAATTTAAGGGGGAAAACGTTCAATACCTTGTTGTTATTTCAGTTTTCTTTTCTTGTTAAGAGGTCTAAGAGTGATATATAATTAAAATATCTTTCAGTAGCTATGAAAACAAATTCTTTTTAGACCTAAGAAACATTGTTTATTTAGCTAAGTTGCCATGGTGTTTTTGGCTTCAGTAATAAATAAAATGAGGCTGTGTGTTAAAAGGAATAGTGGTCACTATAATAAAACACTGCAGTCCTGTATCAATCAGCGTTTTTATGCCTTAGCTTCCTTATCTGTAAACTTCCACTGCTACGGAGTTGATTCCCACCCACAGTGGCCCAATCAGACAGAGTAGACTTGAGTTTTAGAGTTTCCGAGATGGTAATCTTCATGGGAGCAGGGAGCCCTATCTTTCTCCTGAGGATCAAATGGTGCTTGGTGCATTTGAACTGCTGGCCTTGTCGTTAGTAGCCCAATGCATAACTCACTATGCCAATTGGGCACTCTTATCAGTAATATGACCCATCCTAATTATAGTTATCAGGATACATCATGAACATCTCCTTTGTAGGATTTGTTTTGCAAAATTAACTCTGAGCTTTTTGAGAGCCTGTGTGTAGCTATTATTACGCGCATTGTAAGAAAGTGAAACAGAGGCTGAGCCAAAGGATGTGATGTGCCCTTGCTCATTAGCTCTAGTCTGGAATTTGACTTCCTAACCCCAGCGCTCTTGACATTCTATCCAATTACCACTCCTTCAGAAGTCCTGGTGGTGCACCATCTGAGCTGCTAACCTCAAGGCTGGCAGTTAGAACTCCTCTGGGACATGGTAGGAGAAAGCCTGGCAACCGGTTGCCAGAAAGTCTACATCCCAGGGAACCTCACACGGCACTTTTACTCTGTGACATAGGGTCACTGTGAGTAGAAATCTACTCAAAGGCACCTAGCTACAAGAACACCCTTCCTTGGGATTGCTAATGTCAGCGTTCATTGATGGAGAAAACACAAATTTGGTGAGTCTGTGCCAAACCCTCCTCTCCAAGCCCTGGGTGTGTCACTTCACACAACCTTCAGGGAACCCTGTGAACAAGCTACTTGTAACCAGTCAGTGGTTACACATAAACTGTGGTTACAAAACAATCCTAGAATCTCAATGGCTTATCACTACTTCAGCATGACATTTCTGACCAAAGACTCCCTCTCTAGCCTGGGCCCATCCAGGCCACCTCTCACCATGCCCCTGGACCGTACAACGAGTGGTGATTCTCCCCGATTGGGGCTGCACAGACTGCATCGTGCTAAAAACAATCTGGCTTGCAGCCTAGGCAGAGAATTCTCAGAAGAGTCAACAACTGGGGAGTGTTAGACTTTCTTAAAAAAACAGCGTAGGAATAAAGGAGGTATGAGGGAAACCAGGCCCTAACACATCATCACAGGTCCAGCGATAATAAGTAAAGACTATAGTAAAGTCATAGAGAGCATGAGAGATAGAAGAGAGAGTGAAATAATGGAGTCAGACACATCTCATGGTAGCATGCTCATCTTAGCCTCACTTGGTTGTTCACGTGGAGAGAGAGAGCGATTTATTGCTAACCAAGGCTTTTATATTCTCTGGGGACATGCAAGCCCCCTAATTACAGGTGAAGACATCCATCACAGGAAAGGGTTATGCTATAGGTAATACAGTAATGGGGGAGGGGGCGTGATCTAGGGATACACATGCTATTTGAAGAGAAGGGACAAAGGATATACATGTGACAAGATGAGCCAACCCTAGATTCATGATCGCAGCCTAACTTTGGATGTCACTGAGCGGGTTTGACCTGTTCTCTGGCTCACTATAGAAGCCATTATCAGTAGGGTGTAAACCTCATCTACAGGGACCAGACTGATGGCCACAAGCCTTTAGGGAGAAGTAGCCCATTGTCCGTAACAGCAGGGAGTGGGCCCTACTTGTGGTGGACCAGAAAGTAGTCTGGCAACTGACTGCCTTCAGGGAGGTAACGTCACAATCATTTACCATCAGTTGCAAGTAGTGTCCTTAAGTCTAACATTTATTTGGGGGAGATGACTTGGGAGAAATCTTTCTGTTTCCCCCAAGGAGGCTATATATAAGCCTACTTGTATTAGTTAAGGTAGACCAGGTTAGGCCGTGACTGTAGGTAAACATTAAGTTGCTCATTTCTGTGAAGGTTTATTAATCACTCACAGAAAGACTAACTTAATGGCTCAGCTTTCCTTTAGTAGGGCTTTCTAGAACTCAATGCCACAAGGCAAAGGCCAGAATCCCCAGAGATATGCAAAGAGCCACTTCTTGAAGTAGGAAGTGTCTTCTATTACTTCCTCTGATATCTGAGTGGCTATCACGTGTTTGCATGACTTTCCATACAGATGCAACAAAGGCTGCAGAATGTGCTCCCCCTCTATGCCCGATTAGCAAAATTCATGAGGTGAACACCGTCTTGATTCTGTTGATGACAATAATAAATAAGGTAGAACAATAAACAACATATCTCAAATGTTAATAAGCCTCATTGTCCAATAATTTTTTTTTCAATAATTATTTTTTATGCTGTAGTTATTCTTTTTGGTTTTTGGTTGTTGCTGTGTTAGGTTTCTGGAGTCGGTAATACCTGGTTCTTGGCTTCACACAATAATTCATGCCAAAGCCTGTTTTGTATTCCAAGTGGGTTTTTATGAAGGACAGCACAAGTTTCAGGTTTTACAGTCTTAAAGGGGTTCACAACTGCACCCAAACAACCACGTGGAAAAGAGCACCCACATGTGTAGATCTTGGGGGGGGGGGCAGATACGGGAGGCCTGAAGCCCAAGAATCCTAGAGGCTGAGATATGTGGGCCAAGAGACTGTGGTCCTTTAGTAGGCCTGAAGCAGGCGCATGTGTGTCCACGAAGGGGAGCAAGACAGGTCTACCCCCTCTACCGGCCTCTGACCAGGAGCAGGATAAGAGAGCGTCCCAGAGCATGTTCCATGCCTTTATTCTAGCCCACTCCCTGGCTGGGGGAAGGTGTGGTTGATGGTAGGAGTTGATCCCAACCATTGGCCCATTGGTTGAGTTAGGCCCACCTGGGTGATGTCATGAGCCTGGGCCTAATTTGGCCCATCCAGGTGTACCTCCCTTCTGGCTTGGGGGCTTGAGTGGGAACATGCTAAGTTTGGGCTCTTCACAGGTGTCTCAGGTTGCCTGGTTTCTTTCCAACCTCCTCTATGGTGACCTTTGCAGGAATGGGAGGGATAACCCTCTGTCCCTAAGTTATCTACCTACCAGCTGCTGCTCCTAAAATAGTAATGTTCCTCCAGTGGGTTGTAATTTTGAAAAGAAATCATGCAGCTCCTATGTCCTTCATTTTCCGAATCTCAAGAACCTTTCTTAGATATTTCCTCCTAAAGGAAGGAACAAGCAGTCTGGTTCTGATGTGGGCTGCAGAGCCCAACCACTGCACTTTTCTATGTACTATGTAGGACGATTTCCCTAACCTTTCTTTTCCTTGACTTCTTCACCTGTAAAATGAAGAAAAATATAAACTCACGCTATGATGGTAAAGAGTATGAGTCAACTTGACAAGGCTGGAATTCCCGGTATTTGTGATTATACTTTATTTTGTGGTATTATGTAATTATTCTCCATTTTATGTGTTGGATAACCACACCTTTATATGTTAATAAGACAAGATGCTTTGAGGACTAAGGTGCACCTGACACAAGGCATGGTATTTTCAATTGCCTCATTGACTCATTGGACATTGAATAAGGAAGACCATAAAAAATTGAAGCCTTTGAATTGTGGTGCTGGAGAAAAATATTGATAGAACCATGGACTGACAGAAGAACAAACCTACCTGTCTTGGAAAAAGTATGACCCGAGAGGTTCTTAGAGGCAAGGATGGATGGCAAGACTTTGTCTCACATACTTTGAACTTATTGTCAGAACAGACTAATCCCTGGAGAAGGACATCATGTTTGGTAAAGCAGAGGGGGCGGGGTGGGGGGGGGGTTGAAAAAGAGGAAGGGCCTCAAGGAGATGGATTGGCATAGTGGCTGCAACAAGGGGTTCAGGAACAGAAGCTATTGTCCAGATGGTGCAGTACTCTGTTCTGTTGTGCAGAAGAGGGTTGCTGTGGGTAGGAACCAACTTGATGGCATTGAACAACAACAACAAAGCAAGATTAAGGCAGGGTGTGTCTTGAGTCACAGTCTTACAAAAGGGAATATTCAAGTCCCACCCTTCCTCAAGGTCTACCCCTTCCTCTCCTGTAAGGGAAATCCCCTGGGTTGTGATTCACACTCAATCTATAACCTGGAAGACTCGCCATCATTTTGGATCCTGCATCTGGCTCATCATCATCTATGACCTCTGGTTCTTGGGCTTTAAATTAGCATCTGACTGGCCAATTCTAAGATTCACCAACTTTTGCAGCCACGTGAGTCAATAGTCTGTTGTCTGACATGCAACTTTTGAGTTCAACAGTCCTGCAACCACGAGAATCAGTAGACATCTCAAACCTGACACTTGAGCCAAGAACTGGGGACTTGCCAGTCTCTCCACAGCTGCATGATCCACTTCCTTGAGTTCTCTCTCTCTCTCTGTCTCTCTCTCTCAATCTCTCTCTGTATATACATAAACACACTTAACTGGTTTTGTTTCTCTGTAGAGCCAAGCCTTTAAGATATAAACTCAAAGATCTTTCTGAGGATTAAATAATGTGATAAATGTGAAACATTTAGCAAGCTTAAAAACAGAAAACAAAATACTCTTGTCACGTTGACACCAATTCAGAGCAGCCCTCTAGAACAGTGACAACTGCTCCACACCACTTCCAAGGCTGTCAGTCTTTCGGGAAGCAGACTGCCTCACCTCCCTCCCTCCCAGTGACCGCTGGGTTTGAACTACTGACCTTGTTCTTAGCAGCCCAACACTTAACCCATTGTGCTACTGGGACTTAGACTTAGTAAAGTTAGTGGGATAAAAAATGACTACAAATGGCATTATACTCTCAGTGCCCATCAGACACTTTGAGTATCTATTTTGTGACACTTAACACATTGCTGCGGACTGACTGACCACACCTCCTTGAGAACAGGAATCCAATTTCATTAATTTTTAAGTTTTCAGCATAAAACACAATCCCTAGCATATTGTCTTAGTTATCCAGTGTTCCTTTGACATAGGGACCAAGGGATATCTTTGTTCGTAGGTGCCGTCAAGCCAGCTCCAACATTCAACAGCCCTAAGTACAGTATAACAGAACTGAAGTTTGCCAGCTCTGGCCCCATCTCCATGATAGGGATGTTTCAGCCCATTGTTGTAGTCACTGTGCTAATTCATCTCCCCGGGGACTTTCTCTTTTTCACCTGTACTTCACCAAGATGCTACCTTCCCCAGGGATTGGCCTCTCCAGATCATAAGCTCAAAGTTTGTGAGACAAAGTCTCACCATCTTCAAGGAGTACTCTGGCTCTGCTTCCTTTGAAAGTGATTTGTTCATTTTTCTGGCCGTCGATGGGTATGTGCAAAAGTTTTTGCCAACAACCTAATTAAAATACATGTATTTTTCTTCAATCTTCCTCTTTTGTTGTCAGTCTTTCACTCGCATATGAGGTGATTAAAAATGCCGTGGCTTGAGTCATGCACCTGTTAATCATCAAAGTGACTTATTAGATGTAAAACTTTAAACAGGTCGTTTGGAACAGATTTGACCAGTGCAATTAATCATTTGGTTTCTTGATTGCTCCTTCCATGGGCACTGATTATAGATCCAAATCAAATTGAATCCATGATAACTTCATTCTTGTCTTGTATTAGAGCTTCAATTTTGAGAATGCCATTTACAAAAGGCTATGGATGAGAGTGAAAACCCCAAATCCATTTGAAGAGTCCTCACATGGATTAAGCCTCCATCAAATTCCTTGGGTCTTCTTGCCCTTAGGCAATGCGCATTGGGAAGTGGATTACCTCCACAAACCCTGTCTTCCACCAGCCCAGGAAGGTCAGGTCAGTCTCCTATAGGGCCCGCCTGGGTGTTCCCTTGATGGGATCCCCATACTTGGGGGTCCTACACTGGGAAGTCTCATAATCATGACTGCCTTGGTTGGAAGTCCCTAAACCAATCTTCTGTCGCACATAATGTACTTCTCCCAGTCATGGTTTCATTCCCTCTTCTGCAGTGTCCCCTGGAACTGTGATGCATTGATCCACCATCCATCATGATTTTTTGACACTTTGTTTTATTCTCCAGGCCATTTTAAAGTGACTGTGTGGCTATAAATCCTTGGATGCCACTATGATGTGTGCTAATGATCTCCCTCATCTGGATGATAACTCTTTGTCTTGTTTTGTTCTGTTTAAAACTTAATAAGTGTTCTACTAAAATAATAATAAGGATTTGGAGTCTCCTTTGTTCCCTGAAACAATCTCTGTTCATCATAATGTGTCTTATTGGTGCAGTGATTGGGATTTTTGTTTATGTATGTTGATCCATAATGATTTTCTTTAGAAAGAGGTGTGGGGAGGAGATGAGCCAGTCAGGGTGCCATGTAGCAGTGATAAAATATATACAACTTTCCTCTAATTCTTTAATCCTTCCTCCCTGCCACTATCATGATCCCAAATCTACCTTAAAAATCCAGATAGACCAGAGGATGTACACTGGTACAGATAAGAGCTGAAACACAGGGAATCCAGGGCAGATAAACCCTTCAGGACCAATAATAAGAGTAGCCATACCAGGAGGGGAAAGGGCAGGTAGAGGAGAAAGGGGGAACTGATCACAGTGATGTACATATAACCTTCTCCCTGGGGGACAGATAACAGAAAAATGGGTGAAGGAAGATGTCAGACAGTGTAAGACATGACAAAATAATAATAATTTATAAATTATCAAGGGATCCTGAAGGATGGTGGGTGGAGAGCGAGAGGACAAATGAGGAGCTGATACCAAGGGCTCAAGTAGAAAGCAAATGTTTTGGGGATGATGAGGGCAGCAGAGTACAAATGTGCTTGACACAATGCATGTATGTATGGATTGTGATAAGAGGTGGAGGAGCCCCAATGAAATGAGTTAAAAAAAGAAAGAAAGAAAGAAAGCAGGGCTTTAAGTCCACTTCAAGTGAAAGCTTTGTCATTTGCATATAGCAGGTTGTTAATGAGTCTTCCTCCAATCCTGATTTTATCTTCTCCATCATAAGGTCCAGCTCTGTGGAGCTGGTGGGATTTAAAATCGCCAACCTCTCGGTTAATAGGCAAGCTCTTAACCATTGTAGCAGGAGGGCTCCTTAAATTCAGTGGAAATAATGACAATTTACACAGTACAGACCTGCAAGGTTTACTATCCTCTGTTAGGCCTCATTCTTCTTTGATGGATCTAGTTAAATGCATTTCAAATATTCAACTTTCACATTCAACCTAAGTTTTCATATTGGGCACATTTATCGATAACTGAATATCAGTAAATTGGAAACAGAACATTTAATGGCTAGTGTAAAACTGTTAAACATTTGTGAAAGGCATTTGGATGCTCAGTGGATTTGGGGGAGGATACCTTCTAGGAGGCCCAGGTGAAGGAAAAATAGATGAGTCTCTAATTTTCTAAATGGATTTGGCAATTTGCTGCTTCTCATCAAAAATCGGGGTAAATTAGTTGTCTTTAACAACTGCCTTTGGAATTAATCAGTATTTATGGTCACTATGTAGTTATTTCCTAAATGGAAAATACCTATTAGCATGAATATTCAGACAGCACCTTAGGTCATTAAAACTCCATTTGTTCTACAAAACAGAACACTTGGTGTTTTGGGAACCAGCCTCTTTCAGTTGTATCAACAATAGGAACTTCATGATCTTCAAAGTCCATCTTTTGAGATCCGAATAACAGGTGAGGTTGTATCTATTTACTGGAAGAGTTATGGCTTAGAGCTGGGAGTTCAATCTCTTCTTGATTAATTTCTATTTCATCTTAATTTCCCAGGATTATCAGAATTCGAAACTCTGTCATAAATGACAGCTTCATAATAGCCAGGGTCAAACTGTCTGCTTCCTGGAATTGAGAAGTGTTGTCGCTTATAGATGAGCTGAGACCACCAGGGTGTTTCTCAAGCTCCGTGGATATTTTTATAGCTCCATAAAAGATATTTCTGGCAACAGAGCCCAGTGCTACAGCAGTCTTAAAGAAAATTCACAGCCTGTCAGCGGGTCCAGAACGTGAGAAGATGGAATAAGAGAAATTCAGCCTGTGAACCCCAAGAGGAAGGACACAGATTTCCCCAGTGAGCTATAAGATCGTCGTCACCTATTTCTTTTCATTTTCCCTCCAATTAAAGTGTTCTGGCTGCTTTGTCTTAGGAGGTTGAGCCTCCCTAGGAAAGAAGAGAAACAGGAATGAAAAGGGGCTACGAGGCAGCAGGGAATTGGCGTGGGCTTCTACTCCCACGAAGATTTACAGCCTTAGAAACCCACAGAGCACTTGTACCCTGTCCTAGAGGACCATTATGAGTTGGACTCGACTGGAGGGCAGTGAGTTAGTTTCATCACCATGCAGGTGTAGTGTAGTGGCGGTGCGGTGGTTGAACTCTTGCCTTCCATGCAGGAGGTCCAGGTTCATTTCCCAGCAGTGCACCTGATGCATAGCCACCACGCATCTACCTGTCAGTGGAGACTTGGGTGTGATATGATGATGAACAGGCTGAGGAGCTGCCAGCCTAAGCAGGAGTAGAAAGAAAGGCCTGGCTATCTACTTCCAAATATCAGTCAGTGGAGCACAGCAGTGCCTACTCCAGTCAATCGTGGGGGTGGCTTAGGGGCTTAGGTGGCTTTAGTTCCCCTGTGCCTGGGGTTGCCATGAGTGGAATGGACTCCACGGGATCCAGTAACCATGCACTCTTGCCCTGACCTCAGTCACAGTGCAGAGAAATATGCTGGACCCGTGCATCCAGAAAGATTTGTCCCATCCTTTATGACTAATATGCAGACTAATACATTGTGTGGACCATTAGTCTTTGCACTGAAAGCAATTGTGAAGATAGGCATGATTATGAGAGAGGGAAGCGTGCTTAGAACTGATTGTTCAAATGAGCAAACCCAAAATGTAGCCAGGACACTGGCTTTCCACAGCACAGTTATAAACTCCGTGCAACGTGACCCACAAGGACAGTGTGTTCTGTGCTGGGCTGCTAGCCACAACATCAGCAGCTGGAAACCACCAGCTGCTCCGTGGGAAAAGGAGGAGGCTTTCTTCTCCTGTAAAAAGCGACAGTCTTCGGACCCACAGGCGCAGTTCTACCCTTCTCTATGGTTGCCATGAGTCACCAATGGCTCAATGACAGTGCGTTCAGACACATGGTCCCAATGACAATGATCATTATTATCCGCGCTTTATAATATTTCCTTGCATTTCATCTGTGTAATAAATCACATTCCACCTGTGTAATAAATATGGCTCTCCATTTTTAAAAAAAGTTTCTTCTGTTTTTTAAATCATTTTATTAGGGGCTCATGCAACTCTAATCAAGATCCATACATATATCAATTGTGTAAAGCACATTTGTACATTCATTGCCCTCATCGTTCTCAAAACATTTGCTTTCCACTTAAGCCCCTGGCATCAGCTCCTCATTTTTACCCCCTCCCTCCCTGCTCCCCCCTTCCTCATGAACTCTTGTTAATTTATAAATTATTATTTTGTCATATTTTACCCTGTCCGACGTCTCCCTTCACCCCCTTTTCTATTGTCTGTCCCCCAGGGAGGAGGTTATATGTAGATCCTTGTAATCGGTTCCCCCTTTCCACCCCACTCTCTCCACCCTCCCTGTATCGCCACTTTCACCACTGGTGCTAAAGAGATCATCCGTCCTGGATTCCCTGTGTTTCTAGTTACTATCTGTACCAGTGTACATCCTCTGTTCTAGCCAGATTTGTAAGGTAGAACTGGGATCATGATAGTGGGCGTGGGGTGGGGGGAGGAAGTATTTAGGAACTAGATGGAAGTTGTATTTTTCATTGTTGCTAAACTGCACCTTGACGGGCTAGTCTCTTCCCTGCGACCCTTCCATAAGGGGTGTCCAATTGCCTACAGACGGGCTTTGGGTCTCCACTTTGCACTCCACCTCATTCACAACGATATGATTTTTTGTTCTGATGATGCCTGATACCTGATCCCTTCAACACCTCATGATTGCACAAGCTGGTGTGCTTCCTCCATGTGGGCTTTGTTGCTTCTGAGCTCATTGGCCGCTTGCTTACCTTCAAGCCTTTAAGACGCTTATATCTTTTGATAGCTGGGTACCATCAGCTTTCTTCACCACATTTGCTTATGCACCTGCTTTGTCTTCAGCGATTGTGCCAGGAAGGTGATGGTTCTCCATATTTAAGAGCCCTGGAATGGGGCACACTTTTAAGGCACTCGGCGTTTTCCCAAAAGATTGGAGCTCGACGTTAACCAGAGGCATTTGAGAAGAAAAGTCTAGTGATCCCCTTTGAAAGGCTCCAGCCATTGAAGACTCTATGGGGCCCCTTTCACCATGAATCAGCATTGAGTTGACAGCAACTGGAACCATATTGCTATGAGGGATGGAAGTGAAGAGACGTGCAGTGGCTTTCTCCAGGGGATTTGCCCATTCTCATTTGTACTAGGCAGGCCTAGGTAATAAGAGTGAAAGAAAAATCCAAGATATAGACGTTTCACAAAATACAAATAAAGTCTGACCACCTTCATCTGTATTGGCTTCCTGTGGCTGCTGAAACAAAGGAACACAAACAGAGTGGCTGTTCACAACACATATTTATTGTCTCCGAGCCTGAAAATTTAAAATCTTCAAACAAGGTGCCAGCAGGATCGTTTCCTTCTGAGGACCGTGAGGGTAAATAAGTTCCATGACTCTCTCTGAACTTCCAGCAGCTCCCAGCACTCCGCAGGATTGCTTGAATTACAGCTCTGGCAGTTTTTATTTTCATCTGGCCATCTTTCCTGTGTGTGTTGCTTTGAGTCTCCAAATCTCCCTTCTCTTCTAAGTGCAGCAGCCACTGGATTTAGTGTCTACCTGAATCCAGCACAATCTCATTTTAGCTTCATTAATTGTTACTGTGAAGACCATATTTCCCAATGCAGTCACATTCAGGGGTTTTCATGTCTTTGGCGAGGATACAATTCAACCTACATTCATTCATTCAAATATTCACCAAGTACTTGCTGTGTATCAAATGCTTGAGATAGGAGCTGAGGCCCCACCATGAACAAACAAGCCCTCTGTGCTCAGACAGCTTTCATTCTGGCCCAAGAGACCGTTAGCAAGAAAATAAGTCCGCATTATCCTCATGACAGGCTGTGCTGGATCTTTGTGGGGTCTTCCCTGTGTTGTGCCCACGTCTCACCGAGGATTGTCAAATGTGGAATTACAGAACTGCAGAAGACCGGCATGCCCTCCATTTGAATCAGCCCTATTGATTGACACTTGGGAGGAGAAGAAACTCTGGCAGGTAACATGCACTAACGGGGCCTTTTCCTCCCTCACAGTGTTTTGTTCGGGAGACACCGTTTGTTCCTTAGCTTCCATTTCCCTCCTTGCACGGGCCCACCCCCCTCTTCTAGCACGCGGTGGCTCCTACATGTTCTCTTCTCTTCCGCCTCACCTCTTGCTCTGTGGTCCTACGTTCCTCTGCCCGCTCCACTTCTTCTTCCTGTTCTCTGTGGCCCTTCTGCCTGGAGGAGCGTGTGTTGCGGGATGCTCTCACAGCCCCTCTAGCTACAGTCCCTTCTGCCCCGTCAGAGCCATTAGTAGCCTCCAGTGGGTGCATCACGCATTGTAATCTGAGGGCTAAGGAGAAGCCACCTTTGGCTGCAATGATTTTCTAGGGAGCAAAAATGGAATGTTTATGTTCAAAATTGCCTTTTCATTCCTTTTTGCTTTGTCTTGACCAAATTTAAGTCAACCTTGTCTTTTTTCTCCAGGTCCTAAACTCTGGTTATCCTCACACTTCAGCAAGAACTGGAAGAAGATGGAGTGTGCTCCCCTACCAGTTTTCCTCTGGCTCAGTTGGCCACAGAGCCTAAAACATCTGGTCTGTGCCACTAGGCTTCACCATGAGCTTGCAGGAAGACTCATAGAGGTCCTCTTTTTCTCTAGGGCAAGACCCGGGCATCAAAGACAAAAATGTTATGGTCAGGTCAATTTCAACTCCTGGTGGCATTTGGGTTAGAGGGTAGAGCTTTTCTGTAGATCTTTCTTGACTACAGTCCATATGGAAGTAGTTCAGCAACCCTTTAAGCCCCAGTGCTGCTGGGTGGCTTTGAACCACCAATCTTTAAGTTAGTGGCAAAACAGAAAGCACTGGTGCTACCCAGAGACTTAGGCAAGACACAAACCCACCAAATTTCCATTCAGGGCCTCAGAAATGAATAATTGATTTCTTTATTCACACTGAGCAATCAGAACCAAAAGGCTTATTCATCAAATTCCCATTGAGCTTTTCTTTGTCCGCCTCTAAAGTTGCTGAGTTTGGGCCCACTCTCAGCCTGAACCAACATTTTGGAAAGAATCATATTCACTGAGCTTTTAACGTTTATGATAAAATATTTTAATATGCAGTCTCTGAAAGCTTAAAAACCTTCATGAAACTACAGGGACAATGAATTATTTAATGTGGCCTTTCAGCCAATGTCTCTAACTTCCGCCCAAAAAAACTTTTCCTGTATGGGTCTGGAAAGAAGGTTGGGGAAGATATAGATAGGCTTCCCGATGAATAACTGTGTAGATAGGACTTCCTGGCGTGCCATCTGCTGTGTATAAAATGAGCCCTCTGAAGAGGAGGAAGAAGGTGTTCAGTGCCAGCAAGAGCCAGGAGTTGAGTGCATCTTCTGATCAAGATCCCAGCCGGGTATCAGAGGAGCAGCAGCAGAATTAGCAGTCAGAGCAAGGAAGAGAGTGGTGGACTTGCCAATCCATGCAGCAAGTAAGGCGGAGCGCTTTTATGCAGGAGGCTGTCTTGTGGAGTGGGGTTGCTCTGCACATGTAATTGGAGACATTGGGCTTGCTGACCCAGGGAAGTGGAGCTGAGTGCCTTTGGACTGAGGCTTACAGAGTAGGATACCCCTGGGCACTCAAGTCAGGGAGCTGGAATTGCTGATCCACTGAGGTTGAACTGAACACCTTTGAGTTGAGACTTGTAGCGGAGTGGTATGCCTCTTTGGGCATATATTAGCAGACCTGAAAGAACTGTATTAACATGTCCTGATAAACAACTATCCTGAGCATTTCTCCCTGGCATTACAATGTAATTTCCTTAATAAACAATTTTCATCATGAATTCAGTCTGTGAATTCTGTGCAGTCATTACCACGGATATAAGAACCCAGAGAAGTAGAATAAAGAACATGAACTAAGACAACACAGAACCCAAAGGGAGTTGGGCCAAATAATGGCAGTCAGGCTTCGCAGAGAGTTGATGGGAAGAATATTTTGATCAGAGTTGTTTCCTCATTCCTTGAGGCACGTACATATGAAAGGGAAAAGCCACTGCATTGCTTCATTCTGTTTCCTCTTTAAGAGGCCCCTCCCAGAGAATCTGACAGTCATTCCTTGCTTTGCATACAGTCTTCAGTGGCTAATTCCTCTGACATAGATAGCCAATTCCTTCTTCAAAGCCTTTGGACGTCTCAGAAGAGGCCAGTCCTGGTGAAGAACATCATAAAGCAGAGGGGCAGCTGAAGCGAAAAGAGAGGAAGGTCCTCAACAAGATAGAGTGACATAGTAGCTACAACAATGGCCTCAAACACAAGAACAATTGTGAGAATAACGCAGGACCAGACAAGGTCTCATTCTGGTGTACAGAGGGGTTGATATGAGTTGGAACTCAGACGATGGCAACTCACAACTCTCAGAGAATAGAAAGATGAAGCTTTGTAAAGATTCCCAGTCCTGGAACCCCCACATGAGCATTTCTACCCTGTCCTATAGGGTCACTATCAATCAGAATGGACGCAATGGCCGCGAGTTTAGATTCTGTTTTTCCCATTTCATGAGGAAGCATACGAGCAAGAACCAATGGCACTGAAGGAAGAAGTTCACACTGCACTGAAGGCATTAGCCACAAACAAGGCTTCAGGAATTGAGGGAGTACCAATGGAAATATTTCAACAAGCTGATGAAGCACGAGAAGCACCCATTTGTCTCTGTTAAGACATGCGGAAGACAGCTACTTGGCCAACTGACTGGCAAGATTCATACTTGTAACCATTCCCAAGAAAGATGACCCAACAGTGTACTCAGATTATAGAACAATATCATTGCTATTACACGTATCTAAACTTTTGCTGAAGATCATCCAACAATGGTGCAGCAGAACGAGCTGACAGATGTTCAGGCAGACTCCGAAGAGAACGTTCAGGCAGAATCACAAGGGATAACATTGCTAATGTGAGATCTTGGCGAAAAGTAGAGAATACCAGAAAGATGTTTACTTGTGTTTCACTGACGGTGTTAAGGCATTTAATTGTGTGAATCATAACAAACTATGGATAACCCTGAAAAGAATAGCATTACATTGTTGTATTCCTGGCGAACTTGTACATGAATCAAGAGGCAGATGTGAGAACATGAACACTGCATGGTTGAAAATCAGGGAAGGTGTGTGTCAGGGCTGCAACCTTTCACTATCCATATTCTATATGGATGTTGAGCAAATAATCAGAGAAGCTTGCTTATGTGCAGAAGAATTTGACATCAGGATAAGAGAAAAGTTTATTAACAGCCTGTGATGTGCAGAGAGATGACATAACTCTGTTTGCTGAAAGTGAGAAGGACCTGAAGCACTTGCTGAGGAAGATCAAGGATTGCAGCCTTCAGTATGGATTACAACTCAACATAAAGAAGACCAAAATCATCCAACTGAGCCAGTTGTGATAAATGAAAAAAAAAAAAGGTTGACTTTGTTAAGGATTTTATCTTCCTTGGTCCACAACAAATGCTGATGGCAGTAACAGTCAAGAGAGCAAACCACGATGCATTGTATAAATCTGCTGTACAGGATCTCTTGAAAAGGTTATAAAGCAAAGACGTCACTTTGAGGTCTAAGGTGCGCCTTCCTCAAGGGAGGGTATTTTCAATCACCTCACATGCAGGTGGCAGGAGCAAGATGGGCCTTTCTCCTCCTTAAAAACTTACAGTCTCAGAAACTCAGCAGGCAGTTCTCCCCTGTCTGATAGGGTCCTTATGGATTGGCAGCTACTTGATGGCAGTGGGCTTTTGTTTTCCATATGCATTTGAAAATTGGATTTGAATAAGGATGACTGAAGAAGAACACATGCATTTGAATAATGGTGTTGGAGAAGAATATTCAAAGTACCATGGACCGACAAAAGAACAAAATAAATCCATCTTGGAAGAAGTACAGGTAGAATTCTCCTTAGAGGCAAGATGACAGACGAAATTTCATCTCATGTACTTTGGACATCTTGTCAAAAAAGACCAGCCCCAGAAAAGGACAACATGCTTGGTTACGTATGGAGACAGTGGGGAAAAAGGAAGCTCTTTGACAAGTTGGATTGACATGACACAAAGGCTTCATTGGTGGGCTCAAAAATAACAATTGTGAGGATGGCATAGGACCAGGAAGTGTTTTGTTGTACAAATGATCACTGAGTCAGAACCAGCTTGATGACTCCTAACAACAACAATAACAGAGAATAAAGAGGCTTGGTGACAAAAGAGTTAAAGCATGTGGCTGCTAACTGGAAGGTTATTGAATTGATCTCACCCAGACACTCTGCAGGTGAAAAACCTAGAGGACCCACTCCCACCCAAACTGCAGTCTAGGACCTTTGTCCTGTAGGACCTCTAGCAGTTGGAATTAATCAACAGCACCCAACAGTAACTTGGAGAATAGGCTGTCTTCTCCATCAGGCAAGATGGCTTACTATCTAATAATGTCATCCTTCCATCCCATTTCCCCACTGTTTTTTCTAGCCTTGTTTACACTCAGCCTCTGTCAAAGAAAAACCACCTTTCTCTCCCATTCTGAATACTTGCTGATTTTATGTTCAGAAAGTTCTTTCTTGGATAAAGCTTCCCCTTGTCAAAATCTGGATTTATTTTTCTTTTAACATTTAATACTGATTGTTCTGGATTTTGACTCATAAAATGTTGTCAAAGTAGCACTGTCCAATTCAAGGATTTACTCTAGAGCCCCAAGTTTTATGCGCAAATGCTAACAAAATTCCAGAGCTACTCAAAAGACCACCCTAGCCACTAGGCATGAAATTTCAAGCATTCTCTTCAGGGGAAGAAAGAGGTGAGATCAGGGGACAGAGGTGTTCCTGGGGATACAGCCAGTGACTTGATAGCAAATAACCTCCCAGAAGCTGAATTCAACAATACAGTGTCTTTTCTCTTTGTCCTGTAGGATGGTTTAAGGGGTGATGGAGACACCGCCAACCACAATGACATTCCCATTAACTCTTGAGGAAGCCTAAATACAATTGTTTGACATAAATCCTCTTGGAATTTGAAAGATTGTTTAGCTTCCAGGAGTTGCATATTAAAATGTTTTATTTGTATGTAGATAGCTTTGTAGCAGTTCTCAACCTGTGGGTCATGACCCCTTTGGGAGTCGAGCCACCCTTTCACAGAGGTTGCCTGATTCATAACAATAGCAAAATTACAATTATGAAGTAGCAACAAAAATAATTTTATGACCCCCAACAGGGTCACCACAACATGAGGAACTGTATTAAAGGGTCACGGCATTAGGAAGGTTCAGAACCACTGGTTTAGAGGATACTATTTTCCAAACATGACAGCTAGCAAAATTTCAAGCATCTAAAGGCATGGGTGAAATGGATGGTAGAAATGCTTAAGTGTGTGACTGCTAATCTGAAGGTTGGAGGTTTGAGTCTTCTCAGAGTTGCCTCAAAATGAATAAATAAAAGATCAAGCACTGTAAGCCCCGTGGAGCACAGTTGTACTCTGCCATAGATGTGGTTTCTCTGAGTTGGAATCAACTTGATAGTAACTAGATTGGTTTTAATTTATGGTTATGTAGGTGTTTTTAGGGGAAACTCAGAGCTCAAGGGAGAGAACCAAACACCTGAAATAAAGCATGCAAAGCAAAGCCGATCTATTGAACATTTGTCTTAGATACACACACACATGCATGCACATGTATAGATACACACATAATATGCATATGTACACATATATATACTTGAACACTCATGTACATACATACTCAAACATATACACATGCATAGCAACATACATGCACATACATACACACGTACACTTGCACACACATACATGCTCATATACACTCAAACACTAACACATTCACATGCACAAGCAAATAGTTTTCAAACCTCGAACACTACTTCCATTTTTCCCAAGGGCTGGGGATACCTTTATGACTGTAACAGAGTTTGTAATGACTCACAAAAGCTATGAATCTGTACTGTGCAATGGATGCACTGGGCACAGATGCAGGCTCCCTGGGAGACATTTACTGAAGTGGTTGTTAGGCTTTCCTAATTAGATGCTCCTGAATACAGATCTCCTGCTTACAACATGCTTGTTTTATGTGAAATCACCCCACAAATTCAGTTCAACTGGCACTTTTGTTTATCCACAGACTATCAGCAGAGGTTAGCTGAAATAATTTAAAGAGACAGTTATGTGCTTCTAGCAAAAAATGGAAAGCAAAGTAATCAACACCCTATGGCCCTTAGCTAGCTTGTGCCCAAAATATGCTGGGTTGCAATGCAATGTTTTCTTTCAGTCTGAAGGTGACTGTGGCCTGTCCATCCTTGCAAGTGGCCTCATGACTCTAGGGAATGACCTCCGGGGGCAGGAGTGCTTTCGATAGCAGGAGCAGAGGCATAGAAAGCAGCCACTCTACCCTGTCTTCGGGTCATCCCCTCGGAGGGAGCTACAGTCCCAGGAGAAGGAGGCTTTCTGGGAGAGACCACAAGGGCACCTGGGACTTTCTAAAGGGAGTGGCCTCCAGCTTGAGGTGTCCCAGAACAGCAGACATTCGGGTCGGGATCATCCCTCTGGCCAGACTTTGACCTGTTGGCTTGACTCTACATTGTCTGTACTCTGCTTGCTGTATTCAAGGCAAGTTAGGATTTTCAGAAAGTGGCCCATCAGCAAATGGAACACCTGAGAGGCTCACGAAGGAGCCCAGTGCACATTGGTTAAGCGCTTCTCTGCTAACTTAAAGGTGAGCATTTTGAACCCACCAGTGATTCCATAGGGGGAAAAAACTGAAAATCTGCTCCCTTGAAGATTATAGCTTTGAAAGTCTTTGTAGCAGCTCTGCTTGGTCCTATAGGGTGGCTGTGAGTTAGAATTGGCTCAAAGGGACACCACATTAACAGCAGAAGCAACACTCAAGCAAACATTTTCTTGGCTATTAAGAAAAAAAAGCAGACTTTAAACAACTAAGCACATTTGAGTGTAAAGAACAGAAAATGTTCCATCAAAATGAGTACTTGAAAAAAAAGCACTTCAGCTCACCATACAGGCTATAGCTGAGCTGCGGATCCCAGGAAAGGAATGAAAGGGTATCTTCAAGTCAAAATAGATGTCTTGGCCAAGTGATATGAAGGAAACTAAAATGTTGGTAGTGCCCTGATTCTTACTCCTCTCTTTCATTGTGGTTGCAAAAATTCTATAGATGACACAATATTTGCCAGTGCAATATTTTTCACGTGTGCATCTCAGTGAAACCAATTATACCAACCATGCTGCATAGCCATCACTCGTATCTGTTAGCATCATTTCTAGCACCATCAACAACTCAGTGCGTCCTAAACAATGATCCCTCCTCTCCTTCTCTGCTGCTCCTCATGGCCATTGTTAAAGTCTGATCTCTATGCATTTGCCTACTGTCTGTACTTCATTTTGTGATATCATACATTTGTCCTACTGTTACTGATTTATTTTACTCAGCATTATTTTTTCCATGTTTGTTTATTCTGTAACATGTATTAGAACTTCATTTTTTTAAATTGAGCAAATAATACTCCATTGTATGTAAGTACTACATTTTATTTATCCATTCATCTCATGATGGACACTTGGGTGTTTCATTTCTTTCTCCCTTTTTTCTTTGGCTACTGTGATTAGTACAGTGTGTTAGTCTGGGTTGACTAGAGAAACAAATCCAGAGACACTCACATGAGTATAAGAGAGAGAGCTTTATATTAAAGAGTAATTGTATGTTAAGAAAACATCCCATCCCAGTCCAGATCAAGTCTGTAAGTATGATATTCGCCCATATATCTGACACCAGTCTATAAATTCCTCTTCAGACTCATGCAACACATGCAATGATGCTAAATGCAGGAAGATCACTAGCCTGTGGGTGGGAAGTCTTATGGATCCAATGGCGGTGGAAGCATCTCCAGGGCTCTGTCCAGCATCAGCGTGGCTCCATGTGTTTTTCATGATAAAAGATTCTGTTTTCTTCACTGCTTGTAAGTACCCTGAGTGTACACCTCAGAGTGGACTACTCAGGTCATAAGGTACCTCTGCAATTCATAAGATTTTCAGTGTCTAATCTCTCAGAATTTCCTCTTCCTAGGTTGTCCTTATTCTGGAAGCTCTACTTCCAGAAACCCTGGGAGTCCCTGCTGGTATTTGAAACACTGATGACGTAGCTTTAGCTTCTATCATCACAGCAACATGCAAGCCAGCACAGCATGACAAACTGTCAGAAGAATAAACAAAATCAAGTATAGCCAGGAGGCTCCGTGGACGTGAGGATGACTAGGCTGTGTCACATACTTTGGACATGTTATTAGAAGAAACCAGCCCCTGTAAAAGGGCATGACACTTGTTAAAACAGAGTTGGCTGGAAAGAGAAAGACCTTCTAGGAGGTGGATTGACACAGCCGTGGTACAGGGACCTCAAACATAAGAACAATTTTGAGAATGGCACAGGATGGGGCAGTGCAGTGTTTCTTCCTTCTGTTGTGCACGTTGGGTCAGAACCGATTTGATGGCCTCTAACAACAACAAGCTCCATATTTCAGGCTCATTCTTCTTAAACCTTTGTTCTATTTGCTTTGGTAAAATCAGAGGCTGGCGCGTCTACCTGGACACAACTTGCCCTTGGATTCCCCTGAGGAGGCAGGAAGCAGAATTCAGTGAAAAGACTTGATAACACAGTCACTGCAAACTGGGTTTCAGTGACCGGTGGCATCGGAGCCCACGTATATCCTTCTGCTTCTTCAAGAAGTGTGTGTAAGCCTTCCAGGCTAATCTGCTCCCACGAGGTATCTCAGCAGAGGTCTGGAGCCACAGAGATTAACTTCTATTATCAATGCCCGAGAGACATTGGGGGAGGGGGGGTGATACCAGAAAACAAGGGAGGAACACATCGCTAGGCAGGTATTTCTCTCTGTTGTGAATCAATGTGAAAGACCACCTTGATTCCAAGTCTTTAATTGAACATTTGTTTGTCAAATTTAACTTTGAACTTGCCTTTTCAGAGAAGTTTGGTGCACCGTCAATTGAAAGGTCATTTATCTGGTAGAGCCAGGCTGTGGCAAAGGTCTCCACTTAAAAGGCTGTCTCAGCATTTCAAATATTTTGTGTGCACCAGATCAAAGGAGCTTTAGAGCACAAAGGTCATATTTTCAGTGATTTAACTTTTAAAAGTATACATGCTGGGTGTCCTATAAATAAAGCAATTCAGGATAAGTGATGAGCAAACCTTTAAATGGTCAATGGATGGAAAGTAGTTTCCTAAAGGACTGTGTGGCAAGACCAGTGAACAAGAGTTGGCCTCTGAGTATTGCTAGGAAAATGGATATCACTTTTCACAGCAAGCCTCGCAACAAGCCTTTATAGAGGAACTACTATGGTTCGGTCTCTTTTCTCTGCATAACCTCTAAGTCCTGGGTCACTGCTGTTAGAACCCCTTGAGTTGGTTCCGATTCATAATTACCCCACGTACAATAGACTGAAACACTGCCCTGCTCTGCACCAGCCTCACAGTTGGTCTTGTTTGAGCTGTTACAGCAGGCCCTGTGTCACTCCATCCCTTTGACGGTCTTCCTCTTTTGGGGCCCCTTTACTGTACCAAGCATGCTGTCCTGCCCCAGGGGCCTGGTCACACCTGACACCAGGTCCAAAGTTGGTGAGATGAAGTCTCACCATCCTCGTCTTTAAGGAGGATTCTGGCTTTATGTCTTCACAGAAGGATCTCTTTGTTCTTCTGGCAGTACATAGTACTTTCAATATTCTTTTCCACCACCGTAGTTCAAGTGCGTTAATTCTTTGTCAGTCTTCCTTATTCAGTGTCCAACTTTCACATGCATCTGAGGTGATTAAAAACACACTGGCTTGGGTCAGTTGTACTGTAGTCTTCAAAGTAACATCCTTACTTTTCAGCACTTTAAATAGGTCTTGTGCAGCAGGTATACCTAATGTATCCTTTGGTCTCTTGGCTGCTGCTTCCATGAGCACTGATTATGGATCCAAACAAAACGAAATTCTTAAATAACTTCCAGGTTTTCTCTGGTTATCATGATGTTAACTCTTGTTACACTGTGAGGTCCAGATGTGAGAATTTTCGTTTTCTTTACATTGAATTGTAATCTATACTGAAGCCTGCTATCCTTAATTTTTATCAGCAAATATTTCAAGTCCTCCTCAGTTATAGCAAATAGGGCTATGTCATCTGCATATTGCAAGTTGGTAATAAGCCTTCCTCTAAACCCGATGCACATTATTTTTCATATACGCCAGCTTCTCTGATTATTGATTTGCTCAGTATAGAGACTGAATAAGCATGGTGAGAGGATACAACACTGATGCACAACTTTTCTGATTTTAAAACTATTCTGTATTCCTTTGTTTCTGTTCTCACAACTATCTTTTGATTCATGTACAATTTCCACATGTGCTCTGGAATTTACATGGTTCGCTAGGTTATCTAAAGTTTGTTATGATCCACATAGTCAAATGCCTTGGCATAGTCAATAAAACACAAATAAACAACTCTCAGTTATTCTCTGCTTTCAGACAAGGTCCATATAATATAATCAATGACATCTCTTGTTCCACATCCTCTTCTGAATCTGGCCTGACCCTCTGGCAGCTCCCTGTCAATGTACTATTGCAACCATTGCATAAATTCCATAGCAAGAGTAAAAATGTGTTGCTGTTAGTTACCTTCAAGTTTACTTCAATTCATGGGGACCAATTCACAGTGACTCTAATTCACGGTGACCTTAAAGATACCAAAGCAAAAAGTTCCCTAGTTCTGCGCCATCTTCAGGATCATTGATATGTCTAAGTCCCTTTCTTGCTGAAATTATTGTATTAATTCATCTCACTGAGGGATTCCCTTGTTTTCACTGACTCTCCAATTTACCAAATATGATGCTCTATAGAATAGGTATCATCATCACACATTCTAAAGAGGAAAGAAATGAGACTTATAGATGCTGCATTATTTGCTAAGTAGCAGGTATAAGACTTGAAGCCCAATTTTTCTGGTTCTTAAGCCCCAAGTACATTGAATACAAGATTCCTCGTTGATGTCTCTATTATTGTTCCATGTGCAGAAGTTTGAATGAGTACACACATCCAACTCAATTTAATTAGCCAGGCACAGAATCTTAACACATAGCATAAAACATTTGAAAGGACAAAAGAAACCCTAGGCCTTAGGATCTCACAGAAAGTTTGAAATTAGGGTTCCTCAATACTATAAGAGTAATTTTCTTTATAATTTACATGAATTGTGGTGTCAAGAACAACACTGAGAATATGTGAAACTAGGTTAAAACAAGGTATCTTAATTTAAAAGCTCCAGCAGGAGCGGTGGAGTTGGTCAAAATCTGGTTCAAGTCTTAACTCTAAACCTCAAAATTCTCATCTGAAAATTGGAGGGATGATAATAATAATAATAGTAACTCCACCACTCATCTGTCAGTTTTTCTTTCTTTTTTATCGTTTTAGTGACATAAAATTCTCATATCATGCACCTCAATAATTAAGTCATATCACAACACCTGTCAGGTTTTCATGCTGTCATGGCTTGCATGTAGCTATGATACTGTCAACTTTGCCACCAGGATTTCCAACAGCAGATGAATCACTCACAGTGGAACAGGTTGCAGCAGAGCTTCTAGACTGGGGCATTTGGGAAAAGGGTGCAGAGATCTACTTCTGAAAAATAGTCAATGGTTTACATACAACCTCCTCCCTGGGAGACGGACAGCGGAGAAGTGGGTGAGGGAGATGTCGGATGATGTAAGATATGATAAAATAATAATAATTTATAAATTATCAAGGATTCAGGGGGAGGGGAAGGGAGGGGGGGAAATGAGCTGATACCAAGGGCTCAAGTAGAAAGCAGGTGTTTTGAGAATGATGATGGCAACGTATGTATGAATGTGCGGGACACAATTGATGTATGTATGGATTGTGAAAAAAGTTGTATGAGCCCCTAATAAAATTATTTTAAAAAATAGTCAATGGAAACCTTATGAATCATAATAAAACAATGTTCAACTTACCTTGTATACCTTATCAGGAGGGATCAAATGCTAGAGGAGGACATCATGCTTGGTGTAGTAGAGAGCTGCTGAGGCTAAGAGACACTCTCAGTGAGGTAAATCGATGCACTAGCCATGACCATGAATTTGAAAATGCTGGAAATTTTTAGGATGATGCCGAGCCAAGTAATATTTTGTTCTGTTCTATAATAAGATCATCAGAAGTTAGAGTTAACTAGATTGAATCTATCTATCATCTAGCTACTTATTACTACATCACCATTAAAGTTCCATTACTTGGCTATTCAAATATTAGTATCTTTTAGAGTCCATGTGTGTTAAGCTGGGTTCTCTAGAGAAGCAAAATCAGGATTGCTTATATAAAGAGAGAAATTTATATCAAGAAAAATGGCTCACACAGTTAGAGAAGCAGGTAAGCCCAACTTAGTTCAAGTCTGTGTATTATTAGATGTTAAACTGAAGTTTTTTCCTTATTCCTGCAACTTCTAGAGCTGATGGCCCATGAAGCAGGAAGATGAGATAGGAAAACCACAGACTAATAATTGCCAACAGATAAGGCTTATGGCTGGCAATATCAAATGAATCCAAGGTCCAGCAAGCTCTAATAGCTCCTAGGGTTGACAAACAATATGGAATGTTGTTTGTAGCTCTCAGAGCCACCAGGCAATATGGTGGGCCATTGATAGCTTCTAGGCTCAGCCTGCAATATGGTAGTCCATTTGCTCAAAAACTGAAGACTGATGCAACAAATGTAGGATTTAGGCCAGCTCTCAACAGCATCTATTTAAATATGGAGCATGTCACTTCCCTGAGGAAATGTCATCAAGGCTATAACCTGAGTAACTGCTTGGCTCAAAGCAGATCTCATCATGGAGTTGATTATATTATGTTATATCATATCATGGGGAAGGTCTCAACTACCAAACCACTGGGAATCCTGGCTCAACCAAGTTGACACAAACCCCTACAATCATACTATGGTGTAAACACTTTGCCTTGCTCAGATGGCATGTAAACCATTTTCAATCTCAATCACTTTGCCAAATGGTAGATGACTATCAGTCAAGAAAGAGAACTTGCAGCACTTGCAAGTGGAATGGACAGGAAATGGAAAGAGAAAGTGGAGATTGGAATGATGGCAGATGGGTCCTAGAACTGAAGGGAAATGCATGGCTGAGACAAAATCTCTTTGCTTCACAATTTTACTAGGGCCACACCAGAGATAATCAAAGAGTATTCCACACATCCCTGTGATTGTTAGTTCTACATAGTCACGTGGCTAGGCTACGGGGTCCAGTTGCTTTGGTTGCATAAACGATTTGTTCCCCATGGTAACCAAAATCAAATCCAGGGAGTGGCATCATGGAAGAAAAAACATGACAATCTGCTTCCGTAAAGGTCAGAGCCAAGAAAATCCTCCAGAGGCAAAGCTGTGAAAACTTCTTAACCTTAACAAAAAACATTGCAGAAATGAGTCATTGGGCCTGGGACACTTGAAGGTCAATTGGCATGGCATAGTTCACAAAGACAATGGTTTGCATCCTACTTTAAGGAGTACCAACTACAGTCTCAAAACTTATGAGTGGTCATTTATGCTTCAACTCTTCGTCTCTTCTTGTCTAGAGAGAAGGAGCGAAGACAATCAAAGATTGGTGGGGATAACGGTCCAGTTGGACTAACAGACCACATGAAGCTCAGCCTGAATAACCCGGAAACCAGAAGAGCGACATTTGACAACTAGCCAACCACCTTGAAAGGGATCTGAATAGAAGATCATGCTGTTTACCTTGGTGATATCCTAATCTCTTTCTGGCAAACTACATTTCTTTATAACCCAGGTGCAATGCAAGTGATAAAAAAATCACTTTGGGGGGGGGGGGCGTTGCTCATCTAGATTAAAAGCAAAGTTTCCATTGAGAAAAATTTCCCCCTGATGAGAATTTTGGTGGAAGGCGAAGCAGATGTGTGAAGTTTAATGGAAGGTAAGGCTGTCAGCAAAGGAGTAGCTCGTGCTCCAGGCTTCATAAATGGTAAGGTGACCCTTTGATGCTGAAATGATGGAGAAAATCACTGTCATCGCTACCCCACAGAGGCACATATCTGGGATGGGCTCTGCCTCCATAGCAGCTCTGCAAACCAGTGTCCAGTTATGGTCATAGTACCAATGGCAATGACCACTGGGGGGCTCTTGGCTTTATCCCTGCTGTTGAGCCTGCCTTTGTTCATGTCCCTTTTCTAATGCATTATTTTTATTTTGTAAAAATATCCTTCTTATTCTGTAAACTACTAACAGACATCCAATGTATCGTTTTTCTGGCTCAGTTCATTAGAAGCAGTTGAAAGTCCTCCACCAAATGAGCAGTCTGATGGATGTAGCACTCTCCAGACCAACAACATTAGGGGGGGAAGCCACATGGATGCGTATCCAGCCTATTGCTTGTTATTTTATATGAGCATGATAGTTGAATGATGGATTCAGGCTATATATATAGGCTAGTTATATATGACAATATGTAACTATGAACAAAGAAACAAGCTTTAAATTTATGTATGTCTTAAGGTGGTAATGTTGGTGTGTTAGTGTGGGTACTTTAGAGAAACGAATCCACAGAAACTCATGTATAAGAGAGAGTTTTGTATAAAGGTTAACTGTGCATCAAGAAAACATCCCAACCCAGTGCTGTCCAAGCCCACAAGTCCAACATTAACCCATTAACCAATATGTCCAACACCAACCCACAAAGTCCTCCTCCATCTCACAAAACACACCCAATGATGCCGACTGCAGGAAGAAAGCCAAATCAGTGAATGTGTAAGCATCTCAGCGTTGGCAGGGGTCTCCACACGGATGCATCAGGATAAGTCCATATGGCTTCTGCTCGGGGATGTCTTGAAGGAAGTGAGCCTCCTCAGCTAAAGCAGGGAACTGGCTAAGGCAGCTGCATCTTGGTCCGACCATCAGAAAGCAAGAGACCCGAGAACTCGAAAGGCAAGGCTCACTGAGCCATTTATCCCTCTGCCCTTCAATTAACCCCACATGTGTATATCAGCCAGGTTGGCACAATAAACTACCTCAGTTGGGTAAGTGTTAGGCTGCTAACCTCAGCATCAGTGGTTCAAATCCACCTGCTGCTCTAAGAGAAAAATATAAAACTTCCTTCTTTCCTAATGATTTATGGCTTTGGAAACCCAACAAAGGGTTGCTATGACTCCAAATTCACTCGATCACAGTAGGTTGATATGTAGTTAGTTAAAGATATTTAACAAAATCTGCTTCCTTCTAAGACAAGTTGGAAATTCATTCAAGGACACACAGAACTATAATTATAATGTACTTAAATGCTCATCCTGTGTTTGTGTTTCCAGTCTCATTTTTCAAAACACAATTATAGTAATTTATCTAAGTGATCGAATAGATGGATTTGTGGCTTTGTCTTTCTGTACATATGAAAGGGTTTTGTGAAGGGAAATATGAAGATTCTCTAAGCTTTGGTCTTAATGGGTGTGAAAAAGTTGCTGCTGTTGCTAGTTCATGTGCAATCAGCTCCGACTCCTGTGGCCCTGTAAACACCAGCACAACCCACTGACCAGTCCTAAGAGATCTTCATGGATGTTGCATGCTCTAGTCTATTGTGGCCATGGTGTATTCCGAATGTCTTCTAACCTAGGCAACTGACCTCTCATAGGGTTTTCATTGACGGATTTTCAGAAACAAACTCGCTAGGCTCTTCCTAGTCTGTCTAGTTAGTCTGTGAATTCCACTGCAACCTTTCCCTCATGAGTTAGCATGCTTCCAGCATTACTGCAATATGCAAGCCATGCCAATACAGGAACTTGACAGGGAGGTGCAGGGTTAAAACCTTACAGTAAGTGATGGTACCAAGCTCATAAAAATTTTAAGCATTTGCTCATCAAAAGAATTTTTTAATAAAAGAAGCTAAAAGCAGAAGGTTTGGGGATGAATAACAGAAATATGGATGAAATGAGACAGCAGATGATGTAAGATATGAAAACAAGAATAATTTATAATATATCAAGGGTTCATGAGGGTGGGAGGGGGAGGACAGAGGGAAAAAAAGAGCTGATACCAAGGGTTCAAGTAGAAAGAAAATGTTTAGAAAATGAAGATGGCAACATATGTATAAATGTGCTTGATACAACTGATGTATGGATTGTTATAAGAGCCCCCAATAAAATAATTTATATAAAAAAATTAAGTCATAGATGTGCCAAAAAAAAGACTTTTACAAATAGGATAAAAAAGCTTAAACCTGGAAGAACATACTCATAAACCACATATCTTATAGGAATTAAAATAGATAGTAACAACAAAATCACAAATAGACAAATAAAAAGGGCAAAAAACATTCAAATGACCGTGAAACATACTACAAGGTGCTCAACATTTTTAGTCTCCGTTGTTGTTGTTACTAACTGCCATCAAGTCAGTTCTGATGCTTCGTGACCTCATTCACAACAGAACGAAACACCACCTGGACCTCGCCATGTTCACAACTGTTATATTTGAGTCCATTGTCGCAACCACTGAGTCAAACCATTTTGTCAAGGGTCTTCCTTTTTTTTCACTGCACCTACACTTGGTCTCTTCTGACAACATGTCCAAAGTACTGAGTCAAAGTCTCAGCATCCTTGCTTCCAAGGAGCATTCTGGGTACACTTCTTCCAAGAAAGATCTTTTTGTTGTTATGGCTGTCCATGGTTCTTTCAGTATTCTTTGAAAAGGGAGATGCACATTTAGTCACCCTTTGAGTGAGGTGCACGTTTAGTCATCAGAGAGCTGCAATTCAAAACACAATTAGATTCTATTTCACTCCCACTAGAATGGCTAAGATTGGGGGGGGGGAGCATAAAATAACAAATGGTGGTTAGCGTGTGGGAAAATTAAGCCACATCTATTGCTGGTGGATGTGCAAAATGGTGCAGCTGTTATAGAAAAAAGTGCGATGGTTTCCTCAAAAGCTAAACTGGAATCTACCATGTTGTTGCTCGGTGCCATCAAGTCAGGTCGGACTCACCGGAACCCTGTGCACAGCAGACCCACACACTGTCAGTACCTGCGCCATCTTCACAATTGTGGCTATGCCTCAGCCCACGTTTGCAGTCACTGTAGCAACTCATCTCACGGAAGGCTGCCCTCTTTTCCACTGCCCCTCTACATTACCAAGCATGATGCCCTCTGCCAGGGACTGGTCTTTCCTGATAACATGTCGAAAGTATGTAAGATGAGGTCTTGTCTTTCTTTCCTCTAAGGAATATTCTGGCTGTACTTCTTCTAAGACAGACTTGTTTGTCCTTTTGGCCATCCATGGTACTTTCAATATTCTCCACCAGCACCATAATTCAAATGATTTACTTGTCTTTGGTCTTTTTTTTTTTTCGATGTCCAATTACACATGTTTTATGAGGCAATTGAAAATTTCATGGCTTTGGTCAGATACACCTTAGTCCACAAAGTAAAGTTCCTGATTTTTAACACTTTAAAAAGGTCCTATACAGCAGATTTACCCAAAACAATGCATCTTTTGATCTTTTGGCTTCTGCTCTTATGAGCATTGATTGGTGATCCAAGCCAAATGAAACCCTTGACACCTTCAATTCTTTTAAAAATACAGTTATGAATCTCTATTATTGATCATGCTGAACATGAATGGATTAAATTACCAATCAAGAGATAGAGTGTAAATGGATTAAAAATAAAACCAATATATTGCTTACCAGGGACACACTTTATACACAGATAAATAAATAAATATTAAAAATCAGATGGAGAAATATAAAAAAATCAGTACCCAAAATACAGGAGAAATAGCAATATTAATTTCAAATAAAATAGGCCTTAACTCAAAATCCATAAGACATTGGCATTATAGAAGGATTAAAGGGTCAATCCATTAAGAACACATAGCGACAATAGATATTTATGTACACAATGACAGAGCTCCAAAACACATAAAACAAACTCTTAACAGAATTGACAAAAGAAAGCGAGAGTTCTACAATGATAGTGGGGGACTCGGACACACCACTTTCAACACTAGACACACCAATTAGAAAGAAACTCAATAAAAATACAAAATATTGAATAACGCAGGTATTGGGGGACGGGCTTTCTCGAGCAGCCAAACCAGGGAAGCTTATTTATGTACAATAGTTGTTGCAGTTGTTGTTAGGTGCCGTCAAGTTGGTCTTGACTCCTAGTGGCCTCGTGTACGACAGAGCGGCACTGCCTGGTCCTCCTCACAGTTGCCTGTCGTCGCTGCTCCTCACCGCCTGCCCTCCTCCCATTGTTCAGTCCACCTGTTGAGGGTTTTCCTTTTGTCTGCTGCCCCAACACTTCACCAAGCATCATGTCCTCCAGGGACTGGTCTCTCCTGACAATATCTCCAAAGCACGTGCGATGAACTTCCCCATCCTTGCCTCTAAGGAGAAATCTGTCTGTGCTCCTTCAAGGAGAGACCTTTTCGTCCTTTTAACAGTCCATGCTACTTTCAATATTCTTAGCCGGCACCACAATTCAAATGCATCGATTTTTCTTTGGTATACCTTATTTAATGTCCATCTTTCACATATATATGTGGAGACAATTAAAAATACCAAGACTTGGATCTGGTGCACCTTAGTCCTCAAAGTAATACCTTTGCTTGCTTTTTAACACGCTGAAGAGGTCTTGTAGAGCAGATTGACGCGATGCAACGCATCATTGAATCTCTTCTTTGAGCTCCTTCTTCCATGAGCATTGATTGTGAATCCAACCAAGCGAATATCCTGGACGGCTTCAATCTTTACTCCATTTGCCACGATGTTACCTACTGGTCCAGCTGTCAGGATTTGGGTTTTCATGTATCTATAGAGAGAAGTTTATTTCAAAGGAATGGCTCACCCAGTTGTAGAGGAGGACAAAATGAAATTTTTGATCATTTCAACCTTTTATCCATTGATCCGAACGTGTCTTTTGGTCCAGTTGTAAAGATTTTGGTTTTCTTTATGTTGAGTTATAATCCAAACTAAAAGTGCCAGTCTTTAATCTTCATCAGGAAGTACTTCAAATCCTCTTCATTTTTAGCAAGCAAGGTTCCACATGAATACACTGAATTGATCTAGAATTCTCATTCTTCTAGATGCTATCTGTAGCTCGTTATGATCCAGAGTAGAATGTCTTCGTACAGTTAATAAAGCATGCATGACTATAGTTCTGGTATTCCCTGCTTTCATCTAAGACCCAGCTGGTCTCAGCAATGTTATCCTTTGTTCTGTGTCTTCTGCTGAATCTTGCCTGCATTTCTGGCAGCTCTCTGTCAATGTACTGCTGCGACTGTTATCGGCTGGTTGTTTTCAGCAAAATTCTACTCGCATCTGGTATTAATGATAATGTTCTATAATGTCCACATTGTGCTGGGTCACCTTTATTTAGAATCTACAAATACAGACCTCTTCCAGTTGGTTGGCAAGGTAGTGTCTTCTAAATTTCTTTTCATAGGTGAGTAAGTGTTTCCAGTACTTTGTCAGCTTATTGAAATATTTCAACTGTTATTCGGTGAATACTTGAAGGCTTGTTTGTTGCTAATGCCTTCAGTGTAGCTCAGACATCTTTCTTCATTGTCATTGGCTCTTAATAATGCTACCTTTTGACATGATTGAGTGCCAACCAGTTCTTTTGGTCCAGTTATTCAGTGTATTCCTTCCATATTAATGTGTTGCTTCCTGAATTATTCAAGATTTTGCCCATAGAATCCTTCAAAGTCTTAAATATTTTCTTCAGTTCTTTCAGCTTGGGATATACTGAGCTTGTTCATCCATTTTGACTTTGTAACTCCAAGTCTTAACTCCATGTCATTGCACATTTTATAATAATACTTTATTTTGTCTTCTTTAGCTGCCCTTGGAAGTTTCTTATTAAGCTCTTTTATGTCTTCCTTTCTTATATTTAGCTATTTTACCTTTAAGAGTAAGTTTCAGAGTCTCCTCTGACAGCGAATTTTTTTCTTTTCTTTCTTTCTTGTCTTTCTAATGGCCTTTGCTTTTTTTCATGTAGGATGTTCTTGATGTCTTCCCACAGCGTGTCAGGGATTGCGTCATCACCGTTCAGTGCAGTAAACCTGTTCTTCAGCAGTTGTCTACATTCGGGAGGATAATACTCAATGTCATAGTTTGGCTCTTGTGGACTTGTTTTAATTTTCTTCAACTTCAACCTGAACAACCTTAATTATAGAAACTGGTAATGAACAAAAATATCAAAATGTGAAGCTGTTGCTTGTCAACACATTCTTCATCTCTCAAAAAGCCACTACCATTGAATCCATGCCAACTAATAGTGACCCCATGGCACAGGGTAGAACTGCTGATGTGAGTTTTTGAGACTGTCACTCTTTACAGGAGTAGAAAGCCCCATCTTTCGCCCACAGAGTGGCTGGTGCATGTAAATACCATGGCATCAGCGCTTCATCTAGGTCTATATATACTTCTGAAGTGCGGTTTCCATCTTTTCTACCTTCCACTTGAACAATTTGGCTCTCTATGATTTACGCTGTATAAAAATGGCAATTTTGACTTCTTCAAGGAAATCAAATCATGTTTCTTTTAAGTATGCTTTGAGTTTGTGTAACAACAAAAAAACATGTCAGAAGGGGGAATATCAGGCTGTTAGGGTAACTGGGGTAACATTTACCCCAAATTTTCACAGGATGGCCCTTGGAACCCTCAAAAAATGAACAAGTGCATTGTCATGATAGAAAGAAAAAGTTCTCTTTCCCACTTCTCTGGAATTTTTCCGTATTAATGAAATTTTTAATTTTCTTAAAAATCTCTTTCTAAGAACCCCTCATGTTCTTCTTGGGACCTTTGAGAAGATCCATGAGACAATGCTTTTGGACTCTCCATAACCTTTGAGACTGCCACCTGTCTTTAATTTCACTGGTCCAGCAGCCCCTTCAGAAGCCACTGTTTTGATTGGACCTTTTAAAGACAAATCTAGTACTCATAATTTCTCTGTACCTACCCACTAGTCATAGAGACTGACATGTTTGAACATGGGTAGCTTGGAATAAACCTGTGTGTGTATGAATTGGAACCTTAGTAGCAATAAGTTTTGCTGAGCTTCATTCAATGTTGCAACAGCATAATAGCAAGCAAAAATATGTGAGTATTTACACAGGTACATATGTATGCTACATAGATATGGAAAGGCATATGGAAGTACATGCCAGTATGTATATGGATATACTTGGGCATTTACATATAAACATATAATAGCAGCCCAACACATAACTACTATGCCACCAAGACTATCTATCCATCTATCTATCATCTATCATCTATCTAATGCAAAGAAGAACAAAATCCTCACAACTGGACCAATAGGTAACATCATGATAAATGGGAAAAAGTTTGCATTATCAAGGATTTTGTCATGCTTGGATTCACAACCAATGCTCATGGAAGCTTCAGTCAAAAGATCAAAACACATATTGCATTAAGTAAATCTACGACTGAAACCTCTTCAGAGTATTGAACAGTAAGGATGTTACTTTGAGGGCTAAGGTGTGCCTGATCCAAGCTATGGTGTTTTCAATTAGCTGATATGCATGTGAAAGTTGGACACTGAGTAAAGAAGACTGAAGAAGAATCTATGCAATTAAATTATGGCCCTGGTGAAGAATATTAAAAGAACCACGGACTGTTAGAAGGACAACCCAGTCTGTCATGGAAGAAGTATGGCCAGGGGGCTCCCTAGAGGCAAGTATGGCAAGACTGCACCTTACATTTTTTAGCATAGTGTCCCTAAGAAACATTATACTTGCTAAAGTGGAGGAGCATAGGAGAAAAAGGAAGCCCCCAGTGAAATGAATGGATGCTGTGGCTGCAACCCTGGGGTCAGGCCTAGAGACCATTGTGAGGCTGGTGCAGGGCTGTGCAGTGCTACATTCTGTTGTGCACAGGGGCTCAATGGGCCAGAACCGACTTAATCTAACAGCAACTCACAACAACAGATAGATATATTTTATTATATTTGTATAATAAGGCATAGCTCGCTGCCATTGGGCCAATTTTGACTCATAGTGACCCTATAGAACAGGGTAAGAATTCCCTACTTGGGTTTCCAAGACTAACTCTTTCCAAAAGGAGAAAGCCTTAGGTTTCTCCCATGGTAGTCTTGAATTGCCTTCTGGAAACTGCTCCCAGATGTGGTGCAGTGTCCTAAAGGTTTCTGTTTACCTTGGCAGTGTGATACAACTGGGCTTCTGAAGAGCAGTCCAATGCAGTGCCCCACGGTCACAGAGGGTGCCTTTCCCGTACCAAGAACCATCAGAAGGGAATGCAAACTCCAGCTAAGAACAGTGCAGACAGAGTTCTGGGTAGAGTAGTGATGCCCGAGCAAAGGAGAACGTAGATGTCAGAGAAGCCAGCAAACATGACCTATGAGAAGAAAGGACACCATACCTCCTCCTGCCAACCAGTGGCACTTTCTAAGACGTCATGCATTAAATGTATACACACTTTAATTTGAAGAGGCGATTGTGACTTGTCAGAGGAAATCCTCAATTGGCTCTGCTTATGTTGAATTGGGTGGATGCAGGGTGGGGGTGAGGGTGAGGGTGGGGGCAGTGTTAGTCCAGGGGTGGAATTCTTGCCTCCCATACTGGACACCAGAGTTCAATTCCCAGCAATGCACCCCACAGGCAATCACTATCTGATAGTGGAGGCCTGAGTGTTGCTGTGAAGCTGGACAGGTTTCAGTAGCGCTTCCAGAACAAGGTGGACCAGGAAGCAAAGCCTGGTGACTTGCATCTGAAAACCAGGCAATTAAAATTTTATGCATCACTAGAGTTTTAGCTTGATGTCCATGAGGTTCTGTGAGTACCGATCACTTCCATGGCAGCTAGCGACACATCGAATTTACAAGGCTATTCTCTGCCCTCCAGGTAAGACTTGAGATGTAAATATAAAAACAAGGTTCCATATTTGGATGTCTGATCTGAATTCGGGGCCTGAGATCCACCCCCTACAGAAGCTGGACTAGTAAGACGGCGAATTCTAAACCTTCACTCAAGAAGTTATAGAATATTATTTGTCATACAAATCACACTTACTGTCATGGAGTCAATTTGGACGCCTAGCAATTTGGACTGCTGTCCTCCTACAGGACAGAGTGGAATTGTCCCGGTGGGTTTCTAAACTGCAAATCTTTATGGGGGCAGAAAGCCTCAACTTCGTCCTATGGAATGGCTGACAGATTAAAGCTGCTCTTGTGTACAGAATCCACTACACTACCAAAGGTGACATTCCTTGTCACGGGTGATGCCTTTTAAACTCTGGAGCCCATCTATTCACAAGGAGACCTGAGGTTCTGCAATAATGATTGTCTGTTTGTGTTTATTGGGACTTTGATGTTAACCTTCAGAAACACAAATATATTGCGAGTGCCTCTGAAGTCACAGTATTATTAGACCACCTTATCATCAGAAAATGGCAGCATTCAACTTTACTCTTTATCTCAGGATACCCTAAGACCACCCCCCCACCCCCACCCCCGCTCTAAGGGGCCTTTATAATACTCAAGCTTGAGAGACACTGTTATGATAGAGAGGCCAGAAGGCCTGTGTCTGAGTCCTGGTCATTGTCTTCCCACTAGTGATTGACTTATCCTCTAGTGATTGTTGCAGATAACAGATAAACACACTAAAACATAAAGCGCCAGCTGTAAATTATGAGGCTTTCAGAATGATTGTTTCTACTGTGATCCAAACCCAGTGCTATAGAGCATGTTTTGTCCTTCATATGCTATTAACTATCCAAGATATTCAAGATGTCTTCGTTGCAATTGTGTGTGTTGCTATGGAGGATGCTGTTATGTGTGATGTTAGGTGCTGTTGAGTCATTTCTGGTTCATAGTAACACACGGAACACGGAACACGGAACACGGAACACGGAACACCGCCGCCCGGTCCGGTGCCATCCTCACAATTGTTCCTCCGTTTCATGCAGCCACCGTATCGGTTCATCCTGCTGCTTTCCCATGCATGATGTCTTTCTCCAGTTATAGAGGATAAACACGCCAAATTCAAATATGTTTAAACTCACTGCCATCGAGTTGATTCCGACTTACAGGGACAGAGTGTAGCTGAGGGTCAAAAGCCTAAGCTTTCTCCAGAAAAGTGACTGGTGGTCTTGATCAGCTTCCCTTGTAGCTAGTAGCTCAATTCAGAGCCCACCATGCCACTAGGGCTTTATGGAAGGCTTTATTTATTTTTTAAGTCTTAAACAGGAGAAAAAAACAACACAAAATCACCCAGATGAGCGACACCATTGGTATGAGATCATAATGGTAGTCAAAGGTTTCACAGCCACATGGCTAAATTACATAGCACGCAAAACAGAGGAATTTTGTCATAAATGCTTGATTGGTGGCCGATCAACTCATGAGAGTCATAGGAATGATTCATGATAAGTTGGCTGTGGTACCCCAACTTCCACCAAGGGCCCACCCAGCAAGTTTCCAGAAGGCCAGCGGAAATAGCCTCCTCCTGGCCTGGTCAACAAGCACAGTCTGTCTCAGGTTAAAGCTTTTTACTGTGCCAATTAATGGCCAGAAACCACTCATTGGAGGCTGAACCTGTGTGGAGACTCCATATGGATTTAACTGCAGCCTTCAGAAAATCCAGTGCTCAGAATGGAAACACAATTTAGCACACTGTGTGTGTGTGTACAAGCTTCTCTGTGAATGAACACACAGATTTTGAATAGAAAAATGAAACTACGTCTAACATTAAAGTTATAATCATAAAAGTCTCTCTATTTCCATGGCAAAAGAAACACTAAAAAGAAGAGGAAAAAAAAATCCCCGCAATCTCTTGCTCATCGAGAGCACATCATGTGTTAGGCAGGGTTCTCTAGAGAAACAAAAGCAGGACACTTATGATTATAGATAGAAGATAGGTAGGTAGATAGATAGATAGATATATAGATAGATAGATTTATACAGTGAGAAGGAATATAACAGCTAATTTATCCACACAGCAGTACAGAGGGCTCAGCTCAACTCACTTCCATGGAAGAGTTAATATACTGGTAGTCTTCAACTGGGCTGCTGGGTCCATGATCAAGGAAGCAGACAGTGGAGTCCTCCCTCAGATAAGACAAGCAGAGTCTGCCCACAGGCAGCAAATAGCAGGGTGGGTCAGCAACAGTAGCTCAGGAGCTTATCAAAGCAGGCCCAGATGGGATATTGAATGCAAGGAATGCAAGGGGCCAGAATCCACCAGCCTCAAGCGCAAGTCATGTATGCACCAGCAGCATGGCATGAGCCACAGGCAGTGTGGCTCACAGGTTGAGGTACAGAACTAGCTAAAGCAGCAGCACGCTCCAGCACGTTCCAATCACCAGAGAGCAAGAGGGGGGGCGGGGGTGGGCCTTGACATACCATTTATCTCTTTGACTTCCAAACTGCAACCTAATTAATCTCACATGTTCCTATTGGCCAGGTTGGCACAATAAGCTAACTATAAAGCATCAGTTTATATAAACTGGGATTGCTATTTTGGAAAACTCTTTGGAGCTTAAATGAAAATGAGTTCAAGCCAGCCTGTAGCAGTGGGGATGGGGTGGAGGATGAGGATAGAGGAAATCAATTATCTCTCTTTGCTCAGTTAAAGAGCTTGATGTCTTGCTTACATGGGATCTTGATTCTGGCTCATGGCCTAGGACATCGAAGCATGTCATAGCCACTTGGGGAACAAGATGATTACCTATTAAATTGAGTGAAAAGTCAATCAACAATATTTCATTAAAATAAAAGATGCAATTTAGCTCTCCCAATGATATGCTTATGCAGAAAGCATAGAAAACCCAATAAAATGCCTGGAAGGTTCCTAGCCAGAGGCATAAATGATACCTTCATTTAGAGCGGCAGAAATACTTTAAAGAGTTATTCATAGGAAGGGCAAGGAGTATGCTGCCTCCCCCCTCCTTCCCCCACCCCAATTGCTCCTAATCTCCTGAATAATCTTTACATTGCTTTTTTTCTGAAGATATTTAAACACATGTTCAAAGCAAGGTATATGAATAAGAGATAATAAGTGAGTTTGACCCTTTTGAATTCGTCACTTGAGGTTCTAGGAGTTAACCAGTGATTTCAAAACATAAATAATGGCTTCAAAAATGTTGTGGAAATGGAAATAAAAGATAAAGGAATTTTCCCACAGAATCTTTGAAGCCCCTTGTTTAAAGCCGCTAGGAGAGCAGGCTTCTGAACTTGACTATAAAGGATCCAAGATGCACCGACCTGATTACTTGTTTAAACCAGGCTTTTAGCTACCAGAGAAGGCCTAGGGTTAATCCTTTTTACACTCTATTCTCAACTCTGAAGAATACTAGACTATTACAAAAATTCAGAAAATTAAAATGAAACAGTGGCCATCAATTAAACTCTGGTTCATGCCCATGTCACGTGTGTCAGAGTAAAACTACTTTGTAAGAATTTAAAGGACTGATTTCTCTCAGAAATACATGGATAAATCTTTCTTCAGAAAATTTTATAGGTGAACTTGAGCCTCCAACTTTTTGGTTATGAGCTAAGCAAATGGTTTGCAAAACCCAGCGCCAAACCCCAGACTAAACTCACTGCCACTGAGTCAATTCTGAATCATAACCACCCTGTAGGCCAGGGTAGAACTGTCCCTGTGGGATTCAGGCACTGTAACCCTTTACAGAAGTAGGAAACCCCATTTTTTCTCCCATGGAGCAGCAGCTGGTTTCAAACTGCTGGCTCTGCAGTTAGCAGTCCAACAAGTAACCACTGCATCACCAGGGCTCTACCAGACTCTCCAAAGTTTAAATCCCCTCTCAAAAACAAACAAACAGAGCTCTAGAGTCAATCAGGACTTATAGTGACTCTATAGGACAGAGTCAAACTGTCCCTGTGTGTTTCAAAGACTAACTCTTTATGAGAATAGAAAACTTCACTTTTCTTCCAAGGATTGGATGGTGGTTTCAAACTTCTGACCTTGGGATTAGCAGCCTACAACACCACCAGGATTCCTTGAGTGCAACCCATAGTGTTTTTAAATAAATGACCATATTTCTGAAAGTAACTAATAATGATTTGGTTATGTGTTCTCAGCCAAGTGCAATAGGAGTTGTTTATTTATGATTTATATGCAAACATACTGACTTACATATTGACATAAAAAAATCATTCAACTGTATGGAAGGATACACATTAATTCCAATGCTGCTTCTGCTCCATAAAATGTTTTTGAAAGTCCTTTTGCTGAAATTTACTTAGCAAACTCTAACAGGATAGCCTGGAGTTGCAATCTTGAATGATTCTATAGGCAAAATATTGAATGATGCACGGAGCATCAAGTGAAGATGGAAACAATGCACGCACACAGTCACCGTAGCAACAAAGAACTAGTCGACACGCCACCATTTCAGGAGGTAGCAGATGAGCAAGAACTAATTGGGTTGAAGAAGTTCAAGCTGCACTGGAGGCATTGGCCAAGAACAAGGCCCCAGGAATTGGAATACCAATAGAAATGTTTCAACAAACCGATGAAGTACTAGAAGCACTCAGCCGTCTTTGCCAGAAAATTTGGAAAAGAGCCACTCGGCCAACTGTTGATGAGTAGAGATAGATATTTTTACTCATTCTAAGGAAAGGTGACCCAACAAAATGCTTCACCTAAGATCCCTGCAAAATACTGCTCACGGTGATCCAATACTGGTTAAAGCAGTACTTTGAATCCATCCCAGATTCAGAAGAGCAAATGGAATAAGAGAGATAACTACTGATGTCAGATGGATAGTGATTGAAAGCAAAGAATACCAGAGAGATGTTTACTTGTGTTTTCCTGACAATGCCAAGGCATTTGACTCTGTGGCTCACAACAGACTGGATAATCTTGAGAAAAATGGGAATTAGCAGTTCACTGTGTTCAGTCAGAATTTGTACATGGAGCAAGAGGCAGCTGTGCAAGCAGAACAAGGGAATGCTGCAGGTGTTAAAATCAGGAAAGGTGTGCTCAGGGCTATATCCTCTCACCACACTTGTTCAATCTCCACCCTGAGCAAATTATCAGGAAATCTGGATTATATGAAGAAGAATGTGGCATCAGGATCAGAAAAAAGGCTTACTAACAACCTGTAATACGTAGATGACACTACCTTGCTGGTTAAAAATGAAGAAGACTTGAAGCATTTGCTGATGAGGATCAAGGACTGCAGCCTTCAGTTCAGATGACAACTCAATGTCAAGAAGACCCAAATCCTCACAATTGGACCCATAGGTAACAGCATGGTAAGTGAAGAAAAGGTTGAAGTTGTCAAGGATTTTGTCTCCCTTGGATCCACAATCAATGCTCATGGAAGCAGCAGTCAAGAGATCAAAAGTTGTCTACCATTGGGTAAATGTGTTGCACAAGACCTCTTTAGACTATTGATGAGCAAGGATACTACTTTGAGGACTAAGGTGCTCCTGATTCAAGTCATGGGATTTTTTGTTGTCTCATCTGCACGTGAAAATTGAACACTAAATAAAGAAAACTGAAGAACTGATGCATTTGAATGTGGTGCTGGAGAAGAATATTGAAAGTACTTTGACCTGCCAAAAAGGACAAATAAGTCTTTCTTGGAAGAAATACCGCCAGAGTGCTCCTTAGAGGCAAGGATAGAAATATTTTGTCTTACATACTTTGGACAAGAGAGACTGGACCCTGGAGAAGGACATCTTGTTAGCTCAGGCAGAGGGGCAGTGGAGGAGAGGAAGTCCGTCAAGGGGGTGGATTAACACTGTGGCTGCAACAATGGGCTCAAGCATAGGACCATGAGCCAGGATGGCGCAAACCAGGCAGTGTTTTGTTCTGTTGTATATGAAGTCACTCTGGGTCGGAACCAACTCGATGGCACCAACAGCATCGTCAACAAGGGGATTGCCGAAATCTCTAGGTGGTCCAGTTTGTATTCCACCACTGCCCTAAATGTTGGCAGTTCCCACATTCCACTCAACAGTACTGCAGAGGAAAAAGCCGGTCAATCTGCTTCTGCTGAGATTACAGGCGAGAACACTCCTTGGAGTAGTTCAACTCAGTAACACCTGGCATCTCCCTGAGTCAGAATAGACTGGTGGCAACAAAGAACAGCTGAAAATTCTCAATTAGACATTCATCGCTAGATTACCAATAACACCAGACGAGAAATCCCAATAATCCACTGCTTTCTATATTTTTGGAGGAGACATCCTAGTGCTTGAAAAGTGCATTAGATCAAGAAAAGGAGATGTGCCATTTGCCAGCACAGTGAAATTCATCCACCATCCTGAAACACCCCAATAGGCCCTAAGAAGATAAAACAAAAGAAAGAAAGAGAGAAAGAGAGAGAGAGAGAGAGAGAGAGAGAGAGAGAAAGAAAGAAAGAAAGAAAGAAAGAAAGAAAGAAAGAAAGAAAGAAAGGAAACCTACTGTGTAGCATTGATTCCAACCCACATGGACCATATTTAAGATTTCCAACCCTATAAATCTTCCTGGGAGCAGTAAGCATCAGCTCTTGCCTGTAGAGTAGCTGTTGAGTCTGAACCACCAACCTTGAGATTAGCAGTCAAAAGCTTACCTGACAATACCACCAGACCCTGAGAGGGTCCAAAAAAGAGCAATCCGTTTAAAGTTCTCCCAAGGGACTTGGGAATGATTTAAAGAGGTGGCAATGGGTGCATATAAAAACCGACCCCAGAGGAAGAGGCAAAGACAGAAACTCATTGCAATTCTGGGGGTTTGTGGAAGACCTCATGGAGGTGCTAGAATTTGAGTTGAATGGATATTAGTAAATAAAAAGGAGTACGACACTAAAGATTCAAGAAGATGCTAAGACACTTAATGAATTTCTTTTAATTCATCGGTTAATTAAACATTGATTGAATTCGTGTATTGAACCAAGCCCTGCAGGTACAAAGATCAGGAAAACATACTAGCATTAGTTTCTCAACTGCAGCATTGTTGACATTTTAGACTTGATAATTCATTGTCGCAGAGCCTGGCTACCCTTTTCAGTAGAAGAAGTTAAGTAGCATCTGACCTCTCCCTACAAAACTTCCATAGATCTCTCAGAGTTGTCACAAGCAATGATATTTTCGTACACTGCCCTATGTTCTCAGGATATGGAATTGTCCTGACTGGAGCTACTGCTCTAGAGGAGCAAGACAAAAGTGACAGACAACGCAGAGGGATGATGCTATGATGGAGACACGCAGGGAGCACAGAGGAAAAGTCCCATACCCATGCATACCAGGAGGAAGTGCAACTGATTCTAATGTCGAAGAGTCAATATGAGTTATGAAAATCTAAGTTTCAGCTCAAAATATCAACTTTATGATAACAACCCCAGTTATATGGAGATGGCCAAAGAGCACCCATAATCTAGTTTGTTGCACATTTGGAAAGATGTGGAAACCACTTCGTGTCTCAGTTACCTAGAAATGTCATAACAAAATATACCACCAATGTGTGTCTTTAAAGAAAAGAGATTAATTTTTTTGCAGTTCAGAGGTCTAGAACTCTACCATCAAGGTGCAGCACCCGGGGAGGTCCTTTTCTGTCCATTTCACTTTCTAGTAACTGAAAATGCATTAAGCTCCTAGACGTATAGATGCATCTGCTATGTGTGTCTTCCCTGGTGTGGGTCTCTCTATCAATTCTGCTTTTTCTGTAATTCAGGAGAGATTAGATTTAGAACCAACTTTCTACTCCCATAAAGAATTGCAGGCTCACAAACGCATAGGGGCAGTTCTGCCCTGTCTTATAGGGTCCCGCTGAGTCGGCAGCCACTCTATGGCACTGAGTTTTTTGTTTTCTTCGTCAGTGTGGCTAAGTTAACATAACAAGAAAAAAAACTGTCTCTTTCCATACAGGGTCATATCTACAGATACAGGGCTTTGATTTCAACACAAATTTTGTGGGGACACAATTCTAGAATTGGAAGTTAAAGTTCAGGACGTTTGTGAAATGAAGGAAAAATGCACAGGAACAAAGGACAAAGATGAGCCAGTGGCAAAGGAAAGCGCAAAGGGGAGACTTTAACATATGAAAAGCCGAAGGTTTGAGTCTGAGGAAAATAGAGGCGACACTCTGGATTCTGGCAGCAGGTGGGGGGACGTAATGGGCCTAATTTAGCTCCTCCAGGAGTCAAGGTTTAAAAGTCCGCACATAAACTAGGAGAGACACACAAAGTCCAAGTAACTCAGATAGCTAATTCAATCTTGAAGAGAAACAAGGGTAGAAGCCTGGTTTTGAGATGTCAGGGTTAGAGAAAGATAGTTGTTTAGGAGACTAAGATACAAAGGTATCTGTAGCCCAAAGAACATTAAGAAAGGAAGCTATAAGGGAGAAGGACCCAGAACAAAGCAAAAGGCAGGAGAAAAGACTGTCTGCTTAGGCTAGCATGTGGTGGTCATGCTGTGCCGTTGTTACTACAGCAGTGAGTATAAAATGTGCTTCAGTTAGAAAATCACATTTTTGCAATCTTGGAGCACTGTGGAAGCAATACGGTCTAACAGTATCCCACTGGGATTAAGTACATTCTAACTCGCAATAGGAAAGAATAGAACTGTTCTTGGAGACTTCCCAAAGTGCACATCTTTCTGGTAGCAGACAGCTTCATCTTCTCACTCCAATCAGGTCTGTGGCTCCTGTCAAGTCAGTTAGGGCTCATAAGGACCCTATGGACCACAGTTTAAGCCCATGTTGCAGCCACTGTGTCTACCCATCTCGCTGAGGGTGTGTGGTACTTTTATAATCTGTTGTCAATTTGATACTTAAGAGTGAAAGGGTGGAGTTAGCCTGTCAATCAGGTTACAGCTTGCTGGCCTCATTTGGAGGTGCTAAGGAGATAAATAACTTGCTGGAGGCGGGACCCACGCTCACTCCCTGTGAGTCATTCCTGTGGACAAGACACATGGAGCTATGCTAGCTCTAAAGGGGTCTCCAACCCCTGCCGGCTCTGAACTGCTTCCACTGCCACTGGATCCATAAGAGCTTGCACCCACTGCTCTGTAATCTCCCTGCATTCAGCATCATTGCATGTGTTGTATGAGTCTGAAGATGAATTTATAGATTTCTATCGGACATTGGGCTAATATCAGACTTATGACCTTGATGTAGACTGGGCTGGGATGTTTTCTCAATATTCAATTGCTCTTGTATATAAAGCTCTGTTTTTTACATATAGATGAGATTATGAATTTGTTTCTCTTGCCTACCCAGACTAACACAGGGTCTTTCTTTCTCACTACCCTTCTACTTTGCCAAGCATAATGCCCTTTTCCAGGGACCACTCTCTCCTGATAACATGCCCACCGTACATAAGATGAAACCTCACCTTCCTGATTTCTAAGCAGCTTTCTGCCTGTACTTCTGCAACAGATTTGTTTATCCTTTCAGCAATATTCTTTGCCAGCAGTATAATTAAGTTCATCAATACGCCTTTTATTTATTCAATGTCCATCTTTCACATGCATATGAAGTATTTGAAAACACCATGGCTGTGGTCAGGCAGCACTTAGATATCAAAATAACACCCATGCTTTTCAACACAAAGGCAACAGATCTGTTGCCTGCTGCTTCCATAAACCTTGATTGTGGATCCAAGCAAAACAAAATCTTTGACAACTTCAATTTTTCTCCAGTTATCATGATGTTACTTAACTGCTCCTGTTGTGAGGAATTTTGTTTTCTTTGCATTGAGTTGTAATCCATACTGAAGGCTACAATCCTTGAGGTTCATCGGACCTTCAAGTCCTCTTTAAGTAAGCAAGGCTCTGTCATCTGAATGTTGCAAGATGTTAATAAGCCTTCCTCCAACCCTGATGCCACACTTCTCTTCATATAAGCCAATTTCTCTGATTATTTGCTCAACATACAGGTTGAATAAGTATGGTGAGAGGCTATCACCCTGACACACACCTTTCCTGATTTAAACCATTCAGTATTCTCTTGTTCTGTTTGCACATCTACCTCTGGAACTATATACAGGTTCCAAACATAGACCAATATAGTGTTCTAAGACTCCCATGCTTCTCAAGGATACCCATAGTTTGTTATGATGCACACAGTCAAATGCCTTAGTGTAGTCAATAGCGTACAGTAGCTATCTTTCTGATGGTCTCTGTTTTCAGCCAAGATACATCTGACATCAGCAATGACATCTGTTTGACTTTCTCTTCTGAATCCAGTCTGAACCTCTGGCAGCTTTCTGCTAAAGTACTGCTGCAGCCATTGTTGGAGGATCTTCAACAAAATTTACTTGACTGTGATATTTTTCTATAATGTAAGCATTCTCTTGGGCCATCTTTCTTTGGACTGGGTACGAATATGGGTATCTTCCGGTCAATTTGCCAAATAGCTGTCTTCTAAATTCCTGGCATAGATGAGAGTGTTTCCAATGTTTCATCAGTGAAACATTTCAATTGATATTCCATCAATTTCTGGGGCCTTGTTTTTGGCTAATGCTGTCACTATAGCATTGGACTTCTTCCTTCAGTACTATTGGCTCTTGCTTATAAACCTCTTGAAATGGTTGAATGTCTATTAGCTCTTTTTGGTACAGTGACTGTGTATTATTTCCATCTTATTTTGATGCTGCCTAAACATTCAATCGTTTACTACTGAAACTGGAGGTTTAAATTTTATCTTTATTTCTTCCAGTCTAACATATGCTGTGGTGCTCTTCCTCTCTGATTTTCTAACTCTAGGTCTTGGCACACCTCATTATAATATTTTACTTTCTATTATAATTCATTATGTATTTATAATTTGTATATTATTTAATATGAAGTCACGCTGCCCTTATAATTTTTGTTTAGCTCATTTTTTTAAGATTCTTAGTTTTGCTATAACAGATGAAGAGTTTTAAATGAGCATTTATTTTCTCAGAAGTGTGGGAGGCTCGGAGTTAGAATTCAGAGCATCAGCTCTAAAGAGAGACCTTTTCTCTCTGGGGGCTTTGGGGAAAGGTCTCTGTCTTCTTTCAGCTTCTCTTCTTGAGCTACTTGGCCATCTCCAAGTGCCATTTATCTTCACCCATTCATAATCCCTTGCCTCTATGCCTGAGCTACTCTTTTTATCTCCCAAGACTGATTGCCTTAAGGCACACTCTACATTGATAAGGCCTCATTCACATAACAGAAAGAACCATATTTCCAGATGGGATTATAGTTTGGGGTTAGGATTTCCAACCTATGTTTTTTGAAAGTACAGTTCAATCCATAATAACTAGCTGCAGAGAATGATCTTGGAGAAAATTTAAAGTGCTTATTTTTGGTTTAGTGTTATTAAAAATAGAAGCAGCCTGTCAAGATGCAACTGGTTAATGTAATGTGTTCTGCTGCTTTTTTCCCCAAAGCAAGCTAGAATTGTTAGATAGGATTAAATGCTATGAGCTATTTAATTCACAGGTTTATCATTGAAACTTTTAATTTGGCAATGCAAAGATTTGACAAAAGCAAAGCCTCATGTTGCAAAACTATCAATGACTTGACTGAGGGCTTATTTGAAATGTGTGTACTAATCTTGCTGAGACTTTGTGGAGGGGGGAGGATGACTGCTCTGAGGGCTTTTGCCGTGATGTTGTGCAAAGGCCATCAAATGGAGAAAGAAGAGATGAAAGGGAACACACAACAAGCTTTCTTTTACCAAATGGAAAGGTAATGACTTCAGATATGAAAACTCAAACATTAGTCCCATTGGTGCGTAATGAGGGATACACTTAAGTCAGATACTGATGTATAGCCATTGAAATTGTTATGGAAGTTCATTATAAAGTCCCGAAACCAAAGTTAATGTTGTAATCTGAAGTTATTGCCCCTCCAAAAAATACTCTGTCTGAAGATAGCTTCTAACAGATAAAAACTGACCATGTTCTTCGCCATTATTCTAGGGAGCTATTTTTAGAAGTTTATGAATTTCTTTACAACTGAGAAAGTCAAGGCAGTGTCATGTAAATAAAATTAAGCTTATGAAAAATTAGCTTCCTTCTTGTGTTAGCATTCTCAATAAACCTTGAAAACTAGATTTTCTTTTTATAACTCTGCTCCTGGAGAATTATAGCACATGGTAGAGTAAAACTAAAGAGACATTTTGGATTGTTTGTTTGTTTTAAATTATGTGAGCCAGCCAATTTGACCCTTGGAATGAGATGCAGATATTGCTTTTTTTAAACTTAATTTGTACAAGATTGAAGATAAGGAATTAAGTTTCAGGCCAAGAATTGGCACTTTTGAGGTCCTGAAAGTTAAGTTTTCCTGCTCATGAATTTATGTCTTTGAACATAAACTCCTGCACACATTGAAACCTCGAACCCTCACCTTTCTCAGAGCATCACACCTACCTCCACGAGGTCTGTCAGGTTTTCATACGATGGAAGCTTATAGGTTGCTATGATGCTAGGATATGTACCACTGCTGTCAAACCAGCAGTGTCACTCATGGTAGATAGGCATGGGCAAACTTCCAGAGTAAGATAGACTGGGAAGAAAGGTCTGGCGATATAAATCTGCAAACTAGCCAACCCAAACTCTATGGAGCACAATACAATCTTGTTCAAGATGGTGCTTCTGAATGAGCCCTCTAAGCTTGAAGGTATTCACAGTATAACTGGGACTAAAATCTCAATGATTAAGAAAAGGTTGGAGAGCCAGGGAACATTTTGCTTCTTATGCTCAGCAGCCATAATCACAAACTCCAGCAGGGACGGATCCCCATCAGGCCAAGACACACAGTATTTTCAGCTGGGATGGCAACGTTGCATTTTACAAGTCCCCATCTTCTTTGCATTTTCCCAACAGTGTGATTCTATGCCCGCTGAGGTTCATAAGTTGAACAGTCAAGTTCAGTTGGATACTCTTACATGCTTCTTTTTATGAAACATGCTGACCTGATATTTTCCACCTCAACTTTTAACAGCCAGGTGGATTTTTTTTCCCCCTGAAAGATCAAATTCTGTAAGCTTGTACGTTATCTTTAGCTGGGGATAAAAAAAGAGAATGGCTGGGTATTTATCAAAGTGTAGTTTCTAAAAATTGTTATTTATATATATTTTATTTAAACTGCCCAGAAAATTTTAAAGAATGCTTTATGTCAGTAAAAGAAGCTTACAGAATAAACTTTTCTTAAAAGTTAGTTTAACTAAAAAAAAAAAAATCACAGAAATCACTACCTTTATGCTTAAGCAGTGTATTGGCTTCATAGGTTTGTTAGAACAAAACATCATAGAATGGAGGGCTTTGACAACAGAAATTTATAATTGTACAGTTCTGGGGGCTAGAAGTCTAATTTCAGGATGTTGGCAATGTCAATCCCTCCTGAAGTATCCAGAGAGATTGTGTTCCATGTGCCTCTCCCAACTTTCAGTAGCCCCAGCAGTGCCTTGGCACGTCTCCAGTCTCTACCTGTGTCTTCCCATAGTTGTCTCCCATGTGTGCTCACCTGTGTGTTCTTTCCTCTTTTCATAAGGACGTCAGTCCAATCAAGTCAGGTCCCACCACACTCTAGTCCATTGTTATGTTAACTTATTATACATTCACACAGACCAGGACTGGACTATATATTTTGGGGAACACAATTCCACCTACACAAACAAGGAGCTAAAAGGATGAGAGGAAGATTTTTCAAAGCGCATGGATCTGCCTGGCCTATGTTCTATTTTCAGTAAAAAAAATAACTGCTTACTTCATTTTTTCAGCCTTTTCAGCGTCAATAACCTTCACGTCTGTGTCACTTCAGACACTGTCAATCATAGCCTCTGTCTGGACCTTACAAACACCCATGATCACGCCGCTTTCACGGAGGGAAAAGACCCTCCTAAGCCTATCATACTTGTTCTTTTCTGCTCACGAACTCTCACGGAATCTTCTTTTTCCCGTTCATCCAAAGCAGCAGTCTTGCCACATCACCCCATTTGCCCAGTCTATCTTTGATGTTTGACGCAGGACCTAACTTTCCCTCTGCTAGACATGTGCTCACGATTGGTACCTTTCTATTGCACTGTTAGGAGAGTCAGGTCATGCAAGTCCCGCACCTATGGGACCCCTAATCCTAGCCGGACATCCTAACAATATAAACAAGTTTCTTTCCCTTTCTCTCTCAAACTATTTTAAGATTGCTTGGAATATCTGCCCTGCTTTCCCCCAATGTAATACATTGGGGGAATACATTACATATATTCCTCATGACATGAAGTGATTAACCTTTTCATAAATTCCTAGTGGGGGCGGGTAGTGTCATCAGTCTCACCTTCTGGGACTTAAGCAAACTTGTCACAAACCCACCATTAAAATGATTATTGACCGGTTACTTTGTGGTTCTTGTTAGCTGCTGTCAGGTTGGACCCAGACTCATGATAACCCAGTACAACATCATCCCTACGATTGGATTCTTGTGATCGCTAGGATTGTCATTGGCCAGTATTTGGAAATACATCATGAAATCTTTATTCCTAGTCTATCTTAGCTTCAAAGCTCTGAAACCTGTTCATCATCATTGCATCCTTTACAGAAGGCTGGTGGCTGTGCATGAGGTACATTTTTTTTCTCCCCAGTGAATTTATTTGGGTATGACCCCTCTCCTTTAGTAAACACAGTAAATGAACATGGTCATCATGTCATTGCTCAAAAGCTACAAAAAATACAATGTTTTATGTGGGGCATGGGGGAAGGCTTTTTAACTATAGACTCATCTACCGCTAAACAAACCAACAAAAACCTTCCTTAAAATCTTACTCTGGAAAAAAATCCTGCTCTGATCATTTACCAGAGATGTGAATAGCCTTGCTATCTGGGTGCATGGAAAAGCAGATAAAGGCAGATGTAGTTGGCTAGACCACAGCGTGTACACTGGTACAGATAAGAGCTCGCATCACAGGGATCCAGAACAGTTAAACCCCCCCAGGACCAATTAGGGGAGCAGTGATACTAGGAGGGTAAGGGGGGTGGAGTAAGGGGGAACCAATCACAATGATTGGTGTATGGCCACCGCCCCCCACTCCCAGGGGGACGGACAGCAGAAAAGTGGGTGAAATGAGACAGTGGTCGGTGTAAGACGTGGAAAAAAATTATGGAAAAAAAAGAATAATTTATAAATTATCACAGGGGAAAAATTATCAAGGGGACATGGAGGAGGGAGGGCAGAGGAGAGGGTAAAAACAAGGAGCCAATATCAGAGGCTCAAGTAGAAAGAAATGTCCTGAAAAAGATGATGATAACATGCATAGATGTGTTTGACACAATGGAGATTTTATATATATATATATATACATATGTTATGATAAGAGCGTGAGAGCCCCCAATGTGCATGAGGTACATTGACTGGGACTTGACCCCAGGTTTCCCATGTGGAAAGTCATCATCCTACAGAACGACCACTGCCCTCATTCCATTCTCTTCTTTATTGTTGCTGGTAGGTGCTGTGCAGTCAGTTCTGATTCAAAGTGACCCTGTAGGCAACAGAATGAAACACTGGCCAGTCCTTTGTCATCCTTACGTTTTTGTTCTGGCTGAGCCCATTTTGTAGCCCAGAATCATTCCATCTCACTGCCCTCCAATTGATCAAGCGTGATGTGTTTCTCCAGAGACTGGTCTCTCCTGGGAACACATCCGAATTACATAACACAAAGTCTCACCATCCTTTCTTCCAAGGAACCTTCTGGCTGTTCTTCTTTCACGACAGATTGCTTATTCTTCTGGCAGCCCATGGTATTTTCAATATTCTTCAACACCATAATTCAAGCGTTTTGATTCTTCTCTGTCGTCTTTATTTATTGTACAGCTTACACATTCATATGAGTTAATAAAAAATATACCATGCCTTGAGTAAGGCAAACCTTCCTCTTTAAACTGATATCTTTGTTCTTTAACACTTTAAGTAGGTGTTTTACAGCTTATTTGCCCAATGAAATAAGTCATCTAACTGCTTGACTGCTGCTTCTGTGTTGATTGTGGATCCAAGTCCAATGAAAATGTTGACAACTTTAACCGTTTCTTCATTTACAGTGATGTTGTCTATTGGCCCAGGTATCAGAACTCTGGGTTTATTTCTATTGAATTGTAACCCATAATGAAAATTCGCACCTCATCAGTAATTGTTTCAAGTGCTCTTCACTTTTAGAAGTGAGATTGTGAAATCTGCATCTCACACATTACCAGTGAACCTTAGTCAGAGGATGATGCCAAGTCCTTCATGAAATCCAGGTTCCAGTATGGTTTTCACAGCACACAGATTGTGTAAGTATGCTGACTGGATGCACACTTTGATGCACACCTATTCTAATTTTAAACTACACAGTAGTCCTTTCTTCTGTTTGAATTACAGCCTCTTGGGCACTGCATAGGTTCTGTGTGAACACAATGATTTGTTTCAGAATTCCTATTCTTCTCAGTGCTATCCACAGTTTGTTATGATCCACACAGTCAAATGCCTTTGCATGGTCATACAACACAAATAAACATCTTCCTGATATTCTCTGATTTCAGCCGAATCCATCCATCATCAATGCTACCCCCCATTTCACACCCGCTTGACAGTCTTTGCAACAATTGGTCTTGGTTTTGTTCTGACTAATAATATTGACAGCACCAATCATGACCACTTGTCAGTCAGTTTATCTTACTGAGTGGCTGTGCGTTGCTGTGAAGCTGGAAGCTATGTCACCAAGATTTCAAATGCCAACAGGTCACCCAATGAGAACAGGCTTCAGAGGAGCTTCCAGACAATGGACAGACTACAAAAAGGGAATGTGTTGCCCACTTCTGAGACATTAGCCATCGCAAACCTTGTGGACAGGATTGAACTATTGTCAGATACTGAACACCTCACGAAAAGAAGCAGAACATTTTCAGACAGTGCCAGAAGACAGGGCCCTCAAATTGGAAAGCACTCAAAATATGACCGAGGAAGGAATGTCTTCTCAAAATAGAGTCCATCATAACTATGTGGATGGAGGAAAGACTGTGGGAGTAAAGCTTTGTGAACTGAATTCGCTGATGAGCCACAACTCAAAATGATAACACACAGTTCTAAACATGTACGGATAATTGGAACTTGGAATGTACAAAGTAAGGATACAGGACATTTTTTTCTTTTTCAAAGATGAAATAGAACTCATAAAAATGGACATTTTAGTCCTTATTCAGCTGCATAGGACTTGTTTTGGACATTTTTAATCAGGAAATCAGGTGGCTTACTGTGCTGGGAATGAAACAATCAAGAGGAATGGCTTCACATTCATTGTCAGAAAGGACATCTCAAGATCTATCTTGAAGTACAGTGCTGTCTGTGATAGGATCTTATCGACTCACCTTCAAGGAAATACAATCAAGACAGCTATTCCTCAAACCAAATCACCGAAGTTAGTGATGGAGAAGCTGTAGAATTTTAATCAATGTTTTCAGTCTGAAATTGACAAAATATGTAATCAAGATGCATTGATAATTATTTGCAGTTGGAATTCAAATGTTAGAAACAAAGAGGAAGTAGTAATAGGTGGGAAATATAGTCTTGGCGATAGAAACAAAGCTGGAGATCACCTGATGGAATTTTGTGGACCAATGAATTGTTCGTTGTAAGTACCATTTTTTTCAACATCACAAAAGATGACAATATACATGGACTTCTCCAGCTGGAATACCCAGAAATCAAATTGACTACAGCTGTGGGAAGATGATGGAGAAATTCACTATTAGCAGCATCCAGGCCAATGGAACAAACCATCAATTAGTTATATGCAAGTTCAGGTAGAGACTGAATAAAATCAAAATAAGTCCATGGGAGTCAAAATATGACTGTGAGTCTATCCCACCTTAATTTCTAGAATGACTCAAAACATATTTGACGCATTGAACACTAGCTGTGGGATGACATCAATAACATAGTGAATAAGAAACGCAAATGGTCATTAATCATACAGGAAAGAAAGAAAAGATCAAAAAGGGTGTCTGAAGAGTCTGTGAGACTTGCTCTTAATTGTAGAGTAGTCAAGGGATATGTAGGAAATGATACAGTCACGGAGCTCAACAGAAAATTTCAAGGGGCAACTCCAGGAGACAAACTAAAATTTTATAATAAGATGTGCAAAGACCTAGAGCTGGAAACCCCAAAAGGAAGACCACCCTCCGCATGACTTAGCCTCAAACGACCTACTCGACAGCACCTAACAAGAAACAAGACACGAACTATGGCGATAATTGGGAAAATGAAGTATTGAATTTTACACCTTGACCACTGATAAACTATGTTCATCACTCTCTCTGTTTAAAATCAACAGTCTAACAGCTCTTCACCATTGTACTCTGTGTCAGTCATGCCTGAAGACCTTGAACCCCCAGGACATTCAGCAGTGAAGAAGAAATAAATAAAATAAAATAACAATATAGCATAGCTTCTATGGTGCACCTGCTAGAAATGTTTATTTCCTTCTCTGGTTGGTCATTTAAAGGCAAACACTGGAGCATAGAAGGCAATGTGAATTTTTAGGCTACACCACCACACTTAAAAATGATCCTCTGGGCTGCTATGTCCTAGACAGGCTTTCGACATGATTTAGGATTTTCCTTCTGTGATCTCAGTAAATAAATTAATCCAATATGACTACCTTTGCAGAACAAGAACTTCAAGTTCACTTCTTTCTGTGATGTAAAAACACTCCAAAGTATTCCAGTACAGGATGTTGTTGTACTGGTAGGTGCCATAAGTTGGTTCTGACTCATAGCAACCCTGTGTGCATCAGAAGGAAGCACTGTCCAGTCTTGCACTGTCCTCACAGCTGTTAAGTTTGAGCCTGTTACTGGAGCCATTGTCTTAATTTGACAAGTTGGACTGATGGCAAGGTCCTGGTCACTTAATTGTTTTAGGCTGCATTCATTTAAACATTTATTGCATATGTGCAAGTGTGTTGGGATGTAAGCTTTTTTTCTGCTGTCCCACTATCTTTCCTAAATCTGATATATTGATCCCCTTTCTTGGTTTCCTAGAACAATGAGCTGGCTTTTGAGACCCACTCAGGACTCAGGATGCCCACTCAACTGAACCAGAAGGTTTCATTAATATTTAAATTCAGCAATAATAACACAAGATGGCAGATATATTGTCTCCTATGGCAACAATAACTAAACACCACAAACTGGGTAACTAATAGAACAGAACTATATTCTCTCCCCATTCTGGATATGAGAAGTCTGAGATCAATCTATCAGCCATGCTGATTTCATCTGAGCCTCTGAAGGAAAACCTACCCCATGCCTCTCCTTTTACTTCTGGCGATGGTTGGTGGCCTTTAACATTCCTTGGCTTGTAAATGCATGGGCACATTTCTCTGTCTCAGCATCTCTTTCGTTATATAATAATGCTATATATCTCTTTTCTTATATACGCTTGTTACAGAAGATTAGCACTCATTCTATTTTTGTATGATGTCCTGTTACCTTAAATGATAGCATCTGCAAAGACCCTGGTTCCAAATAAGGTCATATTTATAGATACTGAGGATTAGATCTCCAATGTATCTTTTATGGAAACACAACAAAACCTATAATAGCTGGGAGTTGTGAACAAGCTTGTGCCAAGGAAAATCCTATTGTGCGCTGATGACAGACGTGAGTGTTATCAACGCGGGGGAAAAAGCAGAAGGCCTGCTTCTTATCCTTAAGTCACATGTGATTTCTGTGTGATGACAAGTGTGCACATGCAACAAATCATAAGCTCCTTAAAAGAAACAGAAGAAAAAATAGAGTAAATTACAGTATATGCCGGACGGAGGCTGAGTGTGGGCAACCTGAACTAGACAGGTGATGGCTCAATATGGGTGTTTTGAGCTCATAAGCCATGGTTGAGAAAACCATAACTCAACTTCAGCCAAGATGTAGGACCCAGAAGCATCCAGAACCAATAGTGAAAGTTCCAGAAGAGATGGGAAAAACAAAGCAGATAAGCATGATCGTGACAAACTCTCAAACAAACACTCTTCCCTTGAGTCCATTTCAACTCCTAGCAACCTTGTAGGACAGGACAGACCTGCACCTGGGAGTTTTTAAGACTGCAACTCTTCACAGGAGTAGAATGCCGTAGCTTTCTCCCTTTGAGTGACTGGTGGTATAGAACTGCTGACCTTGTGGCTAGTAGCCCCGTGGGTAACCCACTACGACACCAGGGCTCCTTGCATGCTAGTTAGAAAGTCCCAAATATATCCACATTGTTTTCCAGGTTGGAGCCCACCGAGACTAGAACTCAAAGACATTTACAAGGCAATCGCCATTTTGGGCAGCTTCCCCTATACAGTGAACCCTCATTTATCACGGTTAATCGGTTCTAGACCCTACCGTGATAAATGAAATTCGCTAAGTAGGATTCCTTATTTGTAAATCAAATATTTTCGTAGTTAGAGCATAGAGGACATGAAAAAACACCCTTTAGTCACCATTACACTCGTATTACCCAATTTATTAAACGAAAAAGGGAAAATACAGTAAAACATTTTGGACGTTACAATTATCATTTATTATTTATTATATTATTTATGGCATCAAGCGTGTACAGTATGAGCCAATCAGTGGCAGTCATGACAGAGCATGCGCTGTTACGCAAAAACCGCGATAGAGCGAAGCCGCGGAAGTCGAAGCGCATAGTGGCGAGGGTTCACTGTATATCTTTCTTTAATTGGGGAAATGTATTTGTAACAAAATGCTTCCCACTTCAACATTCCTCACTTGTACCTATTTAGTGTTCATGATGCTGTATAGTCATCACCATTATTTATTTCCAAAGTATCCATTACCCTTTACAGAAGCTCAGTGTCCCCTAAATAATGGCTCCCTCTTTTCCTTTCCCTTCCACCTGTCTATGGTAAATACTAATAGACTTTGGTTTTTATACACTTTCTCATTCAAAATATTTCATATAACCGGGTCATACATTAGCTATCCTTTTGTGACTGACTTATTGTATTCAGCATAGTCTTTTCAAGGTTCATGCATGTTGTAGAGTCTATCAGGACACCCATTCTTTTTATGATAAATTAGTACTGGTGTGTGTGGGGGGGGGGGAGCGGGTGGGTGTGCATTTGCTGTTGCATCCTTTCTAACTCATAACAACCCTATAGAACCAAGTAGAACTGCTCGAGATGGATTCCAAGTCCGTACATCTTTACAGAAGAAGACGGACTCTTATTTCTTCTGATGAGAAGACTTGTGGGTTCAAACAGCCTATTGCTTAGCCGTTCAATGTGTAAGCCACCAAACAACTAGGACTCGTGTGTGTGTGTGTGTGTGTGTGTGTGTGTGTGTAAACGCATGAAGGGGAATGAAAAGATAATGCATTTTTTAAACAACATTTTCAAAGGTCCCTCACATGTTATGTAGATACCACATTTTATTTATCCATTCACCTGTTGATGGCATACCTGACCTTTGTCTTCCAGGCATTTTGACCATAGACACTGGACACAGCTTTTCGCCTGGACTCTGCCTTTGTCGGGCTCAGTTCTGAAGCAGCCAGAAGCTTTCCAGAACCCAGGAAGTGCTCCCGCCCCCTGACTTTAGGATGGAAATACTTCCCCAGTAGTTGAGGCTGTTGGGCTAACATTCCCTGGGTCGTCGCTGTTGTGTGTAAAGAAGACAATTGCTCCAGAGCATTTTTGACAGGCCACCCACAATGTTGAGCTGCTATCCCCCAGATAACTAAGTAGCATGTTTAATATTAATAGATTTTCCTATTTACATCATTTGCTGCTTAATGATCCTCTGCAGGGAATCCTCAGTACTTTTAATATATCAGATTATCTGTGCTCCATTAGTTTCTAGCCTGTTCTCTCTGGGAAGCATTTTTGTAGACGCATTAGTGAATCAGCTAGTCTTCGCAAAGACAATACATCTTCAGGATATGTCACATTTGATAAGCACCCCAAACCTCATAGCTTCCAGGCCGATTCTGACTCCTAGCAGTAGTTGGCTATAGTATTGAGCTGCTAACCACAAGATCAGCAGTTCAAACCCACCAGTCACTCCACCGGAGAAAGATGAGGCTTCTACTCCTGTAAACATTTAAATTCTTAGAAACTCAAAAGGGTTGTTCTACTCTGTTCATGGGGTCAATACGAGTTGACAAGCTCAGAGGATGAAGAAGTTTGCCAAGCTGCCTTCTAGAAGAGCCCTGACTAAGGTAGTTGATGTAGTGTTCTAAGACCCTTAAAACAAATGACACCTAATTTGGTGGCTTACAGGAACACCATTGGCATAGTGGTTTTTCCACTGGATAGCTAATAACAAGGTCAACAGTTCAAACCCACTAGATGCTCCATGGGAGAAAGGTAAGGCTTTCTGCTCTCTTAAAGATTTATAGCTTCAGAAACCCAGAGTAGTTCTGATCTGCCCTATACGGTTGCTATGTGTCTGAATTGGCTTCACGGCAGTGAAATTGTTTGTTGGGAGTTGATGGCTTAAAGCAACAAGAAATAGTCCTCTCTTAGTTTAAGGAACTGGCATTTCAAATCCAGCAGGGTATCCACAGTCTGAAGGCTTTAGGAACAGTTCTTTTCTTACCTCTTCCAATTATTGGTGGCTCTCAGCATTCTTTGACTTATTGCTGTCTCACTCCAATTTCTGCGTCTGTGGTGAGATTGTTGTCCCTTCTCACCACAGAATCTCCGTCTGCCTCACTCTTATAAATACTTGTCTTTGAGTTTAGGAGCCACCAAAAGAATCTTCTCATCTCAAGATTGTTAACATAAATACATCTGCAAAGGTTCTCTTTTCAAATTCCGTAACATCCACAGTTTCCAGGGATTAAGGTGTGAACATGTCTTTTAGGAAGGGTTCACCAATTAACCATTCCAGTCTTCTGGGACTGAGGGGCTTCCCAAGACATGGACTTTGAATGTCAATGTGGACACTGGTGGGTCCCCAATCTCGAAGGTGGTTTCCAGAAAAATAAGAATCTTAACCAGAGCAAGGCATCGGTTCTTATAGTGGAATTCCCAGATCAGTAGCATCAGTATCCTGTGGGAATTTGTTAGAAATGCAAAATCTTGAACCCTATCATAGATTTTTCCAGTTTCCTCTGAAACAATTTTGTTTCGTGGTGACCCCGTGTGTGTAATCGCCAAGCCTTTCTCTGTAGGCACCTCTGGGCACACTCCAACATCCAACCATTCAGTTGGTAACTGAAGGGGTCAACTTTTTTGCACCACCTAGGAATTCCACTCCAGTCCCACCGAATCAGAAACCCCAAGGGTGAGGTCCAGAAATGTGTGTTTTAACAAGTGCCCTGAGTGATTTTAACATCTAAAAAAGTATGGGAACTTGGAATAATTTTTAATCTTGACCTGAACAGACAAAAAGAACAGAAGGGGGGCGAAAATCCAAGTGGCAATATTGTTCTCCACTCTGGCAGCACAATGAACTCGCATGAAAAGCTTTGTAAAATTGCAGATGCCTGGGCCACATAATTGACCTGGAGTAGTGCCCAAAGAGCAAGTGGTATATTTGTCACAAGCTCCCCAGGTGATTACAACATGAGTCAAGGCCAAGATGCTAAGCAGCAAGACTTAATCTAGGGGCAGCATAATGAGAGGGTGAGCTGGAGGGGGGATGGGGCTCAGAAGAGGCATGTCATGCTCCTTTGTGCGCTAAGTCACAGAAATAAACAGCAGTGCACTTTTGTTTTGAACTTACAAAGAATGAAAGACTATATTTCTTTGATCAAGCTATGGATGGACTACAAAATGTAATTTCAGGGTAATTTAGAAAGCCAAAGTTTATGAATAGCTTCAGTTGGAAAGGGCTCCAAACAAAGACAGAATGAAGTGAGAAGTTAATGTGAAAAGGGGCAGCAATTCCAAACCTTTGCCAAAGGAAGAAGCTACGTTGCACACTTGATAGTGTGAGTCCATCAGAAGTGGTAGCAGGTGGGTGGATGTTGTCCTCTCTCTGCATAAGTCTCACTGTTGCAGGAATATCTTGGCTTTCATCTTTTTCTCCCCACCTAAGCTAAAACCAGTGTGTTACTGGGGTTTGTCTGAAAAGGACCTTGAGCTTGACTGTTAATGGAAAGAATGAATATTCAACACCACACAGGGATGCCTTAAAAGAAAGATCCGATACTACATTCACATATAATATAAAAAAAAAAAAACAATCATCAAAAACCCTTTGCAGCACAGTCAAACACACAGGAGGTCACCAAGACTCAAAGAAAACTCAAGGCAATGGCTAAGTGGACATTTGTAACCAGGAAGCTGTTGGTGGTATGTGAGAGCCAGTTTATAGAAGATCAGCTTCTTCAAGTGAGGAAAAATGAAGACTGAGTCTAGTCTAAAAATTTCTCTGATTTAGTCGTGTGTGGGAGCAAGAAAATAACTCAGTAAAAGGGAAGGAAGAAATGAGTAGATAGCAAGATTTGTGCCAAAAATGTAGAGAAGCAGAGCACTATCTCAGAGAGAGTGGGATCCAGTATGATTTTTGTGGATTGAATTGTGATATATAGTTTATTGCATTATTATATACATATTATATTATATATAAAACTTGGATCCCAGACCTGTGAATTAGGAAATAGGGTTCTATTTGATGTGCTGTGAGGTCATAATTTTTGCCAGTACAGCATGTGTCCTAAACCTCATACTTTATGTATTAAGAGCAGCATAAGCACAAGACAGTAGAAGACAAATGAGGGAAAACAGATGATATTTGCTGCTGAGGAGAGCAGATAAATCCACAAACACAAGAACTTCAAGGGTTGTCAGCAATTACTACCAGTTAAAATAGAAGTCAACAAAGAAGGACCTCTCTCTCAAGACTTCTAGCTTCCTAAATTGTGAGAAAATAAATTTCTGTTCTTTAAAGTCACCCACTTATGGCATTTCTGTTACAGAAGCACAGTGGAACAAAGACAATGTTTATCGGTGACATTTGGAAGTATAGACATGGGGCTAGTCTTTAAATGTCTTCTGGGCAAATGCTTTAAAGAAATGTAGACAGGAAAGTGGACATTTTATCATTTCATTTGTCTTCGGTTGGGTTTTCTAGAGAAGCAACATCAGTGAAGTTTGTCTATGTATGTATAGAGAAAGGCTATATTAAGGAAATGGCTCACACGGTTGTAGAAGCAGGCAAGTTCCAAGTCCATGGCTCAGATGTTAAGCTGAAGGCTGCTTCTGATGTAAGTAGCCACAGGGGCTAATGAACCCAAGATGAACTGGAAGACAACAGTTTAGTGACTGCAGAGGCTAATAAATCTAAGGTCAGCAGGTCAGGCTTTGGCTGCAGAGGTATATGAATACCAAAGTTTGCAGGTTACACTCGTAGCTGTTGATGACTCCTGGGATCAGCAGGCAAAATGGCAGGCCATTAGCTCAAGTCCAAAGAACCAGAGGTCCGTGAGCACATGCAAGATTTAGACACTTTAAAAGCCAAGCAAGCTTTTCCACAACGTTTCTTATAGTGGAAACAGATCATACTTGAAAGGATGTCTCTTCGTGAACAATTACCACAGTTTAACAACATAACCACTAAGAATTCTGATCCAGTCACATTGAAACAAAACCTTAACTATCACAGTTCACCCTTTGTCAACTTGGACCTGTACACATATCCTGAACTTATATATTATCTCTAAATAATGACAACTATATAACCACACTAGTGCCTAACATGATACAAGTAGCATGCATACTCATATAACTGAAATTGCACTCTTACAGTTTATAAATAAACAAAAAAATTATTTTATGTATACATACAAGCAATAAATACCCATAGCAATTGTAATCCTTATGACTGATCATGTTGGCATAGCTGGTGTTTCCAATAAGAACAAAAGATTGTCTTTTCCATGATGGAAGTGGCTCTATGTAATCAACCTGTCACCAGGTAGCTGGCTGATCATCGAGGAAGGGTCCCATGTCTGGAATTCAATTTTGATTTCTGTGGCTCTAGTGGTAGTTGCCAAGTTGGCCTTGATGAGTGGGGGTGGAGGGGGGGCGTGTTTCTCAGCCCATGCAGTAACCCCAGCCCTGTCATCATGGCTACGTTGTTCTTAAGCACACTGGACATATAGCAGTGACTGGGGAAAGATGATGGTCATTTACATAGAACATGTTATCTTGTTCACTTGATTATTAAAAATCCTCTCAGCAGAGGTAAATTTATGGTGAGCGCTCACATGAATCAAAAATATCTACACCTTTGTTACCCATTCAGAGAAGGCCACCTCTCTGAATCCACACACTTCTTCCCCATATGTCAGGGATTCAATACTGGGATCCTACCAGTTGCTCAATGTATTCCAACTATGCTTTCTGGAACTGAGGAAATCACTCCACAAGGCAGTATCTACCTCTGCCCAGGTGTATTAAAAGACACAACATATACTTGTATATGCTGTAGTGCTTTTACTGGAAACTCTCTCTGTCTTGCAGAGATGAATCTGCCTTTCTCTAAATCCTCTGTTCAACTGCTCAGGATTAACTGAAGTGTAGAGTACTTGTGATAAATATGAAAAGAAAAATAAAGTTCAAATCAGAATATGGACACAATGCTTTAAGACTTGACTTTCAAGGGCTTCAAAAGCATGTTGTTGTTATTTATTGCGTTGGCTCTAGCTCCCAGTGACCTTTAGTCCACTAGTTTGTCTTACTGTGGCAGCTTATGTATTGCTGCGATGCTGCAGGCTATGCTGCAGGTATCTCAAATATCAGCAGTATCATGCACGGTGGACAGGTTCTAATGGAGTTTCTAGATGAACACAAAGTAGGATGATCTATTTACAAAAATTAGCCACCCCCAACCCCCCATTTTTTTTAATCTAAAGGCCTGGATGGACTGAAAACCCTGAAATATGAATACAGTTTAAAGCTTTGAGTGGGTCTGAGTCTGTTTTCAAATGAAGATCAGCACAGTGTCTACTTCACAAGGTCAGGGTTAAACCAGATAGCATCTGGGGCTACTTAGAAGAGTGCCCGTGTGGTATTGTCAGCCCTGATGGTGTATCGCGCTATGTGTCCGCCTCCTGCCCACACATGCAGTCTTTTTTGGCAAAGAACTCCTTGCAAATAAAAACATTCAACACTTAATGTGAAATAAAAATCTGTGACTTGACAAGCATCGTTCCAGCATGCTCTCCACATCCCAAAGAATGGCAGTACCCCTAAGAAGTTGTTTTCTAAGGTTCTATGAGACCTTGTGAACCTTCCCTTGATTTCAGGCATGAGACTTAAACTGACAATAAGGCTCATCTCAGACCTATTACCTGATGTGTTGAAAGATGTAGACTCCCTGGATGTTTACTTCCTGTTGATGAAACACCAACTCTTCACCTTTCATGCACAAGTGTATCAATTAAGCTGCGTTAGCTGCTATAACGTATAAACCCAATTTGCCAGGGAGTCACACAATAGAAGTGGATATATTAAGTCTGAAAGTGGAGTCCTGACTATCAGGCAGGCTTCCATATATCATTCAGGGACTTTGGTTGCTTCTATCTGAAACCACTTCTATTTTTTATCATTTTATTGGGGGCTCTTACAACTCTTATAACAATCCATCCATCCATTGTGTCAAGCACATTTGTACATAGGTTGCCATCATCATTTTCAAAATATTTTCTTTCTACTTGAATCCTTGGTATCAGCTCCTCTTTTTTTTCTTCCTCCCTCATAAACCCTGGATAATTTATAAATTGCTATTATTTTCATGTCTTACACTGACTGCTATCTCCCTTCACCCATGTTTCTGTTGTTCATCCTCCTGGTGGTGGGGGTGGGGGCGGTTACGTCAATCATTGTGATAGGTTTCTCCCTTTCTCACCCCTCACCACTGTACCCTTACCCTCTGGTATTGCTGCTCTCATTATTGGTCCTGAGGGGTTTATCTGTCCTGGATTCTGTGTGTTGACAGCTCTTATCTGTACCAGTGTACATGCTCTGGTCTCGCCAGATTTGTAAGGTAGAATTGGGGTCACGATAGTTGGGAGGAGAAAGCATTAAAGAAGTAGCGAAATGTTGTATGTTTCAGTGGTGCTATAATGCACGCTGGCTGGCTCGCTCTTCCTTGTGACCCTTCTGTGCGGGGATGTCCGGTTGTCTCCAGATGGCCTTTAGGTCTCCACTCTGCACCGCACCCCCTGCTCATTTACATCGATATGATTGTTCGTTCTGGGTCTTTTGATGCCTGAGACCTGATCCATCGACACCTCATGATCACACAGGCTGGTGTGTTTCGGGTGACCATCTTCTTAGTGTCTGAAGGGCGAGGGAGAATAGAGGATTACGCAAAGCAAACACATTTTGTTGGCTTGTTTTAATCTGCCTGGCTTACAAGTGGCTCCCATTCCATTTCCCTCTGCCCATATTCTGTTAGCTGGGATTGTGTCACGTGGCCACAATCGGCTGTGAAAGGAGGGGCTGACAAGTGCAGACGGGCTCTGTTCCCAAGACAAGGAGAACGCAGGCAGGGTGCCACAGTAGGTGATTTTTAGGAATAGCATCACTAGGCCTTTCTTCCTAACCTGTCTTAGTCCAGCAGCTCCACTGCAGTGTGTTCAGCAGCACAGCATCAGCACTGACTGCACAAACGTCACTCACAGGTGGTAGCAGCTGCATGTGAGGTGCATTCGCTGGGAATCCAGCTACATCTCCTGCATGGAAGGCAGGGATTGTACCACTGAGCCCCCAGCCTCAAACAGCCCCACAGAAGATGATTTCTTTCCTCCTTATTTCTTTTGTTCCCTATTACTCTCCTCCCTCCCTCCATTTTTACCTTTCCTTTCTTCTCCCCTTGGGTCTCTTTGTCCTCCCCACCTTCACTCCTTTCCTAGATATTTATTTCCTTTGAAAATTTGTTATTTTAAGGTCTCTGGGTGGTGCAGATGGTTTGTGCATGGCTGGTCACAGGAAGATGGACAGTTCAAATCCACCCAGTGGCACTGCAGAGGAACCAGGCCTGGTGATTGGCTTCTGTAATGATTACAACTAGCTGTACTCTGTAGCCAAAGGGTTCTCTCCAAACCCTTAAGAAACAAAAAAACTCTTTCTCTTTGGGCTACTTTATGGATTCCTGCTCCTGTACTTAGGACATATTACAGGAAGGATTCGTCCTTGGAAAAGACATCATTCTTGGTAAAGTAGAGGGTCAGGGGAAAAGAGGAAGCCCCTCAGTGAGAAGGATTGGCATAGTGTACGCAGCAATGAGCTCCAGCCGAGCAACAGTTGCGAAGGTGGCCCCAGATGGGGCCACGTTTCATTCTGTCATACAGAGGGATGCTGTGAGTCAGAACAGACTCAACAGTGCTGACAACAACATATAGAAAAGGTTTGGGATCAATAATCAGTAATGAAGTACAAGATGACACAAGCTCGCTTTCCCCCCTTTGGTCTTTTGCAAGCCAACAGAAAAATTTCCAGAACAGAAGGGACAGCAGTGCGAGTCAAAGTAATTCCTCCCCTGCACGACACAAATCTAAACCCTGCTTGCTCACAAATGTGCTGTGTTGCTCTATTCGGACAAGGTCATTTGGATCTGTTTCAAATGAATTGCCAATTGATGTTTTGCAGCTTGATGTAGATGATGCCAGAGCTGCTGAAATGCAGTTCCAGGAAAAGCCAAAATAGAAATAAATTTGCAGAAGTCTCTCACTCTAAAGTCAATAATTATGCTTGAGGTGCACACCAGTCCCTGCCTTTCCAGATTCCCTTCTGTGGTGAATGAATTTGTCAGCCTTTTTTCAATCAACTTGAGACATCTGCATTGACATCCTTGTCCATCAGAGCCGTTGGGCAACTGGACCAGCAGGTAAGCACTTTGGTTTTACCACTGGTCTCTAATGTGTCCTTGAACAAGTCACTGAAGAGAGAAGGAATTGAGACACTTCTCAAAAAGGAAGGATAATGCATTTGAAAAACAGGCAGAGCTACACAGGATAAGCACTGTGTTATACACAAGCTGGGTGGTAATTCAGTGGGAGAATTCCCACCTTCCACGGGGAAATTCATGGACAGTGCACCTCATGTACAACCATCACTCTCATAGTGGAGGCTGGTGTGTTTTTATGTTGCTGAACAGATTTCATGAGAACTACTGGACTAAGCTAAACTAGGAAGAGAGGCCGGATGGTCTACTGTAGAAGGATCAACCAAGAAAGTCCCATGGAACACAATGATCCAATCCTGTCATTTGTACATGGGGTCTTCATGAGTTGGCAGCTGTCTCCATGGCAACTAATAGCCACATACCCAGGTCAGACTGTGGTGATGAGTAAAAGGAAGACTGAGAAACACCTTAGACTGGTGGGGCCAGGTTGCAATGGTGTCGCACAGGGCATGCATTGAGGCAGTGTGGTACAGGGACGAAGGGTAGAAACTCTGAAAAAAGTCTGCTCCGATGAGCCCAGGGGTTCCACCACTTACAAATGGCCTTGGTGACATTGAACAACTACTTTGTGTCTCAGGTCCCTCATCCGAAAATTACGTATACTGAGTCTCCACCTCAGGGAGTGTCCACATCAGGGAGTACCTGGGTAGTGCAAACAGCTAATGTGTAGAACTGCTATCTACAAAGTCAGAGGTTTGAGTCCACCCAGAGTGACCTCAGAAGAAGGGCCCGAAAATCCACTTCACAAAACTGGCCATTGAAAAGCCTGTCGAGCCGGTTTTATTCTGACCCATGAGATTTCGCTGAGGGAGGACTTAACAGCAACTAGTTTGGGTTGATTAGCAAGCTCAGAGGTTTCTTGTGAGAATTAAAAGGAGATAGCCTTTTCAAAAGCCTTAGCAGGTAATCTCACAGAAAGTATGTGCGATGTGAGAATTAGCCATTATGCAGGAGACTGCTTGGTGCTGGCCAATGCCATTTGCTTCTCTGGGCAAACAGCAAAACTGTACTTGCCTGGCAGCTAGTGCTGTGGCTTGTTCTGGCCAGTGGCATGTGGATGGAAGTGTGTGCCACCTCTAATTCTGACCATGAAAGAAGCCATGTGTCGTGGCTGAGTCCTCTTGTTCTGCTTTGGTGCCAACTCAAAGTGACCTCACATACAAATGAAGGAACTATTACTCCATCCAGTGTCATCCTCACAACTGCTAAGTTTGAGCCAATTGTTGAAGCCAATGTCAATCCATCTCTGTGAGGGTTTGCCTCTTTTTCATTGACCCCTACTCTATCAAGCCTGAGGTCTTTCTGCAGAGACTGGTCTCTCCGGATAATCTGTCCAAAGTACATGAGATGACTTCTCATCCTCCTCGCCTCCCAGGAGCATTACAGCTGTACTTCTTCTGAGACAAGGTTCTTTCCTTTTCTGGAATTCCATGGCATTTTCACCACTCTTCACCAATGGTGTCATGCAAATGCATCACTTCTTCTCTGGTCTTCCTTAATCACTGAGCTAGCCAAGGAATATGCAGAAGTCCTAACTCCTGGAATCAATGAAGGTGACCCAGTTTGTACCAAAGGATTTTGCCAATGAAATTTAAGAAATCTCTAGGTGAACTTGTCTTGGCTTTAGCATGGCCTCTAAGTCCAATGACTAGTCCTTATACAAGAGAGGAAAGGGGCAGATAAAAATGTGTAGGAAAAAGAAGGCTATGTAAAGACACAGAGAGTGGAGTTTTACATCTAGAAGCCAGGGATCTCTGCAGATTGCCAGAAGTCACAGAGCGGCATGGAAAAGATTCTTCTTCAGAGTTCCCTCAAGAAACCAGCCCTGCCAATACCTTGATTTCAGAATGCTGACCTCCAACTGTGAGAGCATACATTTCTGTTGTTTTAAGCCATCCGGTTTGTGATCTTTAATTATGACAGCCGTAAGAAACAAACACACAGTATAATAACCCACACTCTTCTCCTTGGAAGCAAATGACTCAAAGATAGCCCAGGGTATAGAGCTGCCTCCCTGGGTCACCCATGAATGGAAGACTGACTGACAAAGGAAGCAGCACAGTGCTCACCAGAACATAGAGGAGAAGCACACTTTTGTATTTTAAAACCATTTAGATGTGGGATTGTTTGTTTCAGCAGCTCACGTTAATCATCTTAAGCAATTCAACTATTCTTCTTTAGGGATCTATGAGTTGCAACCAACTCAATGGCACCACACAACAACAACAAAAATAACAACGAAGTAGGGGGGCTGATACCATGTCCACAATTCAGACATGCTGTCGGGAGGGACTAGTGCCCACAGAAGAGCATCATGCTTGGTAAAAAAGAGAAAGACCACGATGAGATGGATTGACACGATGGCTGCAACAATGGACTCACGTCTAAAAGTAGTCATGTGAGTGGTGCAGGTCGAGGCAGTGTTTTGTTCTGTTACACACAGGATCACTACGAGTCAGAACTGACTTGACAGTACCTGAGAGCAACAACAAGGTAGGGATCTAAATGAGACTGAAACAATGTCTGTATAGCCAGGAACGCAGGAAGAAGAAGAGATAAGCAGCAGAGCTTCTCCCTTTCAGTGATTCCTCAACTGCTGGCACCTGTACAGGGGATGTGGGTGCATATGCTAATGATCCACATAGCCCTACGAGCTCTATTTTTTCCTGGAAGCTACTTGAGTTTTGTCCATGCAGACACTACGTCAGACCACTTATAACAAAGAAGAGTTGTTATTATCAAGTGCCTTGCAGTCCGTTCCAACACATAGCGACTCAGTAGACAACAGAAGGAAAGACCTCTCAGTCCTGAGCCAGCCTCACAATTGTTGCTACGTTTGAGCTGATTGTGTCAATCTCTGTTGTTGAAGGCCTTCCGCATTTTTGCTGGCCCTCCACTTTACCAAGTATGATGGCCTCCAGGGACTGGTCTCTCCTGATAACATGTCCAAAGTTCAAGAAACAAAGTCTCACCATCCTGGCTCTTAAGGAGTATTATGGCTATATTTCTTCCAAGTCAAGTCTGTTTGTTCTTTTGGCCATTCATACTACTTTTTTTTTTAATCAATTTATTGGGGCTCATACAATTCATCACAATACATAGATCAATTGTGTAAAGCACATCTATACATTTGTTGCCCTCATAATTCCCAAAATTTGCTTGCCTCTTGGGTTCCCGGAATCAGCTCATTTTCCTCCCCCCTCTTCTTCTGCTCCCCTCCCCCATGCACCCTTGATAATTTATAAATTATTATTATATCTTATATTACACTGCCCGGCGTCTCCCTTCACCTACCCCTCTG
>NW_022111372.1:32994711-33001297 GCF_000313985.2 Echinops telfairi | reverse complement strand
AACAACCAAAAAAAGCCTGTTAGGAGATCAAGGTCTGTTTGTTGATCTTTAGGAGCGGTTTCTGGACAAGTCTAATGGGGTGCCACATCCTGGGCCCAGGGTCCATCGTTTGTCTTCCCTCGGGACCTCCTTGCTCTGCTTCCCTGCCGCTCCATTGCACGCCCCCCAGTTATTTGCCTCAGTGTGGTGGGGTCAGCTCAGTCGCCCATCCTACACTGTGTCTCCAGTGCTGTCCCGTGCAGGGCCATGGGTCAGCTCAGGACACTGCATCTCGCTGTGGGAGCAGCCACACAGTTATGCTTCATCAACACCAATAGTTCAAATGCATCAATTTTTCTTTGGTTTTCCTTATTGAATATCCAACTTTCACATACATATTAGGCAATTGAAACTATCATAGCTTGGGTCAGGTACCTTATTCCTCAAAGTAACATCCTTGCTTTTCAACACTTTAAAGAGGTCTTGTACAACAGATTTACCCAGTACAATATATATTTTAATATCTTGACTGCTACTTTCATGAGCATTAGTTATGGATCCAAACGAGATGAAATCCTTGACAATTTCAATCTTTTCTACACTTATCCTGATGTGGTAGTTATAAATTGTTGTCAATTTGAGACTTAAGAGTGAAGAGATAGAGTTTAGCCTGTCAATCAGGTTGCAGATTGATGACCTCATTTGGAGGCACTATTTAAGGAGATAAATCGCTTGCTGAAGGCAGGACAAACACACACTCCCTGCAAGACATTCCTGTTGAGAAGACACATGGAACTACACTAGAGCCCTTGAGCTGAAGAAGTCACGTGGAGACCTGCTGAGATGCTTCCACTACCACTGGATCCATAAGACTTTCCACCTACTGCCCTGTGATCTTCCTGCATCCAGCATCATTGAATGGCTGTGTAAGTCTAAAAAGGAATTTATAGACCGGTACTGAACATATGGGACTTATGGACTTGGACTGGACTGGGCTTGGATGCTTTGTTAATTTACAATTGCTCTTTGATATAAAACTCTCTCTAATACACATATAAGTGTCGACGAATTTGCTACTCTAGTCTACCCGGACTAACAACACCTGATGTTTCCTATTGGTCCAGTTGTAAGGGTTTTGGTCTTCTGCACATTGAGTTTTAAACCATACTGAAGGCTACAATCCTTGAAACAAGTACTTAAAATCCTCCTCATTTTTAGGAAGCGAGGTGTGTCATATTGCAGATTGTTGATAAGCCTTCCTCTAATTCTGATGCCGAACTCTTCTTTATATAAGCCAGCTGTTCTAATTATTTGCTCAGCATACAGATTGGGTAAGTATGGTGAGAGGAAACAATCCTACATGTTTCAAACCATGTAGTGTGTGCCCTTGCTCTGTTCACACAACTGCTTCTTTTTTAATACATACAGTGTAAACATATTTCATCTTATAATTATTTTTATTTTTTGTGAATTAATACATAGTTCAATCACATCAAGTACTATTGTGCAATTTCCACCATAATCAGTTTCAAAACATTCTTTTCCTTCTGGGACTCCTTGACATCAGCTCCCTTGTAACCCCCCACTGTCCCCCCAGTGTGCCCCTCCAGAAACCCTTGTTCTACTTGCTGTCCCTTAGGATGGATCTCTTCTTGTTGGCTGGTCAAATAGCTGTCTCCCAAATTTCTGAAATTCTTGTTTTGCCAACCTGAAAAATAATAGAGGCAAAATCCACATGCAACTCCCCAGGGAAGGGAGGGTTTTGGAGAGTAATGTGGTCTTGTTAATGGATGTTGTGGTCCTCATCCTTGGAATACCCTTTTCCTCTTCTCTACCTCTCCAGCCCTCCCCAGAAGCTGTCAGCTTCCCAGGATTCCATGAAGACCTCTTCATTTTTCAGAAAAGTCACTTTCTCATAAGCATGAATCCTTATGTGTGACACATAAGGATTGTGACACATCTACATGGCTCTCACGCACTCGCAATTTGCTTTCTCGCATGTGTACCTGAAGAGCTCATATCTGTCCACCTTGAAATCCTCAGAACATAATTACTACCTGACACTAGTCAGATTGTCTTAAGCTACCCTCCTTTACCTTTAGTCAGTTGCCATCAAGTTAATTCCAATTCATGGTGATGCCAAGGGCAGCCGAGTGGAACTGCAGTCCACAGGGATTTCAATGACAGGATCCTTCAGAAGGAGATGGTCAGGCCTTTTTTCCTGAGGAGCCTCTGGGGGGATTTGAACCTCTAACTTTTTGCGTAGCAGTCTTAAGCATGTTCCCACTTGCTTCCTGGGAAGCACTAACTCCTGGGTCAGAAAGCTTTTAGGTGACTAAGATTAGAAAAAACACAAGGGGCTAGTCTCAGAGAAAAGGACCTTTTTAAGGTGTCCTGGAAATTGAAGGGTAGAAAGACCTTTAATAAAGAACAAGGCAACGAACATCCTCACACCTAATCTAGGAGAAGAAATTATTTCTTCCTTCATAGAAAGGAAGAAATTAATTCTTGATGTATACAAATTACATCAACTCTTGTCCATTTGAATCTTAAGAGTGTTGGTTTTTTTTTTAATGAAAGGAGGATATGAAAAACATGATGTAAACAAAACATATGATTCCATATGGTCCAGAATTTTTGGAACCTGGAGTTTTACCTAGAAATGCCCACACATCTTTTTTACCATATGTTGGGTTCTCCCAGAAACAAACCTTATATGACAATGTGAATGCAAGTGGTCTAAGTGGGAGGTTAACCCGGAAGCATTTCGAAGGAAGGGGGATGGGAAATGAGGAACAAAGGAAAGCTGAGAAAGCTCATGATGTAACTTCAGACTGGTCACTGCATGGGCATTCAGGGACCTGTCCCACTAGGGAGCTAGGTGGGTAGGGGCGAGAGCATTACAGAAAATGCTTCAGAGTGTGCTCACCTAAGAGCGAGAGAGCCGGGATATTCCTTTGCCATCTCCATCAGTCATGAGCAGCGACTGTTTTGAGCAGCAAGGTTTCTTGTCACTTTTTACTGTGCGGCCCTCTGGAAGAGGCCCTTGGAGAGGCTGTGGGGATTAACTTGAAAGATGAGGGCTGTAAAGGCAGCTAGCATGTGCTACATAATAATCAGACCCCTCCCCTCCCAGGCCAACAGTGCCAAGGAAAATGGACAGCTGACAATTTTCTGGAATGCTTGCACCAGGCAGTGCCCACCTACATGGTTTAGGCCACAAGAGCTGGCTGGTGCTGGAGGAGGTGTGTGCTGTGCCTCTATAATCACTTTTCCAATCCTCCATCCGCTGTCCTCTCTCTGCACCTGGAACGTGAACATGGAGATGACGCATGCTAGATCATGGGAGAAAGTGCACCCCAGGATGGCCAAGCAAGAAGATGAAAAGAATATTGGCCCCTACCTCCGGAGAGCTGCTACAATGCCCTGCATTCCGGCCTTCTGGACTGTTCCAGGTGAGAGAAACCAACGCTCTGGTTTGGACGACATTATTATTTGGGGTGTGAAGTCCCTGAGTAGTGCAAATGGTTTCAGGTGCTTAGATACTAACCTAAAGGGTGATGGCTCAAATCGACTCCAAGGGGCCTTGAAAGGAAGACTTGGCAATCTGTGAAAGAGCAGCAGCCATTGAAAACCTGATGGAGGACAGTTCAGCCCCGACACACCTGGGTCTCCATATGACAGTCAACAAGCAGGGGTGGCGTTTCATTTGAGATGTTAGTTAAAGCAGCCAGACTTAGACCCTGTCTGCTACATTCCTGAGTGCCCCCACCCCCATCCCACCACCACCACCACCACTTTTTTGAAATTTTAACTAAAACAGCAATGGAGTAGGCCACTTTATGTATGCTTCTGCCCTTACTCCACTTCCATCCCAAGGATTTGGCTCACTCAATCAGCAAAGACCCCATTGAGGCCTACTTGGGGGGAAATGCAGTCTTGCGTCTCTGAAGGACCTTGTGGGTTGGTTGCCTTGTGTATGAGTGAAGCCCCATCAGGAGGCACTTGGGTGGGTCTCTATCTCTGGTGGCCTGGCCGTGCAGCAGGGACAAGGCACTCCATCTCGCAGAGACTTCCTTCATTAATTAAAGGTGAGAAGGGAAGAGATAGAGGTTCCCTAAGGCAGCTCACAGCACAAACCCACTTTGATTTATGATCCTGAAGGAACATAAGTGGGGCAAGAGGAGGTACAGGAACTAAGGAAATGAGAGCTGGATAGCATGCCGGGCTGTTCACCAGGAAGTTGCAAAATGCCTTTGTTCATTCAGACCCAGACAAGAGCAAAATCCAGGCCAGCCACTCCACCCAAACTCCATGGGGTTTGCTCGCCATCATCCACCCAACACGGAGCATATCAAACCAATCAAATATCTCTCTTCTGTTTTATGATCCCTCCATGCAGTGGCACCAAGGACCCAGTCCGGGAAAGTCTCTTCGTGGGCGTGAAGATGGACACTCGTGAGGGCAGCGCGTGCTGCAGTGGGAATTAACGCTGCCACGGTGCAGAGCTCTGTCGGGCTGTCCATCTTGCACGCTCACGGGGCTGCAGTAGCAAAGCCATTCCCACAGCCCAGGTGTGTTTGTCCGCTTGGCTCCGTGCCCTGGGGTTGCAGAGGCTGCTGGCTCCACTGCAAACAAATGACTCAGAGGAGCTCGAGCTATACCTGAGCTACCAGAAAATACATGGCACTAGCCAAATGCTCACCTCAGGCCGGTCCTAAAGTAGGGCTCGTCTACATGTGGAGATCACCCCACAGTTGTCTGGTCGTGGGGAGCTGCAGACCCTTCACCCACCCCAACCTTCTCATCTCAGGGGCTTCCATTAGCTGTAAAGGGGAAGCTGCTGTAGAGTTACATCCCCAGAGATCTGGAATGGTGACATGATGGTTTGTGGGTCCTCTCAACATCTCACCGAGGTTTTCCTTACCGCTGGGGTTTGCCTCCAATGGGGATGTATTCATATTTAGTCCCTCTCACGTGTCTATAAGTAGCCCTGGTGGCACAACAGTTATGCCCTCCGCTACTAACACAAAGGCTGGCAATTTGAACAACTTCCCTCCACCTGCCCCATGCACCCCGTGGCTCCATGGGAAGTAGACTCAGTGATCTGCTTCCCTAAGGATTATACTCCATAAAACCCTGTGGGAAAGTTCTACTCTGCCACACAAGGTCATTATCAATTGGAATTAACTCAAGAGCACCTAACAGCAACAGCCATATGTCTGCACTGTCTTTGTAAGGAGAGGTAGGCATGGTCTTCCCCCTAAAGGAAGTCTCTGTTAACTGGGGCAGTAAAGTGTATATGTAATTCACAGTTAAATTACAAGAGCGCCTCGATGTTAAAGTACAAAAGATATAGCTCAGAAAACACAGCTTTATTGGCTCCTTATTGCTGCTCTCACAAATGACTACCAACTCAGAGGGTGAAAGCAACACATATTTATTATCTTACAGTTCAGAAGTTCAAAATGGGTTTGGAGACTTAGAGCCATGGTTTCATGGGACATCCCAGTTAATTGACCTAAATGGTATATCATGTTTCTGTTCTTCTTCTTAGTTCATGGTATAGTGTCTGGGGTCTTAAAATCTTACACTCAGCAATCCAAGGTATAAAATTGCTATCCATTCTTTTGGAGCAAGAGAAGCAGGAGAAGAGTCAGGAATAGGAAGAGGATATGGAATGTGTGACTGATGGCCTTGCTGAACCACCTTTGCCATGAGACCAGAATAACGGGATGGTGCCCAGCTACCAGTATTGAAGATTTTGATCAGAGAGTCTATCGAAGAATTCTGATCAAAAGAGAGAATGTGTGGAACAGAATTTCAAAATTGTTTGGAATTCAAACTTTCTGGAACCCTGGAGGCTGAGTAAACCCTCAACGTATTGCCTTGTGACAATCTTTAAACCTTAAGCCAAAATTTCTCTTAAAGTCATCTTAACACCGAAACACACTTTATCTGAATAATCTGCCTTGAGAGTTGTGCTCTTTCAAGAGCTATCTATATGAGAACAAGTTGACAATAGCAAGCCAAAAGGTTAGATAGGAAGCTCATTGGGCCTCAAATTTATGGGAATGAGGAAGGAACTATCCAGAAAACAGAGGTGAGAATGATTGCACAACTCAAATAATGTAATTATTGTGGTGTAACAATTGTTCAATCGGTGTTTGTTCTGCTGTGTATAATCTCAGAAACAACAACAATTGTATGTTTTGAAAGTCTGAACTGGATTTTATGGGCTATATTCCAGGAGGTCAGTGGGCTGTGGTCCTCCTGGGCATTCCAAGAAGAACTCATGTTGTTGCCTGTACTTCTTTCAGAGAAATCCCACAAAATTAGCACTTGCCCCACCTGCCTCACTCCCATCTCTGCTTTCATCATTGCACCACCCCCCCCCCTGATTTTGACCCTCTCTATTGTCCTCCTCTTGTAGGGATCATAGTGTTTATGATGGATCTACTCAGATAATCCATGTGAATCCCACCACTTTTGCGAATCCATCTGTGCCCACCCCAAATTTTTTTTAAATCATTTTATTAAGGGCTCATACAACTCTTATCACAATCCATACATACATCAATGTGTAAAGCACATTTGTACATTCATT
>NW_022111372.1:32945764-32991578 GCF_000313985.2 Echinops telfairi | reverse complement strand
GTCCTTTGCCCACCTCTCAAATGGGCAATTAGTTTTTTTCTTTTTGGAAGCTAGCAGAGTATTGTAGATTTTAGTAATAAGGCCTTTGTCTGATGTGTCATTGCTAAGGATGTTTTCCCAGTCCGTGGACTCTCTTATTAGTCTCTTGGTGAATTCTTTCAATGTACACAGGTGTTTTATCTTCAGTACATCCCATTTGTCAATTTGTGTCTCCTCTGCATTTGTGTCCTTCTCTATTTTTGATAGCCTATGTATTCCCTGTGCCAAAGTTCTCAAGTTGGTCCCAATTCCCTCATTGATGGCCCTAATAGTTTTGGGTTTAACTTCAAGGTCTTTGATCCACCTTGAGTTTATTCTTGTGCATAGAGCAAGATAAGGGTCTTGCTTCATTTTTCTGCAGGCAGGTAAATATCCATTTTTTCCAGCACCACATGTTAAAGAGGGCATTTGCTTCCCATTTGATATTTTGGGGGCCCTTTTCAAAGATTAATTGTCTGTATGATGATTTTATTTCTGGGTTTTCAGTTCTTTTCCATTGGTCTGAGTACCTATCATTGTACCCATACCATGTTGTTTTGACAACTGTGGCTGTATAGTATGTGCTAAAGTCAGGTAAAGCAAGCCCTCCCACTGTGTCCTTCTTCTTGAGGAGTTCTCTGCTAATTCTGGGCTTCTTCCCCCTCCATATGAAGTTGGTAATACGTTTTTCTATTTCTTTGAAGAAAGATGAGGGTAATTGTATTGGGATTTCATTAAACTTATATAGTGCCTATGGCAGAACTGACATCTTGACTATGTTGAGTCTTCCAATCACGAGCATGGGTTATTTTTCCATTTGTTGAGGTCGCTCTTGGTTTCTTGTAATAGTGTTCTGTAGTTTTCTTTTGTTCTTTTAGTCAGGTATATCCCTAAATATTTCAATTTGTGTTTGGCTATTGTGAAGGGTACCACCTTTTTGATCTCCTCTTCTGTGGTCTTCTCCAATGTGAATAACAGTCCGATGTACTTCTGTTTGTTAATCTTGTATCCTGCCACTCTGCCAAACTCCTCTATTGCTTCTAGTACTCCCCTTGTGGAACTTTTTGGATTTTCCATATATAAAATCATATCATCTGAAAATAACGATAGTTTCACCTCTTCCTTCCCCAGACGAATAACTTTGATGTCTTTTCTTTGCCTTATGCTGTTAGCTAAAACCTCCAGCACGGTATTAAATAAGAGTGGGGACAAGGGACATCCTTGTCTGGTCCCCGTTTTCAGTGGGATTGTGTTAATCTTTTCTCGATTGATTACCACGTTGGCTGTTGGTTTTTCGTATATAGCTTGTATTGTCTTGAGGAATTTTCCTTCCACTCCTATCTTCTCAAATGTCTTAAACAGGAATTGGTGTTGGATGTTGTCGAATGCTTTTCCTGCATCTATCAATATTATCATGTGGTTCTTGTGGTTTTTCATGTCAATGTGATGAATAATACTAAAGATCTTTCGTATGTTGAACCATCCCTGAATCCTTGGTGTGAATCCCACTTGGTCATGGTGAATTAATAATTTTATATACTTTTGTATTCTGTTGGCTAGTATTTTGTTAAGGATTTTTGCATCCATGTTCATTAGGGATATTGGTCTGTAGTTCTCAGTTCTTGCCCACCCAAAATTTATGTTGCAGTTCTAACTCCAGTATCTGAGAATATGAGATGATACTGGTACTAGTGACTGAATTGGAAATGAAACCTGGTCTCCAACCCAAATGCCAAGCAGACTGTTCAGCAGCTAGACCCATTTGAGAGAAAGGGAAATGTTTTATATGGAAAGGATGACACAGAAAAATAAATTATGGGAGAAAAAGGGATCTGCAAAGTCTTAAGAATTACAAGGTAATAGTGAAGTATCTGTTGTCTTTAAGGCCACCATGGGCTTGAGGATTTTGTTTCACCCTTTGTGAGGAGGGTCTTGAGAGTTGCCTGGAAATGTAATTGCATCTTGTTGATGAATTACCGTGAGTTCCATTGCATGTCTACCCATGGTAAAACCCAAAGCAAACGAGTTGTCATTGAGTCCGTTCTAACTCATGGCAACTCAATTTGTATGAGAACAGAATTGTCTCCGGGGGGTTTACAATGGCTGATTTTCTGAGTGTAGATTACCAGGTCTCGCTTCCAAAGCACTAGTATGTGAAAGGGAATCTCTACCCTTTTGCTTAGCAACTGCTCTCATTAACTGTGCAACTTGTGACTGACTTATTGCAAACAATGCAGAAAGGACTCCATAACACAGTTGGATTTCCAAGACCCTCTTTAGAAAATAACATTTTAAAAATGAAGACTACAAGCTAACCTTGAACTCTGCTTAAATCAGTCTTACTTGGTTGTTCCCTGAACAGACACACAGGATTTGTCTGTAGAGCTCTGCTCTCCCGTATGCTGGGAGAGCAGAGAGTTTTGGCAGAGTGCACTGAACAGACTATTTATCTATGCATTTTCTCAGCAAGTTCTTACCCAGCATCCAGTCTGCCAGGAAAAGAGATATCCTCAACCACATGAACTTGAGTACTAGAGACAAGTGTCAAAGAATCATAGAAATAAGTGTGGAATTGAAGCTACAGCAAGTGCCATAAAGAAGCACACTTTGTGTGGGGGCAAGGGATGAAGGGAGAGGTTGTGGCAGAAACTAGTGTATTCTCCAAAACCTGCATCCTCTCTCTCTATACATAGGTAGAAGACATTTTTCAGATTCCCTGGCAAAGAGATGTTGCCAGATGACTGCATGTGGACAATGGAAAGTGGATGGATTTGGTATAAATCACTTCTAGGTGTGGCCCTCTCTTGGTTACCTATTAGACCAAAAAAGACCACAATAGGGAAACTTCAAAAAGAGAAATTTATTTTTCTCATAGTTCTAGAGCTTTAAGTCCAAATCAGGGTTTCAGCCATGTCATTTTGCCTCATCTCTAGCGATCTGGTGTCTAGTGGCATCCCTGATTCTGGAGGGGACGGGTCTTCACAGGGCATCTCTCTACCCCTCATGGCAAAGGATTTGATTTAGGACCCATCCCACTCTGGAATGACTTCATTAACAAATCAAGGAGAAATCCCCATTTCCAAACAGGGTTATATATACAGGCATAGGGGTTAAAGCTTCAATCTATAAGAGAACTTCAAAAAGCTAGTAGAACGATCTCATTATCTTTTCATTCTATGTTCTTGTGAACTTTCTGACGCTCCCTTCTATTATTTGCTCTGACCCAATTCATTGCATAACGTGTCCAACCCCTCCCTATGCCTTCTTCAGCATGACATGGAGACGACTTTGGAACACGCACATTCCAGTTATAAAAATTAGGTGAAGTCCATAGATTTTTTTTGGGGGGGGGGGGGAGTTGTCAATTAGACCCAGATTTGGTTCTTGACAATGCAAATTATGCACAGCTATGTTTGGGTGAAGTTTTTCATTTCTATATGATGCTAACCAGATTTCATCCAATCTAGACCCCGGCAGCATTCACGCTGCTGTACATAGGATCGCTAGGAGTTGGGACCAACTTGACAGCACCTAAAAACATTAACAACAACAACAGACATATTAGGATGGAAGACTTATCAATCTGCTTCTAAACATCAGACTATGAAAACCTGATGCAGCCCAACAGGCCAATGAAGGGGAAAGTTCAGGACTAGATCACATCTTATTCCATTGGCATGAGGTAGCCATGAGTCAGGGGCCCATTTGATAGCAGGCAGCAACAACAGCGATGATAGCCATTAGTTTTCCCCGAACTGCTCTATGAAATAACCTGTCCATTCAGAAGAAAGAGGGATAGGGGTGAACCTGATTCAAAGGTGAGGGGCAAAGAGCAAAGATTGAGGATTAGATTCAAACACCTGATATTGGTAAGAAGAAAACCACATCCAAAGGACTGAAAAATACTCAGGAAGTGAGGGAATAGCGACCAGGTACAGTATAGTAGTTTCAGTCTCTTGCAATGCATACAAAAGCTGCGGCTGCTACTGTGTTAGGTGCCACCACGTCAGTTCAACCTACCGCAACCATATGCCCAACAGAATGAAACATGTCTAGTCGGCCCCATCGTCACAATTGTTCCTATGCCTGAACCCATTGCTGCAGCCCCTTTGCCAATCCATCTCCTTGAGGGCTTGGCTCTGTGTCACTGCCCCTCCACTTCACCAAGGTACAAACATTTAGAAAGTGAATAAAAAGACCAAAGAAGAATGCTTGTTCTTTAAAGCCACCCACTTGTGGTAATTTTTTTGCAATAGCACTAGGTGACAAACACTGTCAGGGACCATAAGACATACCCCCCTGGATGCCTACAAGTCACCAACCTCCTTGGAGAATAGCCACAGTTCATGGGTCAGCATCTCTTCCAGCCATCAGTTTTCAGAGACCCTCCAGCACAAGCACATTCTCCACTGACATAATAAAAATGCGTACTTTAAAAAAAATCGCTGCATTCAGCTTTACAGGGCAAAGAGGGGAAGGGAAACGGTTCAGTGGTTCTGATTTTACACTCCTCCTGCTGCGAAACCAGCAATTCATTTCTCAATAAGCCCTAGCGGGGCACTGCCCTTCATTGCACCAGGGCACGTGCTTTATTCCAAACCCATCATTATCCACGCTCTGTAGATCCCCAGTTCCCAGGGGTGTCACATAAGGCATAGCAGCATTCTGCTTACTCTTAATTGTTATTCAATTAAGCAACTGCTAGCAAAAAAGCAAACTACTTCCAAAAGGGCAATGTGACATTAAACAGAGGCCATTGTCGCAGCTGTAAGGAAAATGGAAGCAGCTTTAAAGTGGTAACTGGAAAAAGGAGTGACAGGTAACGAGTGTAAATCTGAATCCTGTGTTGAATCAATTGGATGGTAAATAAAGTCCAATGTATTGTTCATCCAGGTCGTATTGCATCAAAGGACATCCAAGGCAAGTGACAGAACCCTGTTCCTGTGAAGCTGAACACTAGGGGCCCCACCTCAAACACCCAACTGGGGATTGGAGTTACGTAAAACCTCCTAAATGTAACCTGAAGGTGAATCCTCACCATATGCCCCAATCCTAAATCAGTCCTCACCCAGGGCCCAGACCCTAAACTCTTTCACTCTCTTTAACCTACCAATGAGGTGCCATCCAGTTGATTCCTACTTGAGATAGTTAAGGTTTATAGTGCCAACCTGGCCGATAAACACTGTGGAATTAATTGAAGGGCGGATAGATAAATGGCTCAGTGAAACTTGCCTTTCCGGTTCTTGGGTCAGCTGCCTTAGCCAGTTCCCTGCTTCAGCTGGCAAGGCTCACTTCCTGCAAGACATCCCCGAGGAGAAGCCACATGGACCTACCCTGATGCAGTCCTGGGTGCTAGAGCAGCCGTGTGGAGACCGTTGCTGGCACTGAGATGCTTACATGCTTACTATTCGGCTTTCCTCCTGCAGTAGGCATTATTGCATGTGTTTTGTGAGTTTGAGGAGGACTTTAGATCGGTGTCAGACATATGGGCTAATGTTGGACTTATGGGTTTTGACAGCATGGATTGGGATGCTTTCTTAATGTACACTTACTCTTTATATAAAACTCTTTCTTATATACATATGAGTTTCTGTGGATTTGTTTCTCTAGTCTACCCAGACTAACACACTACTCATGATGACCCCTTGTTTGTCAGGGTAAAACTGTGCTCCATTGGGTTTTCAATGGCTCCTTTTCACAAGTAAACTTGGACTCTGTGTGAACTTGGGCCACCAATATTTCTTTTTAACTGTTGAGCATTTTAACTCTTTGCACCCTCCTGGGATTCATCTTTCTCTATTCTCCTACAAATTATACTTATTTATCTAGTTAATTGTCATCATTTGTGTGTTAGTCTGGGTTGACTAGTGAAACAAACCCAGAGATACTCATATGTGTATAAGAAAGAGCTTTGTATAAAAATGTAATTGTACTAGGAAAACATCCCAGTCCAGTGCAGATCAAGTCCATAAGTCCAATATTAGCCCATATGTCCAATACCAGTCTATAAATTGCTCCTCAGACTCATGTAACACATGCAATGACGCTGACTGCAGGAAGATCACAGGCCAGTGGGTGGAAAATTTTGTGGATGCAGTGGCCGTGGAAGCATCTCAGTGCTGGCGTGGGTCTCCATGGGGCTTCTCCAGTTTCAGGGCTCTGGTTCCATCAGCGGTCTCCGTGTGGCTTGTCAGCAAGAAGACAAGCAGAGTGTCTGTGTAGGTCTCGCCCCCAGTCTGCTACTTATCTCTGTTGTGCCTCCAAATGAGGTCATCAAACTGGGACCTGATTGACAGGCTAGACTCCACCCCTTCGCAAATTGACAGGAGATTATGTCACTGCCACAGTTTGTAAAATTTATACATTGAGAGGTACAATAAGAGTTCCTCAGTAGTGGAGAAAACCCCTCTGTGAAATTCAAATTGATCAACCCCACATACATTACCATTGAAAAGAACTGCCCCATAAGATGGTAGATCACTGTTACTTTTGAGCCCACAATAATTCCTACAACTTTCTAAAGCGCAGGATGACAAAACAGAAGATAGAATGTTAGAGAAAGAAAGAATCTTATCTGGGTTCTCAAAAGAAGCAAAACAAAACCCCCAACTCACTGCCATTGAGTCAATTCTGATTCATGACCACCTTATAGGACAGGGTAAAAGTGCCCTGTGGGTTTCAGTGACAGGGGGTTTCAAACTGCTGGCCTCTCGATTAGCAGCCCAATGAGTAACCCACTATGCTACCGAATCTCCTGTCCAATATATGAGAGACAAAGATGTATCTCAAGAAAATGGCTGACATGGTTGTAGAGGTTAGCAAGTCCCAAGTCTTGAGGATTTTCTTAACTCTTATGATCACAGGGGCTGATAACCCCAAGATTGGCAGGTCAGTCAGTAGGCTACTGGCTCATGGGCTGTGCTGTGGAGGTTGAAAAATCCAAGATTGGCAGGTAGATGGTAGGCTGCTGGCTCAGACTTCAGAAGCTAGTAAATCCCAAGATTGGCAGGCAATACAGGCTACTGGCTCTGGTTCAAAGAACCAGAGAGCGGATGATGATAAGACAAATGCAGGATTCAGAGGAAGCAAAAGCAAGAGAGTTTTTCCAGAACATCCGTATATTGGAACTAGGGAACACCCCCCAGGAAGCTCTCTTTTAACTGATCTATAGTTCGTAGCAGAGCTCATCACGGAAGTCATTACATAATATCTGACGTCGAGGTGAAGGAAGAGGCAAAGAAGTCTTTATTTGTCAAGAATAGGATTGACTACCTGGAAATTTAGCAGTTGAATGAAAAATGATCAGAGGTCATGTAGTTCCAAAAGATAAGTGACTACATAGGCAAATATATGGAAGTTAGTATAACAAGTAAAATAACAAGAGTAATTTTAAAATTCTATGGGAAATCTTCTGCTTAGAAGAACAACAAAAATGGTGACACCCAGAAATAGAACAGAAGAAATGCGTAAAACCCACATGAAGAAAACAATAAAACTTTACTAAAAATCACAAAATATTATAAAGAATAATAAAAGCCATCAATTCATCCCCACCATGCCCTAATTTATTTATAAATTCAATGAAATTCTGCCTGCTGGTTGTGTTCTATTCTTTTCTTAGATGTCTTAGAGATGCTATTCTTCAATGTCTGTAAGACCTGAATAATTCTCTTTTTTTAGACAGTTCAAATGGGTTCTGTTCATTGCAACCAAATGACTAATTCAACCAGCAAGAGCCTAGATTACTACCGCTATACTTCTTTCTTGAGACCAGGTATCTTGTGTCTCCAATCCGCCTGCATTTCTCTCTAAATGGGCTCTTGTAGCTTTTTTCTGGCTCTTCAGAGGCTGGGTAACTGCCGCTTGCATCTACATTTTACCTGCATGGTGCAGGCATTGGCCTCAGTTCCACATCTCCTTCCCACAACTCATTTGCCATGGTTTTTAGTCCACTTACAAGAGAATCTGATTAGCCAAGGCGATTTCTTGCTTCAGTTGTCCACCACTCGTCCAAAGACATCATAGTTCCATGCTGTGGTTCATGAGTCAGGGAAAGGGTTGTTATTAAGGTAAGCAATACTTGACTCATCATTAATCAGAACTTCCACTTATTACTGAGCTATATTAAATCAAAAACAATAACAAACAGTTGTCATTGAGTTGATTCCAACTCATGGTGACCCCATGTGCTTCAAAGTAGAATTGCATTCTATAGGGTTTCATTGGCTGCTCTTTTGGAAGAAAATCGCCAGGTCTTTCTTCTGAGGTGCTTCTGGGTGGATTTGAACTACTAACCTTTCAGTTAGTAGTCAAACACTGAACCATTTGTATCACAAGGACCATCCTTACATTGAAGCAGGCATTTACTTATTTTCTCAAGCACCTTGCTAAGAGATTTTCTCACTGCTTGAATGTTAATGGAATCTTTTGGTGGTGCAAATGGTTAATGTGCTGAGCAACTAACTAAAAGATTGGGATTTTGATTCCATCAATCTTTCAGAAGCACATCAGAAGAGAAGTCTGATAATATATTCCCTTACACAAGGTTCGCAGAGAGGAGACGAGTCAGTCAGGGTGCAGTGTAGGAATGATGAAACACACAGCTTTCCTCTAGTTCTTTAATGCTTCCTCTCCTCCCTCCCCCCGCCCCACTATCATGATCCCAATTCTACCTTACAAATCAGGCTGGACCAGAGGATGTACACTGGTACAGGTAGGACCTGGAAACACAGGGAATCCAGGACACATGAACCCCCTCAGGACCAGTGGTGAGAGTGGCGATACCGAGAGAGTGAAGGGAAGGTGGGGTGGAACGGGGGAACTGATTACAAGGACCTACATATAACCCCCTCCCTGGGGGACAACCAACAGAAAAGTGGGTGAAGGGTGACGTTGGAAAAGTGGGTGAAGGGTGACGTTGGACACTAACACATGACAAAATAATAATTTATGAATTATCATGTGTTTGTGGGGGAGTGGGGGTGGGGAGGGAAGGGGGGGAAATGAGCTGATACCAAGGGCTCAAATAGAAAGCAAATGTTTTGAGAGTGATGATGGCAACAGATGTACAAATGTGCTTGACACAAGGGATGCATGTATGGATTGTGATAAGAGTTTTACAAGCTCCCAAAAAAATGATTTAAAAAAAAAAGAAAAGAAAAATCAGCCATGGAAAACCGTAGGGGTAGTTCTATTCTTCTACAAGCAGGGTCCTTATGAGTCAAAGTCAACACAATGACCTTCTAACACTGTTAACGAAGCCAGCTGATTGCAGTAGATTACTTTTTGTGTGTGGACCCTTGGTTGACCTAATCCAATTCCAAACCTTCAGTGCTTGTAACACTGTATGCTAGCCTCTCCAGGTTTGGATCCCAGAGCCACTCGTCTCAGTTCTGCTGATGAGCGAGGTTTGGGGCCTACAAAATTGAGCACCTCTTCTCTAGGCATTTATCAGAACACATCACCAATCATTAGTCCTTTACCTAGTAGCTCTGGTCATCTCTCAATTCCCTGCTGAAAGCAGCAGTTCCTTGGGGGAGACTTGTGTGATTCTTAAGCCTGTCTGGGCAGCCTACCTTTTGTTCTGTCACAGCAAGACCCTCTGCCCCTCTCCCTCCTGGAGTCTCCATTCCAGTCATCCCTTTGCCTAGGTCTCCTCCCCATCAGGGTTTCAACTCCTCACTGGAAGAATCTTCCTCCTTGGTAGTCAGAGCACCAAGCATGGAGCCCAGGACATAGTAGGGAATCAGTAAGTATGAAATTACGTAGAATTGGGATGCCCCCAATTTGCTGACACCCTGGGCCTCTCTCTCTGTCAGGGGACAGCCCGAGGAAACTCCTCTCTCTTTTCTTGGATTAATTAATACTGCTGTCCAAGAGAAGGGCGAGATCCTGCAAACTTAGATCGCTTAACCATGTCTCTCTCACCAACCTCCTCCAGGCCAATGACTCAACCCTACGTAACTACAATGCTGAGGGAGCATATTTGGAGCCCCCATTGCTGTTCACTGAAGCTATGGGGTCTTGAACGTTACTGGGAAGTGAAAACATGAATTCCTGTCTGTGGCTCAAGAGAAGTCCGATACACTCTAACCTATGGTTGTGATGAGAGTGGAGGATCAGACAGTGAAGTCCCCTCAAACTTCCCCGCCCCCTCCTCCCATTTCCGCTGTTACTCATCTGTTCTCAGTGAAAGTGAGAGGCTTTCCCCCGCCCACTCAGCAGGGGGAGGGAGGAAAGGGGAGTTGAGAGCCACAACCCTTGGATTTTTCTCTTGTGCACAGAGAGTCCCCTCTAGGGGGAGCAGCCTCACTGTTAAACCACATTCGAGTCCAGAGCTGGAAGAGACCAGCCCTGACCATTGGGTCCACGCCTCATCCAGGAAGGGGAGACCCACATGAAATCTCTAGAGGGACAACAGTGGTACCGGAAGTGTGGGGTGATAAAGGAACTTACTTCAGTTCTGAAATGATTTCATATTTCCCTAATTCACCTTACATGAATAGCTTGGGGAATTCCAATGGATTCTACACATCCCGTGGATTCTTTCTCATTGCTCTGTGTTAAGTAAACATCTCGTGTTTGGGAGACATTTTTCCAGCAGTGCTACCTGAACATCCGGCCCTGTTTGCAGAGGAGAGCGCAGGTCATCTGGAGCCCCTGCAGAGAGGGGTCTGGTTGGCAGTCCGGAAGCAATTCTGAGTTGTTTTCCTGATTGGAAGTCGAAGCCAGCAAGTCACAGGTTTCCTGGTTTCTAACCCCCAGGAAATGCCAGCAGAAAGGAGTCCCTCACACAGTCAATAAATCTCCTTTCAGATGGATTTTTGGAGGCAGCCAGCCCTTCTACACCTGCCAGCCTTTCTCCATCTGAACCACAGTGACATCAAGTGAAGCCCAGCCAGAGCGGTAGAACTTCCCCAACCACCTGGCCATGCGTTGGCCCTTCGCTCACTTCCACCAAACTTCATCTTTTCACACTCAGACACACACATGAGCATGCATGCACATACGAACATGCCACCATCTGCCTTCTTCCCTCAACCTGACTCTGGACTAAAGAGCCATCACCGGAACCACTCCTGCCAGTTGCTGTGGATTCAGATGCCCAGAGCCCCAGTGTGCAGAAGAGAGAAAGGCATCTCCCTCCGAAGGGCGCCTTGGATTGTGCGGAGCCATCACAGAGGAAGACCAGATGTGACTTCTACAACAGATGCCCATGTGGCAAAGATCAAACACCTGTCATAGGTGACATGGAAACTAGATGGTCCTGATAGATGGGGCCTGAAGGCAGAAATGTGCCCAAACAATTTGACTCAGAATGACCCTTTTGGACATACTAGGATGTCCCCAAAGGGTCCTCTATCATGTTTCCCAGGGGTTGACAATGCCTACATTCAGTTAGCAGCCGCGCATCTTTTAACCACTATGCTACCAGTGGAATGGACCCAAACAGCTGGAAAAAGCCAAAGGCCCCTCCACGTGGGGCCTCTCCCTCGATGTCGATGGCACCTTGATGTGCAGTCATTTATCTGTGAGGTCTGCAGGGAGAAGAGGCGAGGTGGGGAAGAAGCCAGAGACCAGCTCCAGACTGGAGGTCCCAGTAGATCATCCTGGCATGGAACAGATCACAGCGTGAGGAGCACAGAAAAGCCTAGAGGAGGTGGTAGAACCAGAACTTGCTTCTCTCCTGGAGCTCTCCTCTCCCTGCCCGCCAACCCACCCCTCCCAGGCTGTTACAGAAAAACTGCAGGTGTGCAGCGCATGGCCCTCTACATGGAGGGGCATCTGCTTTGGGTTTCTGAAAGGTCTGCTTGCTGGGTAGGAGCCCTGGTGGTGTGGTGGTGACCGGTTGGGCTGTGATCCACGTGGTCAGCAGTTTGAAGCCACCAGCAGCTCCCTGGGGCTTTCTATTCCCACAAACAGTTACAGTCTCGGAAGCCCACAGGGGGTCACTGTGAGTCAGAATTGACTCGGTGGCAGTTAGAGTTCTGGGTAGTGGTTAAACTTTGGGCTGCTAACTGCAAGGCTAGGCATTTGAACCCACCAAAAACTCCGAGGAGGGAGAATGCCGAAGCTGCCTACTCCTGAGTTCACAGCCTCCGAAATCCACCAGGGGAGTTCTACCCGGTCCAGGAGGGTCACTATGAGTCTGAATGGACTCGGTGGCGGTGAGGGTTTTTGTGGTCGGGTAAATCTGGTGGCCCATTCCCAACGCAGATGTGTCCCCCTCTCCCGCTTCCCTCCCTTTTGTTGCCCTGGAGGAGCCATCATTTCCCCAGTGAAACTTCTGCAGTGTTAGCACCCCAGGACAGTAGGGGGAAATGAGGTCTCTAATTCCCATCATAAGATGAAAATGTATTGCCATCCCTAGCGGATAGTTAGTGTTCGCCAAATGAGAGGGCCGCAGCTGAGACTGGAACCCTCCTTCTCATCACAGAAGGCTCCGTGCTGCACCCCCAGTGTTTAGGAAAACAGACATCTGGTTCCCACTCATCGGTAGCACACTACTCACGTCCCTCGATTAATACAAAGAGAGAGATAAAGGCAGACACTTCAATTACTCTTCGGAACTCCATTTTATTACAGCATCAGGGGATATCGTTGCAGGAGGAATGGTACTGGAAATCAACATAGAGGTGAAACCACTCACAATCGCATCGTTTTACACCTTAGGACAAGGGTCTAGATACCATGGTTGCTGTACATGCATTTTAAGTTTGGGGTGTGTGTGAGTGTGTATGTATGTGTGTGTGCACGCATGCACACATGGGTATGTGCCGGGTTTGGATAATTTCTCTTGAGGGATGTTGTTCTTTCAATTTTTTAATAAGTGATGGTTGCATTCAGTGGCACACTCTGATGGGGCCCTCTCGCTAGGACTGGGACCCAGCCTTCTTCTTCTGGAATTTTCTGAACTGAGACTGAATAGCCACCGCTGCCCGTTCTGTCTCTGGGGCATCCATGTCGATGTCAAACTCTTCTTGAACTTTCTTCTGCCCATCTGCACAAGAAGAAACACAAACATAAGGCAATCACTGAGCTGTAGGCAGGAAGGAAGACGACGGCATGAGGAAGGCCAGCCGGCTGCCATGTGGCGCGCTCCAGCCCCAGGGCCAAGACCTAGTTTGCAAAGTAAAATTCAGCAGAGTGTTCTTATGGGTTTTGGTTGGACCCGTCGGAGTTCAGAGTCGTCTCTCACCTGGATGCCCAAGAGCCACACCGGAGAGGGACAGTGAAACTCAAGGACACAGAATCAACAGAGGACACAGCTGTGACATTTCCCATTTTCCTGAATACAATATTATTTTCCTCAAGACTCCTTTCTGCGTAGGATTTTAAAAATGCATTTAGCCATGTTGTGGCTTTCTCTGATATCTCCTTTAATTCAAAATGTGAACCATTGTCACCGGGATTGTGTCCATGGTAGTGGTTCCAACAGCTCTGAGTTCACAACCAACTCGGGTTCTTTCAGCCCTTTTGCCAATACAATGGGTTTATTGTAATACAGGCTTGCATTTTTATCATCAGTAGGTCTGAATGGCACGGTCCGACCTGAACTTCCATCAGACATAACATTCTAGTCCAATGAAGCACATGTCTTACTAAAGGCAGGAGTTTTCTCACTAAAGGCAGAAGGATGAAACTAATAAATTAAGTTACCTTTGGAGATAGGATATATGCAAATGCAGAATGGAAGGTTGGACTTGAAAATGCCATATATGTGTATATGAAGTGATATATATGTCATACAGATATGAAGTGATATATATATATATATCACTTGGAAACCCACAGACACAGTTCTGAACTCTATCCTATGGGGTCCCTAAAAGTCAGAACCCACTCACTGGCAATGAGTTGGGGGCTTGATGGTCCAATTACTTCTGTCCTTGGGAACTTTGGAAGAAGATGCTTAGAACACACTACTGTAAAAAGTGGGTAGACCCTGTGGTGCCTGGCAGTCAAGGAGAGAGGGTTCTCTCCTGCTAGCTCTACTACTCCAGGGTTCTCGTTCATTGGCTCTCTCCACCTTTCCTCTCTCTTCTTTTTCTCCAACAACCCCCTCCTCCACCTCCCAGCTCTCTAATTCTTCTCTCTAAGCATCTCCCCGCACCCCCAGCCCAGCTCTCTAATCCTTCTCTCTACTCATCTCTCCTTTTCTGTTCCTCTCCTTCTGTTTCCCTCTCTTTTTCCCACCCTGCTTTCTCTCTCCCTCCTCCTTTCTTTCTCCCTCCACTTCCCCCTGTCCCACAATCGCTCCAGCACAGAAGATCTTTAACCCTTATTTCAGATGCATCTGTTGTGTGATCTTTCCCAGGCAGACCCTTGAGTAGACTCTGCTCAATTTCCCTAGAGCTTGAGAAGGTTGTGCCTGGAGCCCTCCAATCACTCCCTCCATCTGGACGGCAAGAATGCTGGCCAGGGCTTTGCAAGCCCTGTTGGACTGGTTGGTTGATGACCTAAATCAATGAACTGATTTCCTTTATCCTAGATTTTCTGCCAGTGCTCATAAAAGCCTAGAGTATGAGTCTGTCGGTGTTAGGAGAATCTTATGAGCCACCTCCTTTTAATCCATAGGAACCCAGATGGTGAGGAGGACAAAAGGAACACTTTTGTTACTGCGTCTGGATGCTATTTGCCCTTTTATCTCTATTGCACTTTCTTCAAGAAATCTATCAGGGGCTAGGACCCGCAGAAGGGAGATGAGTTGAATGGATCTCAAGCTGATATCTATTTGTTTACCTTTCAAATTGTGATATTACATGAGCCTGGTCTAAAGGGCACATATCTAGCAAGCCTATAATATGACTGGCTTCCGGGTTTCTTCTTCTCTTACTAGCATTAATAAACCTACATTGCCAAGAGCACATAAGCAAGGATGTCACTTTGATGGCTAAGCTGTGCCTGACCTAAACGGTGGTCTTTTAATCACCTCATATGCCTGTGAAAGCCAGGTAATGGAAAGTGAAGGCAGATGAAGAATTGATGCTTTTGAATTATGTTGCTGACAAAAAAAAAAAGCCCCAAAGCAAAAAACATTGAATGGACTGTAGGCTGCCAGAGGAATGAATAAATCAGTCTTCAAAGAAATGTAACCAGAATGCTCCTTAGAAGCAATGATAGCGACACATCATCTCCCTTACTTTGTACAGGTCATTAGGAATGGCCAATAGCGAGGAACGAGCATCATGATTGGTCAGAGAAGATGAGTGACACCCTAAAGGAGTTCGATGAATGCATTAATCACAACCGTGAACTCAACTAACCAACGCTAAACATGGTGCAGGACCAGAGAACATTTAACTTGGTTATACATAAAACTCCCATGAATCTAAGCCAATTCAACAGCAACAACCCCCAGGAGCACTAGGAATCATGATTTTTTTTTTCATAAAATGGTTTAGGGCTCCAATTCCTTTTGCCTTCCAGAATAACTCTTGCAATAAAATTGCTTTGATTCAAAAGAAGACAGGTGATATCTTTTTTAGACATAAAGCAGTGCTGCAACCTAAAGATGTTGAAGGACCCAATTCATCTTTTTGCTTTTATAATAATGCACCAAAACAGCAATATTACTTCTGGAAAAAATGATAAATGGAAATGCACAAAATTATGTACATTTAGGGAATATATATTGAGAAACTACAGAAGATCATAAAGATAAAATGTATAATTTTGTATTAAACTAATATCCTAAGCCCAATGTGATTTATTGCTTCCTCTTGCCTTTGAAAAGGATTACAGTGTTTAAAAAGAAACCATTAGTATTCAAAGAAGCACTACTTTCTGTTCACTTCATAGATTCACTGATTCTTTCCGGAAGACCTGCCATTTTTGGCCTCTTCCACAGAGGCAGCCAGGATCTGTAAAGCAGAGTGGAAGAGCCATTGATTGTGGAGGAGAGGGCACCACTGATTAGATTTGGTGACGCATAGATCAAGCAAACAATATAAGAATGGGGGGAGGGTGCTTGCTGTTTTCCTGGAAGCCTGGCAAAGGTCTGTTCTAAATCCCCAGCTTCTCAGTGGGAGCAAATGCATGATAGTGGAGAGCCACTATCCCAGTCCATGGCATCTGTGCCCCTCTCCAGAGCCTCAATACTCAACTTTTCATTGTTGGGAATCCAACTGTTATGAATTTTCAAAAAAGATACGTCGATGTTCTCACACCTGGGGCCTATAAACTTGACTTCTTTGAAAAATGGGAATTTTGAAGATCTTATCAGTTAGCTTGAGGGAATGTGGAAGTAGAATGGTTACTAATCCAATATGAATGGTATCCTTATAAATGAGGAATAGACACAGATACGCAAATGGAAAATGGTCATGTGGAGAAAAAGCAGTTGCAGCTGCAGGTCCAGGAATGCCAAGGATTCTGGGAGATAAAAGAAGCTTGGAACTCAGCATGGAACAGATTCTCAGATCTCCAAAAAGAATCAACAATTTGATACACTGAAATCAGACTCCCAGCCTCTGGAGTTGTGTGACTTCCTATTCTCATAAGCCACACAGGAGGTGGTATTTGGTGGCGGCAGCCATAAGAAATGAACACAGCCATGTTGTAAGTTACATAGCACTTGCAGAGAGACTCCCTGTAGCATTGAGTGTGATGTGCTGAGAGCTGCCAAGGCAGGATGGGTTTGTTGAGCAGGAGCATGGTGTCCTCGGACCTGCTCATGGTGAAGTTCATTGGTTGATAGGGCCCAACACAATGCAGGTAGGGGTGTGTCCGGGGCTTAACATACTCTCTCAGCCTTTCAGTAAGACAAGTAGCTGCATGTTGTGGCCTGAGTCCAGAGTGGACTCTGCTCAGTAATATAAATCATGAAGACTATACTTAACCTTCTCTAAAAGAGAGACTCAATACTGTCAAATGGTACTGCCCATAGCTCACACATCATGCAGATATTATAGACCTTGGACAAAACAATCTGACAATTCTTCAAATACTAAAACATGGAGTGACCTTACCATGTGAACTAGAAGTTCCACCCTAAGTACACGCCCAAGAGAAATGAAAATTCATGTCCACACAGAAACGTGTACCTGAATGTTCATGTCAGTGTTATTGACAATAGTCCAAAGAATGGAAACAACCCAAATGTCCACCAGTGGATACCTGTTAAACACAATGTGGTCTATTGATTCATGGGATGTTATTGTGCCCTAAAAAGGAGGGAACTACTGATACAGACTGCAACATGGATGAACCTCGAAGGTGAAAGGAGTCAGTCACAAAAGGTCACAGGTTACATGATTCCATTCATATGAGAGTTCAGACTAAGAAAGTCTATAGGAATAGAAAGTAGAATCGTGATTACTTAGGGCTGTGGAGGGAGGGAATGGAAGGATTGAGGGTGATATTTAAAGTACATGGAAATTTATATGAAGATACATGAAAATAGAAGCATATGGGATTTCTTGTTGAAGTGATCTATTCTGAAACTGATTGCACATATCTATAAATATAATCAAAACGATTGCATTGTATACTTTAAATGGATAAATTTTATGACCTGTGAATTTATCTCCATAAAGCTAGCTCATTTTCATTTTCAAGGATTTCATTTTCCTGGCATCCATGATCAATGTTCACGGAAAAAGCAGTCAATAAGTCACACGGCATATTGCATTAGGCAAATCTGATGCACAAGATCTATTTAAAATGCTAAAAAGCAAAGATGTGACTTTTCAGACTATGGTGTGCCTGACCCAAGCCATGGTATTTTCAATAGTTTCATATACATATAAAAACTAGACAGTGAATAAGGAAGACCGGCGAGTTTATGCATTTGAATTACAGTGTTAGAGAAAAATACACAAAATGCCGCGACTAGAGGAACACACGGAGCAGTCTTGGAGGAAGTCCATCTAGAAGGCTTCAGAGAAATAAAGCTGGTAAGCCTTCGCCTCATGTGCTTTAGACAAGTTATCAGGGGAAGACTAGTCCCGAAGGACTCGTGTTGGTCAAGCAGGTGCGTGAGAAAGTGGAGTGTCCTCAATGACATGGGTTGACACAATGGCTGCCAAATGGGCTCAACCAGCAATGATTGTGAGGAGGAGACAGGATTAGGCAGTGTGTCCTTCTCTGGTACATAAGGTCCCCAGGAGCTGGAGGTGGCCGATGACACTTCACACACCACCTCAAGCTACTAAACAAACCAAGTCCACTTGAGCCTCCGCAGCAAGCAGAGCACTGGATGTTGTAGACCCCTTTGCTGTCTCTTATTCCAGGACAAGTCAGTGAAGGACCAAACCAAAAGCCAAGGCCATTGCCATCAAATTGATTCCAATTCACAGCCACCCTGTAGGCAGAGCAGAGCTGCTCCCTAGAATTTCTGAGGCTATAATTGTTATGGGAGCATACAGCTTCCTCTTTTTCCTGAGGAGGGTCTGGTGGATTTGGACGGTTAATCTTTCCATTAGTAGCCCAACATGTGGCCTACCATGTCACCAGAGAAGGACAATGAATCTCAATTAACTCTATGAGAAAATAGTGTCCTTCTCATTTCAAAAATACAGCACTACCATTCCTCTCATATTTCTCTGTGTTGCTCTACAAAGTTGCTCACACACACACACACACACACACACACACACACACACACAGTCATGTACTAAGAAAGCTCTGCGTGACATTTTCAATTAAGATCCTATTGTCTGAGTAAAATTGCAGCATACGTGATGACCCTTTATACATCTGAATGAGTAATACTTGATTAAAATTTACTGTAAACTGCTCAGTACTGCCCAGTTGTGGTTGTCCTTACCGCTCTGGGATTTCAGAAATCTGTCATTTCACCTTCTGTGTAGACATCTGGAGATAACTAAGAGAAAGATTATGCATTACCCACAAAACAATTTAATGTAAAAAGATGCTGCTGCTGCTACTGATGTTACTATGACTGCTGATGAGTTAGCCCATCCCCTTACTCATGCTGATTGCTGAAGTGTGGAACACACGCTGCCTGACCTAGCCCATGTGGAATAGACCACTGTGGTCCATGGGGCTTTCATTGGCTGGGCTTTGAAGTAGTTCATCATGCCTTTCTTCCTAGTCCATCTTATTCTGGAAGCTTCACTGACATCTGTGCAGAATTATAGCAACAAGCAAGGCTCCACTGGGATGCACTGGCTGGGAATCAAATCCAGGGCTTCCACATGGAAGATGAGCATTCCACTACTACTGAGTTACCAAAGTAAAATGACATCAAGTCCAACCCCACTGGAGAATGAGGAAAAATCCACTTCTCTAGGTTGTTCGACACAGAATGTGCGAGAAGATGCCTGTACATGCAATACTCTATATTCCTAGGTGAGTCAAGGCCCCAAACCCCTTCAAAAGGCGCCCAACATTGTCAGGTTCATCCCCAGAGGACATGTGGCCATCTGAAGAAGTCAGAATACAAATTGGAAGAGAAAACTATGATAATTGGTTAGATTCTGGAAGATCATTTTCACTTAATTTACCAATTTTTGCCAGGTTTATTCTAACCAGTAAGAGCTCCCTGTGTGTCGAAGTAGGGCTGCTCGCTATAGAGGTTTCAATGACTGACATTTCAGTAGATCACTGGGCCTTCGCCCAAGGAGTCTCTTGGTGGACTTGAACTTACAACCTTTCAGTTAGTAGTGGATCATGTGCAATTGTTTGCACTGCCAAGGACTTTTATCACCTCACTGGCAGCTCTAAATGTTCCCTCAAAGACCATAGGTGCAAAATTGCCTTAGGGGGTTGGACTTTCTCCTTGGACAGAATCCTCATCAAATTCTTATCCAACAAAAAAGGGATGAGCCGGATGTGCCACCTGTATGCCGAATGTGCTCTGAGTGCTCAGAGCATCTCATGATCCAGCATTGCCACAAACTTCTCATTGGGAAACAACACTGTCCTATTTGGAATTATTCTTGGAACTCATACAGATCCTTCTGCTAGTTCCATGAAGCGTTGCCTTTCCAAACCGTGACAGGCTGTGACACCTGCTGATACGGCTTATTAAGTCATAAGATAAATGAATAGGCATCCCTTCTTAAAGATGTAATCGTAATAAGAGCCATTCTTCACTAAGCGTTAAATAGGTCTTCCCGCATGTATTTTTTTTACAGGCAACATAATGTCAAATGTATGCTAGCGAGTCATAAAAACAAAAGCAGGGGACTATTACCAGGTGCAGATCAATCCCAAATATTATACAGCTCTGCGGTTGTAATGGAATCCCTGGGTGGGGCAAGCTGTTTCCATGCTGGGTTACTAATCAAAAAGGTGGCAGTTTGAGTCCATCCAGAGGCTTGTCCAAAGGAAGACATGTGATCTCTTCCTGAAAACTGTCACGGAAGAGCTGTCACCGTAGGGAGCAAAATTCTATTCTTGGTACAAATGGGGTCGCCGTGAGGTGGAACTGATTGGAAAGCAAACAGCATGCATGTATGCTATCGTGATGAATATCCACAGAATGAGAAGATGGCTTAATTTTCCAATAGGTGAGATGCTATCACATCCTGTGTTGTAGGTTGGCACATACTCATTGAGCACCTAACCCACTGGTTCTCAACTTTCCTAATGCTGCCACCCTTTCATACAGTTCCTCATGTTGTGGTGAGCCCCCAACCATAACATTAATTTGTTGCTAAAGTGGGTGAAGGGAGACATCGGACAGTGTAAGAAATGACAAAATAATAATAATTTATAAATTATCAAGGGTTTAAGGGGGTGGGGAGCCACGAGGGAGGGGGGAAATGAGGAGCTGATACCAAGAGCTTAAGTGGAGAGCAAATATTTTGAGAATGATGAGGGCAACGAATGTACAAATGTGCTTGACACAATTGATGTATGTGTGGATTGTGATAAGAGTTGTATGAGCCCCCAATAAAATGATTTTAAAAATTATTTTCGTTGCTACTTCATAACTGTACTGTTATGAATCAGGCGACTCCTGTGAAATGATAATTCGACCCCCTAAAGGGGTCACGACTCACAGGTTGATCACCGCTGACCTATCCTAATTTGGGGCATTATAAGTTTAAAAGCAGTTTGGCATTCTTTGTCTCGGTTAGCTTCTTCAACATTTTATGGGAACTCCAGGGAATGGTCACCGTCACCACTCCACAAGGGCTCATAGAAAATAATGTGCCGCATTCACTATGTGGCCAATGGCTGACTCAGAATCTACGTCTGGCTCCAAATCTGGTTTATATTCCAGTGTTGAGCTACTTCCGGCTCTCGAGATGGAGATCAAAATGGCCGACTTCTCTACAGACCATTTAGTGTGCCGTTGGTGAGTGAGGTAGTTAGGTTATTGTGCCAACCTGACCGATAAACACATGTGGGGTTAATTGAAGGCGAAAGGATAAATGGCTCAGTGAGCCTCGCCTTTCAAGTTCTCGGGTCTCTTGTTTCTGATGGTCAGACCAGGGTGCAGCTGCCTTAGCCAGTTCCTTGCTTCAGTCGGCAAGGCCTACTTCCTGCAAGATATGCCTGAGGAGAAGCCACATGGAGCTACACCGATGCAGCCCTGGGTGCTGGAGCAGCCGTGTGGAGACCCCTGCCAGCACTGAGATGCTTACACATTCACTGACTCGGCTTTCCTCCTGCAGTCGGCATCATAGTGTGTGTTTTGTGAGATGGAGGAGGACTTTGTGGATTGGTGTCGGACATATGGGTTCATGTTGGACTTGTGAGCTTGGCCGGCACTGGGTTGGGATTTTTCTTGCTGTGCACTTACCCTTTCTATAAAACTCTCTCTTCGACATGAGTCTCTGTGGATTTGTTTCTCTAAAGTACCCAGTCGAACAGAGTGGGGAAAACAAATCCTGTAAGTAACCCGAGTCTACATACAGTTATAGCCATTTTGCAAAATCTGCCTGTTTACCAGCTGCTGCAGGAAAATTCATTCCAACGGCATCATTTTGCATATGATCTGACAGGCCGGGTCCATGCCCATGGCTACTGTACAATGCCTGGAGAGAGCAGAGAGCACACCCATTTCTGCTGACCCAGGGCGAAGAGGACATTGAAAGGCAAGCGCACAAATAAGTCATCGCATTTCAGAAATTCCAAAACTAGCGCCCAGCAATGAGGGGGCGAGTGGGAGTGTCCCCAGGTTGTCAGAGAAGACCCCAGAAGCAGAGAAAGCATGGGAGGCAGCTCCTCCCCACAGTCACCCTCAGCCCGTCTGCCTCTCAAGGTAGGAGGCAGCACGGCTCTTCATCGGTAAGAAGTGACACTTCCCGGACAATTATTCTTCATCCATGCATCCACAGTCTAAGGGACAGACTTCAACTCCTGAACAGAGATGCTTTAAAAATTAACCATCCTGAAAAGTCACCCAGGGCAGAACAGAGCTAATCAAGTATATCACAACAGCCAGAGGAGGCTGATATGAAACTTAAAACGCTACCTAATTTAGAAATATATCATAGGAACCCTTAGGCTTTGGGAACGGTAATAAAGGTAATTCTTAAATATATTTGTCCCAAACTGTATGATGGTTTAAGTTCATTGCCCAGAGGTAGTGGTAATAAATCATGAAGACAGCAGTTTGGGGTTTTTGTGGGTGTCCACGCACATACTCACTCACACGAACACACAGACACACACATGCACACACGCGCAAACCAGGTAAAGACGCTCCTTTGTGTATTTATATCCCCGCATAGCTTAAGATGTATTTTATAGAAACAAACGACCTCCACAGGCCTAATCCTGTAGATCAGAAATGTGAGCATCAGCAGTAAATTGGGATATAATTGTCCTGAGTAGGAGTTTTCCTTGATTAGGAGTCGCAGCACATAGCCTACTATAAAAGGACCACAGTTTAGCATGCCATAGAGAAATAACAGCCATTTAGCTGCAGTTGTCCTGGCAAATGGGCTATTTTGATGCGAAGCTTTTGAGAATGCCCTGCCCTCTTTCAAAGCATAATATTAACTTTGAAAGAATTAACGTCTGTCAGTTGTGTTGTCCGTAATATAATTAAGCTAATTGGCACAGGACCCTTTGACTCCCAGTGTTCCCTGGGAGAACTCACTTCCACCTGGCACTGTGGCCACCTGACAGGTCCTGGAGCGACAGTGGGGCTCCTTGGGAAGGACCCAAAATGGAGCTTTTAGGGCAAAGCAGTGCCAATGGGACAGGTAAGCCAAGCAGGTGAGGACTGGAATTTCTATCCCTTAAGTCTCACCTTGGATCCGGTTGTATCCAGTGAACAAAGCAGCTTGTGTTCAGGAAAAGGTCAGTTCTTCCAGGGGAAAAATAAGATTAATATATTTATAGAGAGAGTGCCTAAAAACGCTGGCATATAGCAGTCTGCTTAATGAAACGTCGACGAAAAAAGAAAGACAATGTATTCTTTAAGAATACAGTGGAAACAGTCATTGGCAAGGCCACGCTGCCCTTCATCCAATTGTTCCTGAGTTGTAAGCAGCTGTCCCTTTGCTGGACAGGAGTGTTGGATCCCAGCAAAGCCAGCCCCTGAGCTTGGAGCGATCTCTCGTCCCTGCCTGCTGGCTCTGTACTTATTGAATGGAATCTGCTGGTGCAGAGAATTGCAATTTTCCAGGTCTTTGCTAAGAGGCAGAGATTAATGAGCAAGTCAGGCATTAGCTGTGCCAGGCAACAGGGCTTTCTGCCTCTATTGTGTTCTCCAAATCAAATAAAAACACCATTCCCGTTTCTTCTAACTTTCCACTGACCCAAGTTAGCTCCTTCCTTGAGATTTACAGCTATTTCGAAAAGAGAATTTCATTTTGTCCTAAAATAGAGGTATCCTGAAACTGTGAGTCTTTCGTCATTTGAAGCACGTCTCATAAGTGCAAAGTCTAATTTGGTCAGCGATAAGTGACGTTTGTCTTCCAGGTCCTCTAGGTTCTGTGTTCCCAATTATTCTGTCCCTCTGTCCCCTCCCTCTCGTCTTCCTTGCTTGTCTAACATGCAACCCAATCACTGCCCTTATATAGCCTAAGGAATCACAATGAATTGAAAAGAATAAACCCGGATAAATTCCAATCTTGTCCCAAGTCTATTAAGCTTAGGAAGGAAAATGCCATCCTTGGTTGGTGCAAAGAGTTAACATGCTGGGCTGTTACTCAGAAGGCTGGAGGTTCAAATCCTTGTAAGGTACTTCAGAAGAAAAGCCTAGTGATCTACTACTGAAATGCAGCCACTGAAACCACCGAGAACACCATTCATCTGTGACACACCTGTGGTTGCCACAGATCAGAATGGATCTGATAGAAATAGGGAACAAAAAGCTGCGACATAAATATTCCTGAAGCAATTTTTTCCCTATTGAAATGGTCGCATTAATTCCAGGTCAAAATGCCTTCATTCTCCAGAATAAAGCAAGCAAGCAAGCAAGGCAGTGAGGGGTCATAAGAAATTGCTGGACTCGGGAAGGTCTGGATTCAAATGCCAGCTGCGGAGTGGTGAGCAGCTCCTTTTCGCCTTTCCGAATTTTAAATCTCTGCATGTCTTTGAATGAGATGAGAATGACGGTGAGCCTAACCCCATTTCTTTGACGAGATGTTATAGGGGCAAAGAAGAGAAAGTCCCTCAAAACTACAAAGGGGAATTACAATGATACTTACTGCTGTTACCGTATATACTCGAGTATAAGCTGAGTTTTTTCAGCACATTTTAAATGCAGTTTTTGTGATAATATTAGGTGGTTCGGCTGATATTCGGGTCGGCTTATACTGGAGTATATACGATAAGTCAATTCTGACTCATAGCAACCATGTAGCATGGGATAGAAATTCTCCCGAGGGTTTCTGAGACTATATCTCTTTACAGGAGTAGAAAGCCTCATCTTTCTTCCAAGAAGTAGCTAGTGGCTTCAAACTACTGACCTTGCGATTAGCAGCCCAACTCAGAACCTGTTACGCCACCCACAGTGGGTTGTTATTATTACTAAATGCGGAATGCAGACTGGTTTACCTGGTATCTTTAGGTTGAGAACTGGGGCTGGGAGCATGATCAAGGACAATGTGACCAGGTTGCAAAATAAGCTATTTGGTGGAGTGGCACTTGGGCAGGTTCGCATATGTGGGAGTCCCTCACGAGACCTTCCACACATAGTAGTGAGGGGCCCACTCAAAAAGAGAGGGTGGAATGCCAGCAAAGCCCCACGGAGAAAGAAGAAAGGACAGAGGGGATGCATACTCTTCTAGGGCTATCCCTGAGCAGCAAGTTGTGATGTGGCTGGATCGAAGAGCTCCAATGGGCAGCAGCAGTGGGGGTCTTCCAGAGACTGCAGGGTTTAACCCATCTAGAGCTACCATAGGTTGGGTAAAGTTTGGCAAGGTCTGCAAAACAGGAAAGCCCTAAATGCCGACCAGCCTGCTTCTTGGGGCTATATTTAAAAGACAATACAATTTGGTGCTGGCTGGTTTTGAGCTATTGACTCTCAGTTGGCTGTGAAGAAGTAAACCGTGTGGGCCCATACTTAGAGACAGACCATCCTTGGATCATCTATATAATCGAACACCTTCTCTTTCTCTCTCTCTGGGAAGCTGGAAGGAAGCATTCCCAGGTGCCCTTGCAGTAGAAATCTGCAGTCCATGCTTAGGTTTGGCTAGGCAGGTGTACTGGAGGGATTTCAAAAGGCGAAGGTAAAGGTTGGCAAATGGTGGTCAACCATGAAAGAGTCCACCTTCTGGGACAGAGGCAGAGGCACTGGGGTCCTCTGCAGTAGTGTGGTTGCAGTCCATGGTTCCTGGAGAGCTAGATGCCAAATGCTCATCATAGGAAGCAATAGGAGAACTTCTATTGTAATGGATTCTCTGTGTCGCCATGGGTTTTATTGCAACAGATTCTCTAGGTAGATGAGCCTGTTCCCTTGGGCACTGGACCTGGCTGTACCGTCATCAGCCTGGGCCCCCTGCCTCCCAGAAATTCTGCCAGGGGTCTTGGCACCTTGTAGGATTTCTGGATTGCAGGGACCCCATCTAATTCCTGTAGAGGCAAAGGGAAGATAGGTGTACCTCACGCACCGGATTGGTCTACTGAAAATATTGTAACTGTAAAAGAGAAGATTTAGCCCATGTTTCTAAGGGTTAGATGGAAAGCTCCGATTGTGCCCCTGCAGACTTCTTTCTGTCCCCTACAGTAAAAGAACATTTAAAAGGAACATGATTGGAGTCCCTTGAAGATGCAAAAACTGCTCTTTTAACTTGGTCTAAGTGGGATTCTTCAGGGAAAGGCTAGAAAGATGGAGACAGTCTTCAGAAGCACATAGAACCAGGCGGAGGGTCCGTGGAGGATCAGTAGTTTGTGTGTCAATGCTTCTCTTAAGTAAATGCAGCAGCACCTACTGACTTACTCTCTGAAGATGCTTGCTGTTTGTGGGAGCTGTCTGCCTGTCCCAGACTCCCTACCTCCAGACTGCTTTTGTATAAGAGAAGAAGCTTCTCGATTGTTAAGGCGTTACTTTGGGGCTTGGGAGCTCTTGCAGCTGAATCTCATTTACTTCCACAGATATCATAATAGGTCTATCTCATCTGAAACATCTCATTTCAGGGCTAGTAACAGAAAGTCAGATATATGCAAATGTCACTGTATGTTTATGTTCCACTCCTTGTTGTATGTCTTTTCTTCTGTTACATACATCTACCTACTTTCTGCTACAAATAGCCATTGAGTTTATATCATTTAATAATTTTTAAAGCATGGGTTTTTAAAATTTGTTTTAACACAAAGCTCTATTTCTCCCTCAGTAACCTTGGCCAAGCATCATCCTCAGGCATCCCCGCTTTATGCTTCCCTTTCTTTCCTTGTGCCGCCTCGTCTTCCCCTTCCACCCTTTTCTCCTTCTGGTTCTGAAAAGTGGAAGCTTCTTCCCAAGCCAGCTCACTGCCAGAGAATCAGTTCCAACTCACAGCAACAGCACAGGGCAGGGGAGAGTTCCCCCGTGTGTTGCTGAGCCTGTAGTTCATTGTGAGAGCAGAACACCTCAAGGTTCTCCCACGGAACTGCTGAGCTTGTGGTGGGTAGTCCCACGCATACCCCGCCGTGCCACCAAGGTTCCAGAAGCTTTGTGGGTGCTCGAAAACAGGGATGCCTACTGCAAGCCAGGGCAACTTCCTACTCAGCTTTTGGTAGACTACTTTATTCAGCTCCCCACTTTTTTTTATTCCTTTATAGTTTTAGATTCATTTGAGTTTTTCACTTTAAGAACCGAGGGTTCCTCCTGAAAGTGCTCATTTCCATGTAGGACTCGGTGTGGCTGTAAGCTCCTGGATGTCAAAATACAGCTTTACTGGATGGGACCACTGGGCATCCCAACACCATGGAGTCTCTTCTAAGATTCTCAGTGTTGTGGGCTGTGGTTGGGTTCTTTTGTTTTGTTTTCAGAACGAAGTTGCATGCGGTTATAATTACAGGATGCCCTGAAGTTGTCTCAAATGAGTATCGATTAGCCTAATTCACAGAAAAACCTGAGGTAAGCCCGCTGAGTTTCTAGCGCTCTTTGTCCCCTAATCGTAAAGAGAATTTTCCTTTAAAGCTGCGAGGTAGCTGCCGGAGCACATAGGATGCATCCTCAGTGTCGATGCAGACACAAAAGCTGGGGAGCCCAAGTGCCGGGTCATCTTGTGACAGGCAGGAGTTGTGGTGGCTTTCACAGCTGGATGGCCCAAACCGCTAGACTCAGCCGAATGGTCGGCAGTCCAAACGGACCAGCAGAACCCCTCAAGGAAGAAAGAACAACCTGCTTCCCTCGAGACTGCAGAAAATACAATCAAAACAAATCAAAAACCTTTATTCTATAAATCATATGGTTGCCGTGAGAATCGAACTGACAGCAATGTTTTTGTTGCTGTTTTTGCATATTTCTGTTACTCGAGTACAGTGGATCGAGAAAGCATTGCATGCACACCAGAATGGGGGCCCCACAGCTATTTCCAAATGTTGGGGCCTTTTGCGACTTTTCTCCTTCCGTGGTGCTGCCGGATTAAAGGGCACTTCTCAAGCCGGCTGCCAGCATCTCGCTTCAGCCTCAGCCGGTAAGTCTGCCTTCTTCTTGGACCCTCTGTCGGCTAAGCGGGTGGGCTGCACTATCTCATGGGACACATTCCCATTCTGCCACACTCCAGCCTTGCCCCTCGAATCCAGGCAAGACAAGCATTTCCTGTGTCCATTTCCAGGGATGACAAGTGTTCTTAGATGCACAAATCTGTTTGGTAGATGCCTCAGTTTACACAGAATTCAATGTGGGATGCAAATTTCTGATTGACACATTGAAAGGGGATGTGTGAAGCAAAGTCAAAGCCAGCCTCCTCCCAGGTCCAGCTGCACGAGCTGATGAATACCCATTGCTGCTCAAATGCTCAGACCAAAGGCTCCCCCGACCTTGATTCTCCATTCATCCTGTGACTGACACTGTGCTTCATCCTCTTTAGTTTTCATGTGTGATGAGAAAAAAGGAGCAGAAATAGATGTGTCTATATACACCCTTGATTTCTCATATTTAAAAGATCTGAACATCAAACATCATGACCTATTGTTCCATATCAGAATGTCACAGGGGCAGGAAAGGGGTCTGAAGCGATGTAGGGCCCATGTTGTGATGTGTGTGTTTGTGAGTAAACAAAGGTATGTGTAGAGCCTCTAGGAACTGTAGATTTTGGAAGTGAATGTGATATGTCCCACCCTCTGGTTGCTTGACTTCACAGCCACAATCTTCTGAAGAACGTCTCTTTGGTGGCTTTGAGCCAATGCTCAACGCTTCCATTTGCTTTTCTGAAATGACACCATCTTACGAGCTCGTGGTGGAGTTTTTGTAGAATTAGCTTTCAGAGAATGTCATCTTAGGCTTTGTGTTTTATTATTCATCCTACCTTAAAGATGGGCTCACATATTTGAAAGAAGAGAATGAAATAAACTAAAGATAAATACCCAAGAAGGGATAAAGCTATACGGTTGTTATTAGCCAAAGGGTTAGCTGTGACACGTGGCAAGCTCACATAGAACAGAAGGCAATGGTACCCAGTCCTAATCTGCCTATGGGGTCACTGATGTGTTTGGGTCCACTGGCACGGCCACTATGTCAGTGCAGCTCATGCAAGGTTTTCCTCATTTTCATTGACTCCCTACCAACTATGACATCCTTTTTTAGCGATTGGGTTTTCCCTATAAAATGGGAAGCCCAGCTTCTATGAGATGGATTGATGGAGCAACAATGGCCTCAAACAAACCCGTAATTGTGAGAACTGCATAGCACCATACCGCGTTTTGTTCTGTTAGACAGAAGGTCCCCAAGGGTCAGAGCCAACTTGATGGCAGAGAATAAAGCACGGAAGAAGAGCAATGCTCTTGCCCTTTGTTTACTTCATCAAAGATTCTCCATTCATAGGTTGTCATGTCCCAGATATGTAGGAGACCATTACCATTCCTTTCAAGAATTTCAGACACAGATATTTCTAGTGTTGAGCAACAAAATCTAAAACATTTTATTTCCTTTTGCAAAATCACTTTTTTTCCAACCACCGACATCGAACTACATAGTACCCCTTGATAGATTCTGATATAAACAGAGGTAGTACAAGCATTTCTGTCTACATTAAAATTTTAAGCAGTGCTAAAATATGCACTTTTGGTTATAATAGCTCAAGGGAACATTAACAGAGGGTGATGTTAAGGAACTGATGGAGAAAACCAATTTAGATAGAATGTTGGGGGGGAATGTCGAACATCAGTCTATTAGAGAATGGGAACATTTCCCAGGAGCAGTGGCATCTGGCCTTTAGCAAAAGTCATTTTAAGCGGAGTTGTGGAATCGTACAAGAGGGAGTTATATTTTGCCAGCTGTGAATGGCTACGGTGACCTAATAGGCTAACTCAGATATGTAATTGGCAAGATTTTATAGTTTTGTTCAACTTTGAAGTGTGAGAGCAGAATAAGAATGAAAAAAAAATTGTTTTATCTCACAGTGCCTTCTAAGACCCTCCCTATTCTTCTGCAAACTAATCAGCTTATAATGGCATCACTGAAGCTCAACTCCTCCTTGCATTGCCATCAGCTAAGGTGTTAATAGGCTTGATTTATACAAAAGGCAAGTGAGAATTTTTGGAGTTGTCGTTGGAACTCGTTATTGAATTGTCAGGGATTCAGGGATGGTATGTCTTGGTGGCCTCATGCACATTTCAAAGACGAATACACACACAATGGTGGGTAGGAGTTGGATTGGGATACAAAGGGGGATATTACCATTCACAAAGAACCTGTTCCACTTCTTCATTTAGCAAGCAGTCATGTAAGGTGCAATGATTGGTCTCTCCCCATCCAAAGGTAAGAAGAGTGACAAAAATCGAAAGGCATGTGGAAACAATTAGTTCAATAAACTAATGGACCACACGGACATCAGTGATGGTGCCAGCTTACCCTAACGATTGCTCTGGAAAGGATCGCATTAGGAAGTCCTGCATGGAGTGGGAGAAAAAATATGAAACAGAACTCCAAATGATAAACGAAGCCAGGCTTCCTGATGAGTTAAAGACGAGGGAGACCCAAGCCTATGGTCCTTACCCTTTGTGTCTAGAACTGAACTCACCTCAACGCTAGCAAAAGCAACCCTTTAAGATCCAAATGGCAGAATTTGCTGAAGATATATTTAAATATCGCAGACTGGGACCTTTCTTGAAAATAGAGCCATTGCAGATGTAATTTGTTAACATGAGATCATCCCAGAGTAGGGTGGGTCCGAATCTCTTTGGGATGAGTTTCTCTATAAGTGAAAGCTTACAAGAAAACAACGTAAAACTCATGACCAGTGAGCTAATTCTAATTCATAGCAACCCTACAGGGTTGGGGAGAACTGCTCTTGTGGGTTTCTGAGACTGTAACTCTTTCCAGGAGTAGAAAGCCCCATCTTTCTCCCAAGGAGCAGCTGGTGAATTCAAACTGCTGACCAATGTGTAACCAACTATATTACCAGCGTGAAAATAGTGACAAAGCAACACAGAGAGGTGAGACAGCCAGGTAAAGATAGTGGACACACATACAAGTTAAGAAACACCAAGAATTGCTGTCACCACCAGAAGCAAGCCAAGGCCAGAAACAATCTTCCCCTAGGGCCTTCAGAGAAAATGCAGCCCTGACAACGTCTTGATTTCTAAGTTTCAGAACTGTGAGAATAAATTAGGTTGTTTCAGCCACACAATTTGTGGTAATTTTTCTTTTATGACAGTCTTAGGAAACTAGCACCGCCATCATGAACATCCATGTGGCATTGTCTAGGTCCACAGATCACATGGTTATGTGGTTTCAAAAGAAAATTGGAATACCTTTTTGGCTGCAAAATTATAGTGATAATTTCAGGAGTAATGCACAGGTGTGATCCATTGCCACCATGCAAGGCCACCCACCTCTTGTGGGCCTGTCATGACTGGACCATCGTGATCTACATCTCGGCTTCCCTGGAGGCTCCTCACCAACCCAGCAGCCCTCATTACAAGACTAAACGCCACTATAGGAATCTGGGAATATCTGGGAATATATGACCTGCTCCCAAATTTGACCTTCAACTAGTTGGGAATGTAGTTGTCCAGCTACAAGGTCACATGGTCCCATTTCCACCCAGTTTGTGGAAATAGGTATTTTAACAAAAATAACTATTTGTTATCACACATTCACAGCCTGTAGCAATCCTATTCCGATTCCTTCCATTGAATCGTCTTTCCCGTCTACTACCTCCAACCAAGAAGCCATCGTATTTCTCTTCTGGACTCAGAAGCAATATTGCCTCAGGGTGTTCAGAAAGGGAGATCAAAAGTCAAGCATCCTTAGTGGCCCAGAAAAGAGGTGGCCACCGGATGATAAAGTGAGAAAATTAGACCGGAGTAAAAAGACAACATGACACCATCATTGACCAACATGAAAGGAATGGGCCACCATAGTGTTCAGGAAGCATGGGTGTCTGCTTATGGTGATGGCGATTGTGGCAACTGACATTGGCATGGATGCAAACCATGATTGATGCCATAGGTGCCACTGACATTGGTTTATTGACAAATACATTATATGTTTACTACAGTTAAAAAAGATGAATGGGGCTGAAGAAATGTTGCAATTCATCTTCCTTTTCCATCCTTGCTCACGCTGTTGAAGAGCACACAAGGAATCAGAGGAGGTTTGTTTGCCTGACCTTCAAGGAGAGGATGCGTCATTGAGGCCCATGACTGGCGAGTCAAGAAGAACTCACAGCAATCACAGAAATCCTGATGCAAATGCGGCCTTCACAGCAAGGGGAGAGGGGACTCCGTGGACGTCGTGAATAACCCCCGTGAAAAACTTCTACCTGCTGAAAACTTGTCTGTTTCCTCTTGGAAGGCTAAGAAAGCAAAGCTGGAGCTGAAATCTACCCAGGGGAACATTTCAAGTACTTTCTTGATCAACAAATGAATCCTAATTTCCAAGAAGCATCTTCGTGGGCCACCAGTGATGACCTAGCCCATTTCAAATCACCCTCGAAAAGCAGCTTTTTAAAATGGACTGGTGGGGGATGGAAATTTGGCGAGTTCATATCCATTCAAGCTGCTGAAAGGTTGATGTTGGCACCATAATACTGAAACCCCAGATCTCAGAAAAGTCTGAAACAAGACGCCACAGCACCTAATTGTCAGTGATAGCTATGCCGTGAGAAATGAGCACTGCCCATGGTCAAAGGTCAGTTCTATCATGCCTACATTCTGCAAGGCTCTACTCACATGCTTGCCTAGCCACTAAAGCAGGTTTCCGACATCCGGGGAGACTGTGCTTTCTAAATAAATGCCAGAGCACAGTTCAATTTTCAAGGAGCTTCAGGCTCTAGCATGATAGAATGGTAGAGGGCAGAGGGCCGTGTTAAAAAACATTGTGGAAGCTACTTGCCAGGCACAAGAATGGCTGCAAGCTTCCATTTCGTGTAGTTATCAATTACTGGAAGAAGTGTTCTGGTCAACATCATGATCAATATCTGGTAAATGTCATGGGCATTCCAACGCCTCTTCCACTTCTGATCCCCCATCTGGTGCTACAGACTCAGTATACACTTCAGCTGATCATGAATGTCTCCTCAGAAGATATTTCGAAGTCCTAAGCCCTCCTACCTGTGAACATGACCTTGTTTGGAAATAGGGTCTTTGGAGATGTCATCAGTTGAGTTAACACGATTGGTCCACACTGGAATCTGAGTGGTATCTTCTGAAGATGAAGACAGACACAACGCGACAGACTGGGGGCACCTTCGTTGTTAGAGTGGCAAGTCCAAGAGCCCCGGGAAAGGAACTATTAAGGGCCTTCCCCACTAGCGCCTTCTGAGCCAGCTTGGCCCAGCTGACACCCTGATTTTGGACATGAAGTCCCCAGAACTGTAAGAGAATGCATTTGTGTTATTCTAACCCATCCATTCTGTGGATCCTTGTTTAATAAGTCGTAGGAAAGAAATACAAGTGTGTACACAATTCCCGCCATCCATAGGAAAGAGGAAAGGCAGGTATCAGTCAGAACAAAAGGGCTGTGACAAGAACCTAAAGAATTTCCATCATGGTTAAGACAAATGATCTGTTTGTTTTTGAGGGGTGTCATTGTCAAGGAAAATTTACTTTTTTTAATGGCCCATTTGTTCAATTTAAGGCCAAACCAAGCCTACTGCCATCGAGTCAATTCTGACTCACAGAGACCCTGTAGGACAGAGTAGCACTGACCCTTAGGGTTTCTATAATCTGATAGGGTCACTATGAATCGGAATCGATTTGATGGGTGTGAACTGGAGTTTTGATTTGAATCTTAGATTTGAAGCAAACTGCCTCACCTTTCTCCTAAGGTAGGTTTAAACAGTCCTAGCTTTAGGTTAGCAGCCAATCACAGTGCTGCCAGGGATCATAAATCCAAGCTACTGATAGGCAAATAATGAGTCCTCTCATTTATGGTGAAAATGACTAAAATGTCACAGTTAAGAAAGGAGCAGCGAGACAAAAATTGCTAATGAGAGGAGGCAATGCTGGGCCCGAGCAGTTACATGCTCTTCCAGTGGTGATGGGCCAGACTAATAAGCAACCATTTCTGTAAAAACAAATCATTCCTGGTGGTGGTGGGAGAGGAAGATTCCGCCTCAAGGTGATTCCTCGGGGTGAGCAGGTAGAACTGTGCTCCGTTGGGTCTGCCAAGGCGATGAGCTTCCTTACAAATACTCCTGAGTAGATTGCCACCACCAGCCTTTTAGCTCATAATCAAGCACTTATCCATTTGTGCCATACAGGTCTCCCCTAAACCAAATACTCACCAAAATCAAGGCTGGAAAAAATGAGACTTATCAACCACTGCCTCTTAATTCAATGATCTTAGACTATTGATTACCCTTCTTCGCTCTTGTACCTCCAGCACACATATTGCATTCAAGAGGTGCTAATTCACTTCTTTCATCAAAGTACCAGAAAGAACAAGGACCCTAGTTGTGCTGGGAGGGAGAGGGATTCAATTCTGGGTTTGGACTGTACTTCATTAGAAAACAGAAATTGCCTGGTCTGACTTTCTTTCTTTTTTTTAAGAGCAGTTGATATTGCAGTCACACGTTTGAAGTTGAATTCAAGGCTCTGAAATGAAGGAATCTCAAAGGGACATACATGGAAGCACATCTGTCCCTTCATCCGGGTAATGAGAGCAAAGACCAGTGTCTTTTGTCTGTGCTGCTGTTCCAGGAAGCTGGGGAAGGCTCAACCACAAAATTAGCTTTAACCCAGCTTCCCAGCCCAGATCAACATCTAAAGCGCTAGGTGGGTCAGCAACCTCTTGCCACCGCAGCCTCCCAGAGGTTATCTTGAATCAGATGGGGGATTCACCTCCCCCATCACTGGGTGCCAGGGTTCGAGGGGTGAATCACGTACACACTTAGTGGAAGAAAACTGTGGACTCCTGCAGGCCCCCAAGAAGGCAGCCTCTTTGGCTTCTGCTTCAGCCCACCGCAGAAGGAACTCAGGCCTGCTCAGACGTCACCTCGCCTGGTCCCTTCTGTGGCTGCTAGCTGCAATCTACTCTACTTCTGCCCAATAGAACAAAACGCTACCCACGTCTGCGCTTTCCCCATGGTTGACTTCAGACCAGACCACTGTGATTAACATGTTTTCATTGAGTGATTTTCAGAAAGCGATTGCCAGGCCTCTCTTCCTACTCCATCTTAGTCTACAAGCTCCACTGAACCCTGCCCAGCAAGACAGCACGCCATCACTGGCAGGTGGGTGGGTGGGGGTGGCACATGAGGTATATAGGCTAGGTATTGAACCTGCGTCTTCAGCGTGGAAGATGAACATTCTACCACTGAACTGCCACGATTCCTTTTATCTCTGCCCCGTGCCTTCATTTCCCGGGAGCCCAGGTGGCACAGTGGCTGTGTGTCCTTTGGGCTGCTAACCATGAGGTTAGCAGTTTGAAACCACCAGCCACTCTGCAGGGAAAGATGAGGCTTTCTACTCCTGTAAATAGTTACAGTCTCAGAAACGCCCTGGGGCAGTTCTACCCTGTCCGATAAGGTCTCCATGGGTCAGAAATGACTCAATGGGAGTGAGTTTGGTTTTAGTTCAGTTCGGTGATAAATGTGGCTTTTGGGGGACCACGCCTGCTCTGCCGTCTACTCACCTCCCAGTGGCCCCATTTGGTCCTACTAGGGTTTTTTGTTCAGACGTGGTCGAGATTTGTGCAGTACTGTATCTTACCATACATGCCTCCCACTTTCCCTGCTGCTGTCTTCCTGATCCTCCTCCTCCCAACCCCCCATCTCTCCAACACGCACCTTGGTCACCTCCTCCCTTTGCTTCCTGAATGACACTTGTGGGTGGGAGAAGTGGAGGGGCGGGCAGGGAGCTCAAACTGACTGCCTGAGACACACTAACCTTCACAGGGACAACCTAATTGCTGTAGGAATGTCAAATATGTCATCTTTCAAAAACAGATCTGACAGTTTCTCTTCTTTAAAAAATTAAACCAGACAGACACTACACAATTTTTAAAAAGATGTGGATGGACCCCCTCTCTTTCTCTTTTTCTAGCAAGCCAGAATTTGTGTGCCAAAACCATTCCCACTTTGTCTTTGTGCAAGTGCAGTCGCTGAGAGGATGTGGCCTTTGGGGGCCACGGAGTTGGTTACGATGCACCGCACCCGTGTCCAGCAGAAGGCAGCCTGCCTGGTCCTGCGCTGTCCGCAAAATCTTGGCTGTGCTCCAGCCCATTGATGTAGCCACAGTGTTGTCAAACAATCTTCTTCAAGGTCTTCCTCTTTAACAATAAGAATCGAATAAAATAATCCTAATAATAATGTGTATACTTAAGAGTCTAACGGGCAACGTTTTTTAAACAGAAACCACAGAGGGGCGTGGGTAACTTGGCCCAAGGGCTGTGTGAGGGAAGTGCATTGGGAAGGACTGAGGGACATCATGTTCCTTCTGCAGGTCCACCCTTCACCCCATTCCTGCTCTGCTTCGTGGTACTACTTGAGTTCGCCCAGTGGAAGGCATTAGATACGTCCAGAAGGAGAAAGGGGAGAGAGGCCTAGGTATTCCTCATACCCTCTGCTTCCTTTCTGCTTAGGTGGCCAGATGAAATACAGACTGCCCAGCTAAATGTGAAATTTTAGCTAAACCACAAAAGCAGTCTTAGCGGGAACCATGTCTCAAAAGTATCATGGAACATAATTATATTAAAATATCTTTACATGAAGTTCAAATGGAATTGAACATCCACTAGATACTTACTCCTTCCTCACTTACCGATGTGACTATCTTGTTCTCCGACTTTTCACATTGACAAGACTAGGAAACTACCTATCCAAGGCCTTTGTGTGCTAACGTGGCCTTCTTCCCCATGCCCAGCCCCTGGTTTACAGAGCCAGTTATGTCTGCCAGGCTCTTCACCGAAGCAGCGAGCGCACCAGAAGGCCTCTTGCCAGTCCCATCCCCACCTCTGGGCCAATGCTGCAGCTTTAGCTTTGTGCTAAAGGGCCCACTGAGGTGGACTTGGCGGCAGCCCTTCTGGGAAGGGCCTGTAAGTGGCTGGAGGAGTCCAGGGGGAGTTAGGAACAGCCGGAGTAGGGAGGATACTGGTGTTCTTTTGACCTCAGCACCCCGAAGGGACCACATTTGGTAGCGGAAAGTGTAAGAGGGTTAGCTAGGGGTCCTAGAGCTGTCCTTCCTCCTCTTCAGCGTCACTGCTAAGATCCTCTCCAGAGCGTTTTCCAGGCTCTGCCTCGGATTCTAGTCCTTGTAAGCTCAGCAGCATGTCACGTTTCTGTGGGATCTTCCTGACCTTGAGGCGCAGCAACAGAGGACTGGGGCTGCAGAGGGGTGTCTCTGGGGGATATTGGCACGGGCAGCAACCTCCCACAACTATCTTGACCCCTGGACCTCCTGGTTCCTTGAGCCACAGAGCTGCTAACAGTGCCTCTAGTCTAATCACTGTGCTCACGGCAGGGACTTGCCCTACCAAGCACAGCAGTTCTAAGGACCTGAGTTTCCGGGCCACCTCCATGTCTTCATCCTTCTTATATAACACTGAGTTTGCTTAAGGCCCCAGTCTCTGAACCTGAATCGTGAGGAGGTGTATTTATTGTTACATCTGGTAGCCTTGCAAATCCCTGCAAAGTTGTCCCAGTTCAGCTGTCTCCTTCAAGAGAATGCCAGAGCCCTTGCATGCAGTACCTTTTTTGGCCCCAGCATCTACTCTTCGGGGCCTACATTGTCAAACCAAAGTGCCACATTGTCTTCTGTGATTTTCCTAAACCCTGCATGTACCTTTGTACATGGTTTGTTTGTAGTAGTTATGGTGGCTAGGGGCCAACAGGTCAGCACTAATGTATGGCAACCTCACACACAATGGAACGAAACGTCTCCAGTCCTGTACCATCCTCATAATTGGTGGCAAATAGGACCACTGTGGTCCACAGGGTTTTCACGTTAGCTGATGTTTCAGAAGAAAATTCTACCAAAGAACCTCACTGCCTTCATTTTCACAAAATGCCAGTTGGAGTGTGTTATCTCCTTCTTCCTAGGATCCTAACTGATGCCTTTGTCAATAAGGACTCTGTCCATCACTCTCCCAGCATGACCCTCTGAAAATATTCCATCCTCGTTCTGAATACAGTGTCTAGTCGCTGCTAAGCAACTTTTTCTTAAATCAATAGATGGGAGAACTCGGGTCTATTACCTGCACTATATGCCCTTTCTAAAAACTACTCAATTGTAAAGTTGATTCCAGCTCATAGCAACCCTTTATGATCAAACCGATGGTAGAAAAGTAGCACACCTTTCTCCCACAGAGCACCTGGCAGGTTTGAATGGCCAATGTCCATTTGAGCAGCTGAGTGCCCAACCACTGTCCCACGAGGGCTCCATCTTTCTGAAGACGAATGCCGTAAAAGACTGAAACAAGGAGTGATTGAATTCTAACCAGCCATCATAGAGCACAGTGGAGCAGGTAAGTAAGGGACGAGTTGCTGAGAGGAGAGCAGATAGGTTAGTTATGCGCATGTTCACTAGTGTTGTGTAACGTGGGCTTCCTCAAAGCATGGTGGGGGTAGGCCAGCCAGACTTCTCACGTGGCAACTGATTTCTCTCGTGGTGAGCATTCTAGGACAGAAGAAATGGGAGCTGCCAGTTTCTTAATGCCTGGGCCCAGACACGGACACGATAGTACTTTGGTAGCATTATACTGGTTAAAGGAGCAGAGAGCCCAGCAGGTGCAAGGTGAAGGATGTGATTGCCTCTTCAAGGGATTTGCTGCACTATTTCATCCACTCTGCGATATTCAAAATAAGAAGTCCTACAAAACTACCACCAATGTAGAGAGTGATCGATGAGTTTGGGGCCAAGTCCATTATAAAGTAAAGAAAATAGAAAGATCAAGGAAATTCTACGAGCCTTACTTAGAAGGTCCATTAGATTCAAATTAATTTTTCATATCAACAAGTTTCCGATTATCTAGCTATTGTGCTTGAATCGGGATAGCAGTTTTTAAGTGTTGTAAAGAACAAAGATTGTGCAAGTAAAGATCTACACTTAATCGTTTTTTTGTTTTGTTTTGTTTTTAATGTACATATGACATCTTTCATCAAAGTTATCTTCACAGATGTGGGACGTACCCAGTCACAAAGCGCCTTGCATTCAGTAAGGCTCGGCTGCCATCGAATCAATGCTGACTCATAGGCTGGGCCTAATGCTTTGTTGGGGAAATTCTTAATAACGCTTGAACAAGGGGCCTTGTACCTTCATGTGTTTGTGTTTGTTTTTACTGGACCCTGAAAATTATGTAGCTGATCTCATTTTTATAAACATTTGAAAAGAAAAAGGGGACTAAGATTGTTGTGATAAAAAAATTAATGGAAACAGTAGGTGTTGGGAAGGACGTTGAAACATTGGGAGCCTCATTCATTGCTGGTGACAATGTAAAATGGTGTAGCTATTGTGGAAACCAATTTGGAAATCACCTCAATAAATTAAATATAGAATTGCCACATACACAGAAATTCCACTTCTAAGCTTATACCCAAAAGAAGCAAAAGGGGGAACAGGAACAGCTATTTGTACAGCAATGTTGATGTTAGCATTATTCCCATTAGCCAAAAAATGGAAACAAACTAAGTGTGTATCAACAGACAAATAAACAAAATTTGTTGAATGCATACAATGAAATATAAAAATACTTTTTATATCTGAGTCATGCAGATATAGTTTTTCTTTTGTGAGTGTGATTGGAGTTTTTGCCTTGGGACTAACTCACCATGCTTTCTTACAAAAGTGTTCCATTACTTAAGTTTTAGCCTCTATAAGTGAACATCTCATACATTTTAGTCTAAAAATCTTTCCTATATTTGCATATTCTCCTTTTCTCCATAGTACTTTGAATTCTATATCATTGGCTAGATTAGTGATACTATTATGAGAATTACTATTATGGAGTTTAGTAAAATTATTTCTCAGAAAGCTAATAATGCTGTCTCTAAAGTGAACTGGCATGAATATACAAACTTAGATAATGCAAATGGATTTTGAGCTTACACTTAATTATAAACTCTTATGTAAGAATAATTAGTTCTTATGATGTGGCCCTGCTCAATACTTCCCTTCATGAAGGTATTATGGAAGATATGGATGCTATAAGAAAGGGGTAAAGAAATCAGATTGTGCATAGCTATCAGAAATAATAGTATTTGGGCTTTTAAAGGCTTATCTTAAAACAACCAGCCATCTAAGTGAGGGTTTAGCTAAGTTTACACAAAAGGAGCACACCAGCCTGTGTGATCCAAGGATTATAAATAATAAAATCCAAGATCACAGGGTAGAATTGTATTAAGGCTTAAATTCTGAGCACAGATTTTTTTTTGAAGACTATGGGTGACAGTCATATCCCAAAACAAACCCAAACTCACTGCCACCAAGCCAACTCTGACCCACAGCCACCCACTAGGACAAGGTAGAACTGCCCACTCTGCTGTAAAGAGAAAGGACGCCCTGATACATGTTACACCAAGGAGGAACCGTGAAACATTATGCAGAGTCAAAAAGAGAGCCAATACCCCTAAGGCATGATCTCCCTTTCCCATCACCCCTCTCTCACTGCCATCGAGTTGATTCTGACCCACAGCTACCCCATAGGGTAGGTACAACTGCCCTCAGGGGTTCTGAGACTGTCACTCTGTGGGAGTTATTGTTGTAGAAATGTGCTGGTGTTTTTTATGCTTGCCAATCTGCTACATGAGACTTTAGCACAAGACCAAAAAAAAAATCCACTATCATATTTTGAAGTAACTCATTAAAAAAGGAGAATTCAGAGCCAAATCTATTCTCAGCTTGCCTAAAGTTAATGAAAACCGGTCACTTACTGAAAGCAAGAATACCCAAAGTACGCGGAGAATAAAATACTGTACTAGGAGCGAAACAGCACCACTTCCTGATTAAATCATTCACAGCGTTGAGCTGACTCCTCACAATTAATTAGTATTGATCAGAAACTCCAGTGCCCACTGATTAAGGATGCTGGAGGTGACAGATCAATTCTCCTGAGTGAAATCTACATAAACGCAAAGCAGTCCCCAAGTGTGCAATGGAATACTGTGCTCCGAGGAGCTTCCTGAGACTCTGTCAGTACACACCGGGGACCTCTGCCTGAGTCTGAGGTCAGCCCTGTGGTTACTCTCGGGACATCCTGGAAGCCAGGAGCAGGTACAGGGGTAGGGAGGCTTCATTGTCCCTGTTCAATGTAGTTGGGAGAACTGATCTTGTCTGCCCTGTGAGGGAGGTCCCAGTGTTTAAGACAATTTAGCTATTCAAAGAATCCTTCCCCCAGAAGGAACATTGAGAATTTCTACTTACCTGATGGCAACCCTAGGTGAGTTTCATTAATGTGAAACCTACACATTTAAACCATCTTATCATTTGCCCGAGGAGCCGCGCTGATGCAGTGGTCAAAGCACATGGCGCCTAACCCAAACGGGAGCAGTCGGAGCCCACCAGCATTCAGGAGCAAGGTAAGGAAGTCTGCTTCGTAAAGATGCAAAGCGTTGGACACCATGCAGGGCAGTTCTACGCCATCCTGAAGGGTTGTCACGTGTTGGGAATGACAGGGGGCTAGTGGGTGGGTGTCATTTAGCTTAGCAATGGACTAAACAGATCGATGATGAGTGCAAGGATGGCCAGGCCATTTTTCATTCTGTTATACATCAGGTTGCCATGAATTACAGCTGACTCAACTAGCAACATTGCTTAGCCAGGGCTGAAGTTCAAGTTGCTCCTCTGGAAACCTGCTTGCTGTGCAAATTAATTCTATAAATAAAATTAGGAGTGTTTATCCAACTTAAAAGAGCAAAGTGTTTTCACGCACTTGAGCAACAGTATTTCCATACAAATCATTGGTAAGCAGAATATGAAGCATCCCTGTCTCCAGACTGAGGCAGGATCCCAAAGGAGAAAAGGATCACCATTTTCTGGTTCAAGCTATTTCATAGATTTCAAAAGATTATCAACAGCAATTCCTTTAGCATCATTTAAAACTCCAATTTCTCACCAGGGCATGTGACCTTTCCCCAGTTTAGTGATATGGTACAAAATTCTGTCTTCAGCTGGTCTAAAGTTATCTAGCATTCTATCATCAAATTCGTGGAGAAGCCAATCAATGAATATACTGCCAACAATATCCCCCCTCCACCACCACCCCCGAAAAGTTTACAGCAACAACAACAAAATTCACTGCCATCAAGTCGAACTGCACTTTGGGTTTCCGAGAGTGTAAACCTTTACTGGAGCAGAAACTTCATTTTTCTCCCTTAGAGTGGTTAGTGGGTTTGAACTGCTGACTTTGAGGCTAGTCGCCCTACCTGTTACCCTATGCCACCAAGGCAGCAATGTTTTCTTTTTGAAAATGAACGTGACTATCCCTGTGATTAGTCTGCGGTCACACCTATTTGCTAGTAGCTAATTGATTGGGGCGGCCCCATGTGCTGCAAAAGGCTCACCCTCCAGTACTCCCCCAGAGATCGGTGACGTAAACCCATGCAGTCATGCCACAGAAGAAAGGTCTGTGATCTGCTCCCATAAAGAGTACACCCAAGAAACCATGAAGGGGCAGTTCTACACTGCCACGCAGAACCGACTGGATGGCCGTGACTGTCTTGTTTTGAGTTCAGTGTTGGGTGAAATGATAGTACAGCGGAGACTAAAGCTCAAGTTCGGTCAATATGGAGTTCTGTAACGTGGCCTCCATCACACTTCTGCCCACATTGCTAGTTCACCCCCAAGAACGCTAGTCATGGAGGATTCAAAAGAGACCCCAAATTCAGATGATCTGAAGTGAAGGGATTGGAGCCAGGTAACTTGAATTCTGGGCCCACCTATTTTCCTCTTACGTGACCTCAATTAGGGAAGTCAACTGACCTTCCTCAGGAGCCTTCCCTAAATTTCACCTGGAGATCGAGTCCTTCACCATTTGCACCATGCAGGGACTCAAAGAAATCCAACTAAGGATCAGTACAAAGCCCTGCTCTGCTGACCACACTTCAAGCATGTTTACTCCAAAAGCAATGAATTAGAGGCATCATATTCATGCAAGGTGTTATGGACACATGGAAGTTATTGTAACAAAATCTGGAGGGTGGGGGGAAGTCTCACTGGTAACTGAGATTGGCAGTAACAAATTCCCCGTCAGCACTAATTCCTGAAAGAACCGTCACCTATAATCGACTCACTGTTGAACAATATTACCCTTTGATCAGGCTGCTGTGGAGACCCTGATGGTTTAGAGGTCTGGCTTAATAAGCAATTCCAATTCCTTTGCTTCCTCCGTCTGAATCAATATTAGAAGCAACCTTGTGTATCCATCTCTTTGTGATGGAATACAGCTTCTCTACAGAGTTCAGACCAAACATTTAAAGGCTATAACCTGCTAGTAACGTTTGAATGCTGTCCTGGAAAAGGACATCATGCTCAGTAAAGTAGAAAGGCAGCCCCAAATGGGAAGACCCTTCGATGGACTGTCACAGTGTCTGGAACAATGGGCTCAAGAAAACCAGTGGTGAGGATGGCGCAGGATCGGCAGTATTTCGTTCTGTTGCCCCTAGGGTCGCGATGGGTTGGAACTGACCCGATGACCTAAGACTGTAAAACAAGTCTGGGAAGCCCACAGGGGGTGTCGCTATGAGTCAGCATTGACTGTGAGTGAAATAACAACACGACATAATAAAGGTTAACTACTCTTATTTTAAAATATCTTTTCCCCCCTGGTTGCTTGAAATATGAACAAGCAGAGGGAGGACCATAGACCCTGCTGCGTCCGTTGCTTTCAAGCTCACCTGGTGCTTTGTAGCCGCTCTACGATCCATCGGCACCTTCGATTCTCGGCCCCATCCCGCTTGTGGTTTGATTGCTCCAGCGGGAGACAGAGTTAGCGCTCTCTGGCCAGGGAAATGTTGCACCCCTAAAGACTCATTGCTGTAGGAAGGTGCTTTTTGTGTGGAAAGTGCCCTGGTGGCTCTTTGGTGAAGCATGCCACTGCTAATAGAAGACCAGCATTCCAAACCTACCAGCTACTCCAAGGCAAAAAGACATCACAGTCTGCTTCCTTAGAGATTTGCAGACTTGTAACGTAGTCCACAAAGACAATGTCTACACTTTAGTAAGGAGCAAATGGGGTTTTAAAAACGTGCAAGCAGACCTCTAAGGTGGAACTATTGGTCTCTCCTCATCTGGAGCAAAAGAGAGTGACGATGATTGAAGAACTCAAGGAAGCCATTAGTCCAAAGGACTAATGGACCGTGTGAATCTCTACTACCAGGAGACCCGAATAACAACCATGACAGGTTACTATGCTTTCATCGGGATCAAAATAGCAAGTCCTGGACAGAGAGGCTGCATTGGGCTGCCAACCATGAGGTCAGCAGTTCGAAACCACCAGTTCCTCTGAGACAGAAAGATGAAGCTCTCTCCTCCAGTAAAGAGTTACAGTCTCAGAAAACCAAAGGGGTCGGTGGGGAGGGGTGTTCTACCTTATCCTATAGGGAGGCTATGAGTCAAATTGGACCCTATGGCAGCAAATTTGGTTTGGTTTTGGTTTAGACAGAGAGGGAGGGGAACTGTAGAGCAAAATTCAAAATCACAAAATAGACTAGACTTACTGGTCTGACTGAGAGTGGTGGAACCCATGGGATTGTGGCCCTGAGACACCCCTGAAGTCTCGGAGTGAACCCATACCATGGGAACCAACATTCAGCAAAAATGAAAAAACATATAAGCCTATGAAATTAATAACTACACATTAATGTACTCAACGATCTGAGGCCAACAGGGCAGGATTGGCCCAGAGACAGAGCTGGGAAGGCAGCATGGGCAGAAAGAAGGGAGAATGGAAACTGGGAGCCCGGGGAAGAGGTGGAAAGAGTGCTGTCACGTGAAGGCGACTCAAACAATGTCGTAAAACACAGTGAGTACAACTTATTGACCACAAAACGAATTTGCCCTGTAACCTTTCACCAAACTGCAGTAAAAAAATCCAATAATAATAAAAAGAGCCATAGCCTCGGGAGCCCTAGGGCAGTTCCATTCCAATAGGGTCACTGTGAACGGCATCGACTCCAAGCCAATGGACTTGGACTTTGTTTATTTGCTTGTTTGTTTTAATGATGGTCTATTGCCGTTATAAGCAGCACATTTCAGATGAACATAGCAGTTCAATACCCTCAGCTCTCTTTTACTTTACAAAGAGGCGGAGTTTAGCCCCCCCAGTGTCCTCCGAAACTCCTGTTGAGAAGGATGCAGAATTGGCATGTTAAGTCATCCGTGTGGGGCAGAACTTTCTTTCAGAGGCTGGATGATCCAGCCCCAAACAGAGTCCAAACCTAGATGACAGGCTGCTCGTCCTCACCCTCCTCCCTCCCTCCAACACTGATCTGATCACATACCGTATTTGAAGCAGAACATTACTTGTTACTGTCAATAACAGGGAAGGATCCCACTGTATTCTTCCTGAAAACGTAGTTTCTTCCTCTTGCCTTCCACCCCAGCCATCCTGGAAAACTTGACCTTCTCTCTTGGCTTCAATAACAACCACTTATTTAGCTCTCATACCTGGGCTCAACACCTAGTCTCCCTTACCCCAAGCTGAGATTTCCCCCTCCCTGACACATTATAACTGTCCCCACACATTTCCACAAACCAGAGAGAAGTGATCATTTATGGAAGTAGCACACCAGCCTGTCTGACCACAAGGTGCAAAAGGGACCAGTTATCAGACATCAAAGAACTAAAAATCAGATCAGTGGGTGCCCACCTTCCTGATACGATCACTGAAGACAAA
>NW_022111372.1:32860828-32945323 GCF_000313985.2 Echinops telfairi | reverse complement strand
TGGAAACACAGGGAATCCAGGACAGATGACTCCTTCAGGACCAGTGGTGAGAGGGGTGAGGCCTGGAGGGTGAAGAGAATGTGGGGTAGAAAGGGGGAACCAATTACAAGAATCTAAGTATTGCCTCCTCCCTGGGGGAGGGACAGCAGAGAATAGGGCGGGGGGAGACGTCAGACAGTGTAACTTATGACAAAACTATAATAAGTTACCAATTATGAAGGGTTCCTGAAGGAGGGGGGAGTGGGGAGGGAGGGGGAAAATGAGCAACTGATATTAAGGACAAAAGTGGAAGGCAAATGTTTTGAGAATGATGAGGGCAACAAATATACATATGGATGTATGTATGGATTTTGATAAGAATTGTATGAGCCCCCAATAAAATAATTTTTAAAAAAGTATCAGTACCACAATCTGCCCAAATCAAGAACCCGGAAAGATCTTCATAGGCCTTGACACTGAAGACCCACGGGATCTCTGTGGATCTGGAGCTGCCAGCCTCAAAGTAACGAACTGAGGAGGGGAGGAGCTTTGGCATTAGCTATTAGAATGTTTTCTTTTGAGCACACTCAGGTGAATGTGGCCGTTGCTAGTTGTTGAATCACTTTCAAGTCAAGGCATTGTGATGTGTTACAGTAGACTTCCGGAAAGGAGAGTTCTTAGAAGAAGATCTCTGGGCCTTTTGTCCTGTAGTATTGCTGCAGGGGCTTGAACCACCAGTTGTTTATACCTCCCAAGGGCCTTCTCAGCATAATGGTAGGGTAGGGAGTGTCCATATCTATCTAGAACCGTGGGTCCTTCTTAATCTCTCCACGTATTTGATGTGTGTGTGTGTTCCCAAAACTCACAAGTGAGACATGGCTCTTTCAAGGTGTTCTTCAAAGCAGCAAGAGGTAGTACCCCGGGCACTACCATTTTAATTTACTCATTGTTTGCCATGATATCAAATCAAACTAAAGCTGAAGTGCTTTTAGCATATCTGGACACATAGTAGAAACTTCTCAAGGCACAGCCTTTCTCCAAAGAGCCCACAAACGCACGGCCAGCTAGTTGATGCCAACTCATAACGACCCTTCAGGACAGGGTAGAACTGGCCCAGTGGGTTTCCAAGGTGGAGTCTCTGTGGGAGTAGGAGTGCCCACATGCTGGTACAGGCAGGCTACCTACATCACAAAGAGAGGAGAGCAGTGGCAACCTCCACAGGTAGTTTAGAATACTGGCTTTCAGAGCATTTTGCTACAACCTGGATTTGAGGGGATTCTTTTATTAAAATCGGGTACATCCACATGCCTTTCACCCCCAAATGCCAGAGCCTTTTGGAAACAAATGCATCGCAGCTCACTAAGTCAAGAGAAATCCATTCCGGTTTTAGAAATTCAATTTAGCTTGGGTAAGCCTCCAAGCTCCAAAAGTAAGCTCTGTCAGGAGGTTTATTATTCATAACTCTTCCCTTCAGCTTGGAAGTTGCCCAGCAACCACTCTCCTCCCAAGATTTTCCTCCTTGGGTCTGTCCATAGAGAAATTTCACTCTTGGAGTCTCTTTGGACTACCAGCATGAAAATGTGCATCAAGATATTAGGCAAAGTTACTGTCTTGGGGGGGGTGGATCTTTTGACTGTATCTAAACTCATCACTGGAGGTGATTAATCTAGATTTAGAGGGATGTAGCTGTATGTATAATAAACATCTTGGCAATTGAAAAGGAGCAATCAAACTCAGGTAAAGAATTTGTGATCAGAGCTATGAACTACTGTTTTTCTCAAAACGCAACTCGCTGTCGAGCGAATGCTGATTCATGTCAACCCTCTGTGGGTTTCTGAGATTGTAACTGTGTACAGAAGTAGAACGCCCAGTATTTTTTCAGTGGAGTGGCTGTTAGTTTCAAACTGCACACCTTGCAGATCACAGCCCAACTCGTAGCCACGACACCAAGGCTCATAATGTTTTACTCTGGACTTGCTTCTTATAGAAGGGTGAGCATCTGGGGGAGTGAGGAAGATTTCAGGGGCATTCTGTTAATATAGATGTCATAGTTCACATCCTGACAGCAGTCACAACAATAAAATAAACCTTGGAATGACAAGAAGCCTGACTTCTATCCAGTGGCCCTCTCAAGATAGTGTTTCAGATAACAAAATTCCAGAGCACCACTCAAGAATTGAGACACCCTCGTGTTTTAATGTGAGAATCCTCAACGTGTAGCATCGGTAATATGAACTTTAATTTAAAGCCACCTACAATTCACTCCAATTGTCTTAAATGTTAAATAAGGACTTCGACCTGACTTGACATATTTGGAATAAGAATACATTGAGGGTTGGAAGAATAATAAATTTAGGAGTTTTCATCCTATGATTAATTGAACATTATCCAAGCCTCGTAACATTTTGATGCTTTACTCTTCATATATCTATTCTCATGGATCCTTATTCTTTCAAGACAAGTAGGCAGCCTCATTGATATTAATTGGAAATAAACATTATAAAAATAGATCTCCCTAGGGACCTGTGGTGCCAGCCTGAAATCATTTGAATTTCAGTGGGATGCAATATTACATTAAAAGTGATATTCAAAGATGGTTTCTCATTTCAAGAGTTGAAGAATAAAGGGGGAATCAACTTGGACTCCTCCCTGATGACTGCATGTTTTATTCCAGTCCCTCTGAGGTTACTGCTATCTTGTGTCCTCGTTCATTTTTTAAAGGCAAAAGCGTAAGCTTAACATTATCATAATGTAATGTGTATCTATGTATGTGCACATTTACCTAAAATTAAGCAACAACATATCTACAATAACTTTGATTTATACAGTGCCATTATAAATCACTATCAAATAACCCCCACTTCTAATATCCTTTTGTTTTTCTCAAAAATGAATTGCTTTAAATATCTAGAATTATATAATCAAAACCTTGATCCATATCTTGAATTTCCTCATGCACTTAGCTTTTATTTCTTTAGAAAAAGACTCCAGTTTCCATTGGGTGGGCCAGTTTATGCTCAAAAGGGATCCTATCTCTTTAAATGGCACAAAGTAACATTTCCTGTCATCGCTGGCAGTTCTATTTGGTGGAAAACATGGACCAAGGAGACATGCTTCAAAGGATCCCCCGGGATGCCACGGCAAAGGCAGCGGTGCAGAGGCATCAGACACGTGGGACGTTGTCCTGGTTTGGCCCCCATTTCTCTTGGAAAGTATTCTACTAGAGACTGCTCATCTATGACATAGGAATTGCTAAAACAGCAGTTCTCAAAGTATGGATCAGGAACCCTGGAGTGCCTCCCTGCTCTGATAGATCTCTAAGATCAACATATTTTTGTTACTATTACGGTAATATTTGCTTTCTTAACTTATCCCAGCCGTACACCTTGGAATTTTTCAGAGGCATTGTGAGGCGTGTTCTCACAACAGACTGAATGCAGAATCAGAAACCCTCTAATAAAGCAGGCATAGAGGTGCAAAAATATATAAACGATTACCACTTGTATCTAAATTTTTGTTTGTTTTGGAAAATATAACTATTTTCCATAAAAAGTCATCTTAAGTTTATATAAAATAGGCTTATTGTTTTGACAGGGGCCATTGAGTTGGTTCTAACCCATATCGACCTTATGCACAACAGAACAAACACTGCCCGGTCCTGCGCCACCCTCCAATTGTTCCTGTGTTTGAGCCCAGTGTTGCAGCCACTGTGTCCATCCGTCTTGTCAAGCTACCCCTCCACTTTACCAAGCAGGGTGTCCTTCTCCGGGGACTGGTCTCTCCTGACAGCATGTCCAAAGTATGTGACACTAAGTTTCTTAGTTTACTTTTAATGAATTAATCAGTAAGTAACTTTTTTTTAAGCTTCTCAGTTTTAATTTCTAATATGGGAAACATTGGTAAGTATGCCCCACAAACATAAAAGTTCTTCCAAGTCTTCAAAAATATTTAAGAATGAGAAGAAATTGTGTGACAAAAAAAAGTTTGAGGACTACTGCAGTAGAGGATTTCTGAGATGCCTTATGAGGGTGAGGCATTCTAAGGCTGTGAGGTTCAATTGAAGTGACCTGCAATGAGCATTCACCTATGAACAAGAACAACGACTGAGGCCCCCAAAGGTCTGATATTAGGGGCACACCTGTAGATCAGTTGGTCCTTCCTTATTAAGTCAACTCCACTTCTGCTCTTCCCTTTCAAGCTTCATCTTTTATTCCATCTGCTTTCTGGCCTCCTTGCCAACATCCCCCACACACTCCAATTTAAAGGAGAATTAAAAAAATCCTTGAGGGCAAGAAACACAGTAAGATTGAGGATAAGAGTGTCCCACCCGCTCTGATCAGAGCATTCTCAGGCAATGGGTCCCTCTACTTACGGACATGATGCCTTTGGCTCCTGTCTTTCTAACCCCCAAGAATGGTCTGCAGAGTAGGATGCTCCAAATGACTGGGCATGTCAACAGGCCCTAGACAAGTACAATGAATAGGAACCTTTCTTGCCCGAGTTCCAGGTCACACTGACCGTAGGTGACCCATTTTGGTTGGGGTTTTCAGGCCACTCAGAGTTCTGCAGCTGCTGCGTATCTACGGTTTGGGAGGCACCACCACAAATTCCATCCAAATGAATGTCTGAGTAGTTTTCCATGAAAGGTGAGTCTGATTAGTAATTAATAAAAAGTAAGAAGACTATGGGTTTTCTGGCCTCACAAGTCCTAGAATCTGTAGTCTCCAATGCCTAAAAGGTTTTTGTTTTTTTTCATTATTAACACTTTCTCTATCGCCACCGGTAAGTTAGGGAGCTAAAACTTAAAGCCAAATGTGTCTCCATGATCCATTCTGGAAAGTGTAGCAATCCTTTGATGCCCTGTCATTAGAAAGAATGGCCACTGGCAGATGAAAGGCTTGTCTTATACAAGCAGGCATCGAACTGAGGTGTCAGCTAAGTCCACGCAGAAGATGCACACCAACCTGTTTGCTCCAATGTTTGTAAAGAATAATACCTAAGGTCAGAGGAGGGAATGGCATTAGAGCTTCCAGTCTGTGGACCCAGTTTGCAGAGGGCTTTGGATGACAGTGTAAGCCCAGAGTCCATTTGCTGGGTCCCATGTGGATGAAGCCTCTGGTGAATCCCCTCTGACCATTGGCAGGGATGTGGACAGCCATGCTGTCAGACTGCATTAGAAAGTGGATGAATGCAGACAGCGTTAGGTTAAAATGTAACACCTTTATTTGTTCACCCTTTTGACTAATTTCTTCTAATTTTTAATTTTCAAATTTGTTCTAGCTTTTAATATTTTCTACTTTTGTCAATTGAGGTTTCCCTAGGTTTTATTTTGTTATTGTTTTGTTGGTTTTTCTATTTTATTGCTTTTGTTTTGTATATAAAATTCGGGATAAATACATCTACAATAACTGAATCAATAATCTCTTAGGGTTAAGGCAGGGAGAGTGGGGGAAATGGAGAGTTAATAATAATAAGTACAAGAACAAAGAAAATGTTCTAGAATTGACTGTGGTGATCACTACACAACTCTTCTAATACAATTAAGCCACTGGGTTCTTTGATATGTGAATTTTATGTCAATAAAACTGTTTTTAAATCCATGCCAATCCTATTCCTAGTTACATTCCAGTTCTCCCATGCCAAACTTGACTTTACCCATCCATGAACTATGAGGATCATCTCTATAGTGGAAGGCTGTAGGGAGAGCAGAGAGACAGTACGGAAAGTGCTCATCTCTGCACTATCGCTTAGACTTCCCGGAGCACGACCCCATGCACACTCACTTACTCAGCCCTTCGCATGAGACCCGCACTGTCTTTGGTTGTAGGAGGGAGACTAAAGCACGTTTTCAAAATCCCTTCATGAGCTTATCACTTCACAGTTTTCAAAGCATTTTTCTCATTTGATCTCATTTTAGCCTCACAACAACGAGGATAATTCTCACCAACCCTAATGAAGAAAGCAGAGAACTATATTTGCCTTGCAATTATCATGTTGCCCAAAATGGGATTCCTCCTTTGGGAGACAAATGGTTCTTAGCACTGCATTTAGCTATCTTGGTTTTCTTTGGAAAAGCAGACCCTGATGCTCACTATGAATTGCTAAACTCCTCTCTCAACTTAAGCACAGACTAGTTAGTAAGTTGACTTGAATGGGAGGCAAGGTCCACACCTGCTGCATGCCCAAGGCTACGTAGGGGGAAAGGAAAGTTGGACTAGTCATGTCATCTTACCATTTTCACCAGACGTCTTGTCTTTTCCATTGGTTGCCCCAGCACCTTGTCGCTAAAGGAATATAAAAAGAAGAAGAAGAAATTGTTACTATGCATAGTCAGAATTACTTTGGCTTCCTTTGTTGTTTCAAATATCTCTTACATTATATCAAATTCTATTCCACATGAGCTTAAATGACTAAAGTATGCTTGATGTTCCCAAGAGGCCAGGGTCATGAGTTCAACCCAAGAAAGGACCAGGTGCAGGTGCCCAGTCCCTGTCCTTTGTGCACTGCGTTAAAAAGGCAATTCTCCAGTCAGGGCGATCAGATGATAGACTCTTGTGAGATGACCGAAGCAGCCAAGGCTTGGCGGAGCCTCAATCAGAAGCTTCACATTTGTCAATGGTGGGCATTACACAGTTATAATTTCATTTATGTGCAAGCCCTATTTTAACATACATTTTAATGAACTAAAAAAAAATCCATGAATCTTAGAAAATTCTAGATAGAGTGGGGAAAACATACGACACAAAACGCAAACTCTTAAACAAGACCAGGCTTGCTGGTGTGATAAGAGACTAGGGCTACTCCTTGGGACTATGGCTCTTACCCTTCATGTCTGGACCGGAACTGTGGTGGAATAATCAACCACTGAAAGGAAATAGCCAAAGGCAAAGTTCCGAGGGTTATTAAAGAAGGGGGGATGGAAGCAGGAACTACTGGGGGAGTGAAATAAGTGATGGGACGTTGAAGGACTGCAATTCAACTGATGAGTTGACACAAAGTATGTCTGAATTGTTGAAATGTACAATTGATGATCGCCTCTGTAAACCTCCTAATGCACAAATAAAATTTGAAAATAAGTAAAAGTAATGAAACAATGTATATTTAATTGATGGATAGGTCAAGAACAGAACATTTTCAAAACGTGAAGTCCTTCTGCATGGTCCTTTCACGGTGGGCACATGACATGATGCATTCATCAAAATCCACAGTGGTGTGCAACACAAGGAATGAATCCGCATATACACAATGGACTTTATAACAATATACCAAGACAAGTTCATCAATTCTAGAAAACTTACAAGTCAAGATGGACAATTTCTCTGTAAACCCAAATCTTTTCTTAAAGGGTATCACAGTTTTTAAAATGAAAGCATATATTCATAATCATTGCTCCAATTGTGCAATTATTTTTCTATCCTTTTTAAAATGTCTGTTCTATGTATTTTCACTTTACCAGGTTTGACCAGAAGTATGAATATTTTGTTAGACTTGAACTTTGGGGCAGGAATCTAGGTATGAGTTCAGGGTGCTGGGCAACATGCATTCCCGGTATAAAAATGCAAGCATATTTCCTCACAGCTCATTCCGTTACTATCCGATGAGGGTCCCTGGTGGCACAGTAGGTTAAGTGTTGGGCTCTGAAATGAACAGTGGGTGGTTCAAAGACGAGACTGCCAAGATTTACAGTCTCACGAACCTGAAGGAGCAGTTTTACTCTGCCCTCCAGCGTTAGGATCAGTAAGAATGGACTTGACAGAAATGAGTGAGTCTGAATAACAATGCTCTTAACTCCTAAAATCATACATATAACTCTCCTAACACAAGGAGATATTGTTTTGTTGATTCAGGGTTTTTTGGTGATGATGAGAAAATTAGCTCAGTGGTAAAAAGGGTGAGAGAGACGATCTTTCTTACACAAAACACATCAAGAAGGTTTTGTAAAAGCCAGGTGGTGAGACTTCAACTCACTTACACATCATCAGGAAAGATCAATTGCTAGGAAAGACCATCAAGTTTGGTGAAGCGTGGAGATGGTGAAATGACAGATTGACACTGTATCCTCAGCCCTGGCCTGGGACCCAACCTTGATCTCAAAGGGGCAGGTCTCCCTCTGCTGTACAGAAGCCCCCCAAAGCAGCACACGGCAGCAACAAAGGCACCAGGCAGGCTCCAGCTTCTGACACTGTATCCTCAGCCCTGGCCTGGGACCCAACCTTGACCTCAAAGGGGCAGGTCTCCCTCTGCTGTACAGAAGCCCCCCAAAGCAGCACACGGCAGCAACAAAGGCACCAGGCAGGCTCCAGCTTCCAGGTAAAGAAAACAAATGAGGTTCTCCTTGGGAACGTGCTTTGTCCACAAGGACTTAGTGAATTACTTAGTGGGGGAGCCACTTCCTTGCAGGAATGATATTGCTACATTATTTTCTGAATGGCATTTTGGAATAAGGGGCAGACCACTGAACACAGAGAAAACTGCTTCACCTTTTTATATGTGACCCCCTACTAAGAAATAAGCAGTTCCCTAACATTTTACAAATGGTTTCAAGACTTCAACCTGAAAACAGAATCAGAAATATAATCGTTAATCCACATTAGCTTTCCATGGCATCATGTGAAATCCTCAGATCTTTAGTCAAATCTTGATAGCCCATAGATGGATCATATGGGAGAAGCTTGCTCACTTGCAAAGTTCATCTAATTAAATAGGGTGATTGGTAAAGACTTGTCTAAACCAGAGTCACCCTTCCTATGCACACTGTTTAACTTGCTTGGTTGATAACCCAAGAAAAAGAGTAAGTCCCCCATTCATTACTCCCTGCTTGCCCCCTACACCCCCATCCCATCCATCAGCCACTTACTGCCATCAAGTAGATTCCGACTCACACGGACCCTACAGAGGATTTCTTCATGGGAGCAGATAGCCTCACCTGCCTCCTGTGGATCAATGGTGGATTTGAACATCTAATTTTGTGGTTAGCAGTCCATTGCTTACTTGACAGTGCCACTAGGGCTCCTCCTCCTGTTCCAGTCGATTTGAAATATAACATCCTTCTAAGTTATCAGTGATGTTTGCTGCTCTCAAGTGGACCCCAGTGACACAAGGCACAGTGGCAAGGGACCATGGTGATCCATAGGGATTTTATTACTCCTCCCACCTTTCCTTAAGAATATCCCCAGGCCTTTCATCCAAGACATCAAGTGATGGACTCAAACCTCACACCTTTGGGTTAGTGGCCAAGTGCATTAACCCTTTTTACCTCCCAAGAACTTCCTCCCAGGTCAGAGGGAGAAAAAGCCTCCTTTCTCCAGCCAGGAATGGAGACAAAAAAGGAACTGAGTGTGAACTTACATAACTCTGGACCCCTTCTTCATGAGTAACTCGGAACACCTTGAATTCCTTAAGTGCCAGACCTATCTGTCTGCACATAGACATATGAGCCTGCATTGCTCAGCCACACATCAGTTGCTCGTGCACAAACGGACAGGTAAAATTATGGCATCTCTCCCTGACCCCAAGCAGAAACCAGAAAACCAAACCAGTTGCCATCAAGTCAATTCCAACACCTGGCGCCCCCGTGGGTGCAGAGTAGGGCTGTACTCCACAGGGCTTCCCAGGCCAGCGCCTTTCCCAAACTCCTGGCCAGGCCTTCGTAACGTCTCTGAGTTTGATCCCTCAGACTTTAAAAGTTAGTAACCAAGCACTTGATCCTTTCAGTCACCCAGGGACGCTTACCTAGAATAAATGATCAATCTGTAATATAGATCACCTTCTTTGAAACGTGTTAGCACAGTGCTTACACATGGCAGATCTACAAATAAAGGTGCTCCCTTTCTTCTTGCTTGTCCTTAATTTGATGCCACAATGCTGGCAAGTTTGCTTCATGTAAACGAGGGTAATCTGACCGCCGCTGGGCAACCAAACCAGCAACACAATAGCAGTCTACAGTTCTACTCCTCGATTACTTAAAACTTCAGCTCTTCCCCACTTAATTCATAGACAGCCCAGAAAGAAGAGTCAGGTTCCGTGGAATAAAAGGACCTGGTTTCACAGTTGGATAGAGCCAAATTGAATGGGATCTGCATGCAAAGGATATATTCCTTCCACCACCAGCCCCACTGTCTTTACGTGCTTTAAACACCGGCACCTTTCAAATGTCATGGGTACTTAGTCACATAAAAAAATTACCTTTTAGAAACCTGAAGAGAACGAAATGATATGTGCCCAAGAGAGGAAGGGAGTCCTATTTTTCAGGATTTCTGTGATGGGGTTTTTGTGTCAGGTCTTATTTGAGGAAGGCAGAAAGAAACGGATGACGGTCGAAAGAAGACAATGACTTGCAACAGAAAATGGTCCTGATGAAAAAGACTTCATCAGCAAAGTGTCTCATCTCAGAATCTTTGGGGAACTTGCAGCATTTCACAGAAAGATTGGGGTGGAAGGACAATGACCCGAGTGTGCACCTATTCCCAGGATCCAGGGTGGCCATTAAGGTCTTGTATGGCACAAAGAGTCTACACCCAACCACTCACCTAAAGGCTGGTAGTTCCAACCCACTCGATGACACTGCAGAGGATGGGCCTGTTAATTTGCTTCCATAAAGATGGTAGACAAGGGTACCTTATAGCACAGGTGTACTCTGACACATGACAGGGAGGGGTGGGGGGGTCACCCAAGCCAGAAGTGACCCTACAGCAACAGGTTTGGTTTAGCATGGTCATGACACATTATTATTTTATCAGCAGGGGAGGTTAGTGATAAATAGGGATTGTCTAGAATGCACGCACTGGGGACAGACATGACCTAAGCACTTCCAGGTATCATCCAGTCATTTAAGTCTAGGCATTTAACATCACCAAGGTCTCATTAACCCGTCCAGTCTCCTTATACAGCTTATATCCTTTGGCACAGAGAGGAACTGGCTAAGATTACACAGCACTGAAGTGGAAGAGCTATATCCTTTGGTGCAGAGAAGAACTGGCTAAGATTACACAGCACTGAAGTGGAAGAGCTAGCACTCAACCCCAGAAGCCCCAGCTCCAAAGTTCTCCCTCTTAACCACTGTGCCCGAGATGTCTCAGTATCACGCATGTCACCCCTCCTAAAGGTCTCCCTCCGCAATCGGCACTGACGAGGCAGGGAAACCCAGGCTCTAAGGTGGCTGTGACTTCAGTAGGATTCTCTGGGTGGTGCAAAGAGGCAATGGACTCAACTACTAACCAAGAGTTTGACCATCAAGCCTACCCGAAGGCACTTTGAAGACAGGCCTGGTGATCTACTACCCCAAACCAGGCAATCAAAACACTTCTACACCTCTGCTCTGACACGTAGGGGTCTCCATGAGTGGGGCCTGATTTAACAGCTGGCCTTGAGTGGTGCCAGGTTCCGGGAACACAGGCTGAGGATGTTGAGGACATTTGGCTGACAGACAGAGTCCTTCCAACAGCTGAGGGCTCAATTATACACTTTCTCTGAAGTCTTCTGTGACGTTTAAATGAAATTAGGAAGCAAAGAGTAGGCTATGCTAACCTAAATCAATGAATTAATGCAGAATTGTAGGTCTTTCTACAAAGGACCAGGGAGGGAAAGGTGTTTTTTGTTTTTCATGAGGTAATAGAAATCAGAGTCCTGGGGAAGAGCCCTCCATCTATCCTACCCACTCTCATCCCAAGGAGAGAATACCCCAGCCCCCTCCCTCCCTGAGCCCCAACCACGATCTCATTGTCCTCAGTTCTGGTTCCTGTACAGGAGTCGTGTCTCTGTTGCAGATGCAGTTAGGTTAAAATTTAATATGCTTTAATTTGATCTTCCTTATGATCCATTTAAATTTGTTCTAATTTTTATTATTTTTTGCTTTCTTTTGGATTGGGGTTTTTAATCTGTTTTACTTTGTTACTCTTGTTAGTTTTATTTTAAAGTTTTTCTGTATATGAAATTCAGGAGCAGTAAATCTATAGAAACAGTAACTGGATTAATGGTTCCTTTAAGTATGGCAGGGATGCAGAATGGGGAGAGAATAACACGTGTACAAGATTGGAGCACATATTCTAAAACTGATGGTGGTGATGATTGTACAATGATTCTCTATTGGGTTGAACTAATAAATTGCATAGTATGTGAATTTTATGCCAATAAAACTTTTGGAAAGTAAATTTTATGGAAGCAGAAAGCCTCATCTTTCTCCCGCATAGCAAACTGCCTTCCGTGCAGACCCTTGATATGAGATTCTGAAATTCTGAGGTCTTTCCATGTATCTTCAAGAATAATTGTGTGATATCACACATTCCATACTCAATGTTATTCACTTTATATATCAATTTAGTATTGGGGAATGCAGAAGGCAGGGAATTTTTCCCCTGGTTGTCTATACATAATACAATCCCCAGGTTAACTCAGATGGGAAAACACCCCATCAGAGTTATCCAGAAAATCAAGCACATATGTTTTTCAGCACTTCATGAAGGTGGCATTCAGTGCCTGTCTGTCAGGAGAAATTTGCTCTGCTGTTTTCCAGAGATCTAGGTAATCAATCATCACAGCCACTAAAGACAACAGAGGTTGACATAGGTGGGCTTTTGCTTGTTTTTTCTCCTTGGGATAGAGGGGGCAAAAAAAATCTACCTAAATTTCAACAATAGCAAAATCGGAGCCACCAAATATCATCCTAATTCTGTCCCCATGGGAACACCACCATGATGCTTCCTGGCTGCCCCTGGCCATGGTACTTGGCCCAAGTGTTCTCATTCTAGTCCTCCCCTGGTCTACTTCCAGCCACACTCAACCCTAATGGCTTCACTTTCATAAGATTCACTTCTTTTTGAGATTCCTTAGAACACATTATCCCACTGCAGGCACAGCACCTTCTCCTACATTTTTCCAAGTGTCTAGAATAGCCATCTCTTCCTCCTCCTACCATCTGAAATCAGCATCCCTGCTGTGCCAGCCAACTGTGTTCAACCTCCTTGTGCAGACTGGCACCTCGTCTCCAAACATATGAAAACAATGCTCCTATTGCCGTCACCAGAGAGCTCTTCAAGGGGCTGGCCACTGTGGGAGCAGATCCCGTCACAAGCACACTCATGCTCATTACCCTGGCTCTTCAGGCCAGAATCCTTTTCTCCCAAACTAACTCCTTAGATACCAAGCTCTGTTGCCATTAGGAAACACTCAATTCTACACACTCGTCTAAGGTTGTTAAAAAGTACTGTGACCTTTTTGCTCTCCCTCAAAGTGTGCAGCTTGCATGCATGCCATGGAGCTGTTGAGATGACTTGGAGGGGGTAAAACAAACAAATAAAGGGAACCAGTTGCTGTCAAGTGACCTACAACTCCCAGTGACTCATGTGTTGCCGAGGAGAACTGTGCTCAGAGGATTATCACTGTTTGATCTTTCAGAAGAAGATTATCAGCCCTGTCTTCCAAGGCATCACTGGGGGAGCCCAAGACTGCCACCTTTCAGTGAGCACCCGAGCGTCTTCGCTATTTGCACCACCCAGGAACCATAGCATTAAGAACCACTGAGGGAAAACAGCAGAACCGTTTCCAGAGAATCACTCTGGGTTCTCAATCCTTACAAGGGCCCCACACCAGCCTCAGGAGAGGGCGTGGCCTTCTTTGGTGATGGTCACTAGTAAAAAGGCGTTGCTTTGGTTGGGATCCGTCTAGTCCGTTCTGACTCACGCTGTAGAACAGAGTATAAGTACCCACAGGATTGCCAATGTGTACTCTTTACAGGAGTGTAGTGCCAGGCCTTTTCGCCCTGGCTGGGTTTGAAGGGCTAATCTTTCACTTAGCAGCTGAGCACCGAGCTACTGGGCCACCAGCGCTCCTTAAGTATATTCTGAAATTCAACAAAGCTCTAATTAGGGGAAAGCTAAATAAAGCCCCTGTGCCTTGAATGCTGCTGCTTACAATCTAGTACAAGCCAAGTGTCCATAGACTACAGAGGGAGGATTTAAAGGGATAATGTCTAAGTCATTTTTCCTGAAAGTTCTATAGGACCAAGGGCTGCCTGAAAATTACAGAGACAATGTCTTAGTCTGAGTTTTCCAGAAAGCAGGGACTGAGGCACATGACATTTGTGTCATGACTTTCCCGTGTGGCACGGGGTGGGGTGGGGGGGTGGTGATGCGGGGAGGCGGAAGAGTTAGGAGAGGAGAAGGATGCAGGTGCTGAGCCTGTGGGGCTGTCCTCCGAGATAACTGTATATGTTGCTTTGGAGGGCAGCTGTGTCCGTATCTGAGGCATACAGGGGCAGTGCTACCCTGTCCTATAGGGTCACGAGGAGTCAGAATGGGCTCGATGGCAGTGACTTTGGTTTGGCTCGGTGTTAGTCTCATGGGAAGCTGAAGACAGCCCAAACTTGTTCTCTCACAGCGCTTGAGACTGGGAATCAAACACCAAGGTATTGACAGGATCTTGCTCCCTCTGAAGGCTGTAAGGGAGGTCCATTCCTTGCCTTTCCTAGCTTCAGGTACTCATTACCTTTGAGTTGACCCCAACCCGTAGAGACGCTACAACACTAAATAGAACTGCTTGTTGGGTTTGTTGTCAGATCTTTATAGGAGCAGAAAGCCTCCTTCTTAAAGTTCCCCGTATTCCTTGGTGTTCCTGGACTTTGGAATGAATACATCACTCTAAAGCCTCCCTTTGTCTCCATACAACACCCCTTCTGTGTGTCTTTATGGTTGTGCCTCTTTTTATAAGGATACCAGACTTGGGAGAAAGACTAGGTTTTTTACTCCCACAAAGAGTTATGGTCTTGGAAACCCACAGGGGCAGTTCTACCCTGATTTGTAGGGTTGCTATGAGTCAGAATCGACTTGATAAGAGTGAGAGTGATTGATTGATTGAGTGAGTGAATGAGTCAATGGATTAAGGCCCTCTGAGTCCAGTATAACTTTGTGCTCACTAATTACATCTGAAAAGACCCAAGTGGATGTGAATTTTGTGGGGACTCTATTCAATCCAATCCAACAGACTCTCAGGAGGAAAGGGGCTATTTTATTTTATTTGCCAGCTCATTTCTTATTGGTCTTTGGTTTGCACCATGGGGGGTACATCTCCTGCACTTCTGACCTGGGCAAAGGCACCCTCTTCATCTTTTCTCCAGCCCACAGGAAGCCCTAAGACAGGGGGTAGGTGAGATTACACCTGCCTGAAGTTGGTCCAAGCCCTCATAGGGCTGGCCACGTACAACTACCCGCACTGATAGGGTCTGAAGTAAGAAGCAATGCATGATTGGCACATAAATCGGTAACTTATTTTTTTTAGCCATGTTGAAAAACCACGGGCAATTCTTTCATATTAAATGACTCAAAGGCTAAATAGTCCATTCTAATTTTCAGATAAATAACTGCCTTTGGATTTAGCTCTCTGTTTACTTTGAAGAGGGATTAGGACACATATAACATGCAGATGCTCTACTGAGGAGCTACATAAACATCAATAATAAATGATTTGTCTTAATAGTATCAGATTGAGCAGGCAATGGGCTGGTATCCAGAATTCATACTGGATACACCACAAAGTGTTTGTTTCCTTTGAAAAGGAGCGATTAGATTACTTCTGGGAACATAATTCTTCTAGTGAAATTTATTACAAAATTATAGTGTTCTTTGAGTTACCACTACAGATAAGGAAAATGAGACATTTATGTCAGGTACTGAATTTCAGGGGATACCAAAATCCTCCAAAATCAAGATAATTCAATATAATTTAAAATCTAAGTTAATGCAAAATTTATGCTGAACAAATTATTAAAATTTTAAATGAAAAAATGATCAGTATTACTGGTGTTTCCCATTGCTTCAAGTTCTAACACAGCGCTCCTTTAAAGCAAGTCAATGATTCAAGGTACTGAATAATCACAAGGATTTAGAAAATTATTCTAAAATCCTTTCTCTACACATTTCTCATAGGTCAAGGTTGTCAGTTAAGAATTCATGTTGCTGTTGTTGTTTTGTGTTCATTACATAATTTCTAGAAGAACAGTGTGAATTTTTATAAACAATTTTTACCCCTTGCCATAGAATCACATATACTTCTCATATGCCATATTTGAAATCAAGTCATCAAAACCTGTTTCTTCATAAACAATAATTCAGACCACCAGATAGATCATGCTTATTGGGGGGAGGTTGGGAGAATCATTCAACCAAGTATACATTTCATCTTTAGGATGAAAAACAAATTTATTTTTCTTTCTTTTTTATTGTTTCAAATTTATTTATGTTTTGATACAAGGTGAAGTCACTGAAATGTATACTGAATTGGGATACAAATGGTAATCCAAGAACATTTTCTAAATCTGTACCTATACCCTGTAAATGGATGAATGTGTACTCGCTCTGGGGACTTGGCTTAGGTTTCGATTTGTTAAGACAAGGCTTGACAAGAGAGTCATCACTGGGGTAGGGAACGAAGAGCCTTTTGAAGGATAGGGACACACACAATCCCCATATTCTCCAAGGCCCACATAGACCCGTCCAACTCATCACCCTCGAGTTATTGTTGTTGTTGTCACCGCAAAGTCAACTCCAACTCAAGGCAGCCAGTGTACAATGGCAGCCAAGCGTTCCAGGTCCTGGGCCACCTTCATGATACGTGCTATGTTTGAGCCCAGTGACTATTGGGTCAGTCTTTTTCACGGAGAATTTCTCTCATTTTGTTTGCTTCCAACTTTCCCAACCAGGATCATCTTCTCTAGTAATTGGTTTTTCCTGATAAAATGACCAAAATACCTGAGTCTGTGTTTTGCTATCCTCGTCCCCAAGGAGCATTCTGGTTGTATTTCTTCCAAGGCTGATTTGTCTGTTTTTCTCATTGTTCAACACCACAATTTGAAATCATCAATTTTTCTTCTGCCTTTTTCATTTTCCATGGGTATTTTCCTATTTCACTACCATATTACTGCCATATGTGCACATTTTCCCACAAAAGATTGAAAAAAACATATACATGTGTATGATATTGGTAACACAGAGACTGGATGAAAGAAGATAACCCTCATGAAGCCAGTTCTATGAGCTGGCACTGGGCAAGCCTAGAGGTCACCGAGAAAATGTAAGAGTAAATTCCTGCCCCTGCATAGCTCACAGGCTAGTGGGTCAGACAGAGGGGAAAAGCCCATCCCACTGAGGAGAGGTAAGAACTGTGACCCCAAAATGACCAACACATGGGCACATGGGCACAGGTGAGACTCCAACATGTATCAAGGTGGGAAGTAGCAGAAGGAGTCTTCCCACATCCTGAATTGATTGCTCAGCCGAGTCTCCATTTCCTTCCACGGAGAAGGAAAAGTGACCATGCCTGACTCCCACTGGCACCAGGTAAGGGACCTGGCAGCAGCAGGCATGCATTGCCCATCAGCTCACTGCTCCATCAGCGACAGTGCTTCCCAGAAGTGGCATCATTCAATGGTATCAAATCACGGGTCTGCATAAGAGAGTGCTCCCACATTGTCATGGAGTCAATGCTGACTCAGCGACCCACTGTCGGGCTTCCAATACTCACTGTTTCATGTTTAACTGCTTGTGGTTTCAAACTGCAGACCATGCGGATCACAGCTCAACACGTAACCACTATGCTCCCAAGGCTCCTTGCATCAAGAGAGGGAAACCTCTCTGTTTGAAGGTGCTCTGTGCATTGGTCCCTCTGTTCCTGGCCTGTACTGCCCTGGTCTACCAAGCCCTTGTACAGACTCCACAGGAAGGAACAAAAATCCATCTCATCTTGGAAGCTTGGAAGTTCTTGTTAGTGCTATTTAGTGCTATCTAGTCCCTGGTGATGCACTTTCTCTTGTTATTTTTCTCTGTGGTGCTGTCTTCCTTCTGTGTCAGCGCCTCCTGATACGACACATTTCTAATGAGGGCACGGTTTCTGGCAGCCCTGAAGGGTGGCATCTTGGCAAGCAGTTCAGGCGCGCCATGAAGAAGAGAAACAGCACATCTGCAGGTCGCTGGCAAGTCCTCAGGCACACACATTCAGGGGCCCTGGAAGCTCCCCATGGTGCCCTTTTCCCCCAGAAGCAATGGCAGAGACATTGAGATGCAGAAATGCCCCAATTATCTCAGCCAGCCCTTCTAAGGGCTGCTTCTGTGGATTTCTTCTGATCACCATGTGTATAGAGAAAAAAGGCATGCTTCTATGGTATTAGGTCTGATGTTTTATTGATGAAAAATCATGCATCTCTTAGATGAAATATAAGTCTTTAACCAGCCCAGGGAGCAGATGGCCAGCAATTATGCATGGCCTTGGATAAACAGCTGGGTGGCCCAGCAGGTAGTTGATGATTGCTTGCAGTCACAGCCATCTATAGGCACAGGGCCCTTCAGGAACATCAAAGGCACATCATTAAAGCACCTTCCAAATCAAAGTCCCTGAATTTGTCTGAAGAGCCAAAGGGAAATTCATGCCAATACTTTTGTGATAAAGAGAGATGAGGTGCATTTCTTACTACTGATGTTTTTAACACCTCTCTACTTCCTCTGGTAACACTGGAGAAACAGCAATATCACGACTACTAATTTATTCCCTAAGGAGTCAGAAACTAAGGTTGAAAGTAGACTTCAGCAGGGAAGGTTGGGGGGAAAAGAGAGTTGGCTGAAAAAGAGGGAGAGATATTCAATCTTTCTAATGCTCTCTCACTCTGAGCTCATTCTCACCTCAGGGAGACCAGCAGGCTGAATTTCTGACCCAATACTATGTTCTATTTCTAGCATTTTTATCCTGACCTTTTTAGTAGTAGGAATAATTAGCATCCCTGTAGTCGAGGCAGACTACTTAAGAGAGGACTCTCATTATTAAGGATTGTGATTTCTCTATGGAAATTCACTTTACATTTTTTTCCTACAGTCCCTTTTTTTTTTTTGAATTAGTACTTCCTGCTCTGATTGGAACCAATCATGGAGATGGTTTCCGGACCCGGCAATATGAATCAGGCGCCAATCAGACAGTAGTTAACAACAACAACAACAACCACCTTCATACCCTTCCTATGTGTCACCATGCTCTCTAAAAAAAATAGTTCCATTGGTATATACTTCACCTATCATACAACTGAATTGTTCCGTCATATTAAGTTTGTGCAATCATCACCACAGTCAATTTCAGAATGTTTTCTTCTGGTCCATATTTTGTGAGCTCCCCCATTTCCACCCAAGGGACTCCACCAGGAAGGACTTGCCACCACAATTTTTTTGTAGGTGACAATAAATAGGAGAGGTTATCAGATTAAAGTCCTAAATGCAACCTTCTTCTTAAAGAACAATGGTTTCTATTTATCAAAGTAGGGCTTGGATGTTGAGCAAATTTTGCAAAATAAACATCAAGTGGGGGGAAGCAAAACCACCTTAGGATCTGACTAATCAGTGTTGATCGATGTTCACATTCCAGGAGAGTCTCGTCCCATCTTTCGCTGTGTGAACATATGTAACTATCATCTCTGTTTCATAAGAATTGCATATGCCACACGGATCGGTTCATAAGTTGCAGCTATGCGATGTAACTTAAAGAGCAGTTGCGGCAGTGCCCTCTGTGTGCGGTTCCTTATAATTCTATAGAGCTGATGACAAGAAATGTCTGGCCTACAGTGTCTCATTCATCTGGAATCAGAACCAACAAGCTTTCAAATCCTACATAGCTCACCGATGCCATTAAAATCACTTGGCTGTGTTATCCAGCTTAGCTCAAGAAAGAGTCATAGAAATGTGCGTTACAGTCTTTGAAGTTAAAGGCCATGGAAGAGTCCCAGTGGTCCTGATGTGCTTCCCAGAGCGTCGTGATTGGATGCCGTCAAGTGGACAACTGGATGTCTGCATCTGGATTGGGGAGCATGCTTATTCCAAGTGCTGTAGCAATTTTCCCTCTGTTTCCAACATCTGGCTGCTGTTGGCTCTTATCTACCAAGCCCTTGTAGAGATGTCACACAGAGGAAAGAAAACCCCATTGTTTTGGGCTAAGACAAGCAAGGTCCGACAAACGTCTGTCAAGTAGATGCAGACGCAAGACAGCCCCACGTGTGTCAGCATAGAATTCTCAGTGATTGCTTGCTCAGAAACAGATCACTAGGCCGTTCTTCCAAGGTGACTCTGCCTTTTTGTGGAACAGAAACTCCAACTTTGGGTTAGGATCTGAGTGTGTTCGCTGTTTGCACCAGCCAGGTACTACAGAATAGAGACATCCATTGAAGAGAGATTGGCAACCCCACCTTGTCCTGTGTACCCTGGAGACCTGCTCTCAATGCCATGATCCCTGGGGACAGAGACTGAACCCTGCCGTGTAGGTGGCCCAGTAAGCACCCTCCTTCTCCATGGGACCTGCCATTCTGTGGCCATGAGCTGAATTCTCTCTGAAACCTTAACTTCATAGAAGCAGGATACTCTCTGTGGGACAGACAGGAGAGAACTGGCCTCTTTAAACCATTCTGCCCAGCGCCAACTCTTTGGTCCAGAGGCATGCGTTTTTCCAGCTAGCATGAAGAACTTCATTCTCTGAGGCTCAGTAAGGACCATGCTTAACACACTGGAGCAGAACTCTGTGGCAGAGCAGGCTCATTGCTGTAGGGATCTTTGAAGACCCTGAAGTTGGGCACTAGGTTCTCTAGTTGCTGCGAGGGGAAGGAAGCCTTCTCGTACCCATCACTCTCACAGGGCACGGCTACATACAGCCCCTGGAGTGAGCGGCTTTGGGTTTTCAGTTTATGAAGGAGCAGGACAGAAACCCATGTAAAGATGAGGGCTTCGTGGAAGTGTTCCCATTCTCATGCCCGTGCTGCCCCCGCCCTGCTTCTGAGGTCTTGAAATAGTTTACATTTACAAGAGCCAGGAATTGTCATCACACTCTCAGCCCCTGGTTAAATTTCTCAGACTCCATTCATTATAAAGTACCAGTTAGAAATTGTTGCAACACTTAATCACTCTTTGACTTACTTGTCCTGCGATTCTAAAGAGAGCGCCGATATTTGGTATAGTGGGCTGGGTTGATTTAGACTTGGGGTGGCATGAGGAAGAATGTATGCTCTGGGGCTGGGGTGGGAGAAGGACACAAGAGAGAACTCTTTGAGAAGATAGAATATTCCGTATTTCAGTCATGAGACTATAAACCTGAGTCACAATTGATCTGGCTGTACAAGGTAAGAGGGTAGATTTTATTAAATATAATTTATACCTTAATAACCCTAACTTGTTCATATAAAAAAGAAGAATGAAGGTCTTGGAATCAGACGGCCCAGGTTATCCCAACCCTGGCACTGAGCAGGCCACTTAACACCTCTGAGCATCAATTTCTGCTTCTACTGATTGAGGACAGCAGTCGACATACTCCATTGGGTTGTGAGCTGGAATACTCCCATTGCAGGGATCCAGTCCCCAAAAAGAACCAGCCTGCAAAGCAATGACACAGCGGGGAGACCTACGCATATTTCTATCCCCTGTACTCCGTGTGCAGTAGAGCTGAGGGCATAAAAAGCACACTGGCCTCTGCCTTGTGGAGACTGGTATGCATTTGTGGCTCTCACTCACATATGACCACATGCCACTGGGTAAGTGTTGTAGTGTTAGTCCGGGTTGACTACAGAAACAAGTGCAGGGACACGTATGTGTAAGAGAGATCTTTATATTGATGAGCAATTGTATATTGAGGAAGTATCCCAGATCAGTCCAGATCAAGTCCATAAGTCTGATATTAGCCCATATGTCTGATACTAGTCCATAAATTCATCTTTAGACTCATGCAGCACATGAAATGATGCCAAATGCAGGAAGATCACAGGCTGGTGGGTGGGAAATCCTGTGGATCCAATGGTGGTGGATGCATCTCCAGGGCTTCGGCTGCCATCCGCATGGCTCCATGTGGCTTGTCAACATGAAGGTGAAGCAGAGAGAATGTGGTGCCCACCTCACAGGAGAAAGAGAGGAAGTTCCAAGAACCCTCATGAGAAAGCCACACCCACAAGGAAGCATTATCAGGCTGTGACCTGATTGAAAGCCTAGGCTCCACCCCTTCCCTCAATATCCTCAAGTTGACACAAGATTATGTAACTACCACAGTGATTTCCTTCTCAGAGCCTTGACTTCTTAATCGTTTCAGTTTCTTCTTCATGGTAAATTAAAATGAATGAAATAATATCAAACAATAGCTCATGTGCCAAGTATGGGAATCCAAAGAGAAAGTCTTTTTCATAAAGCATGCAGCCTCTACCTACATTAGTTATTAAGTTATTAATCTTGGTTGAAGTTTTCTGGGTGTTTGATCTGAGGCTGATTTTGTGTGTGTTTGAGTATGTGTGTGTGCATTGGGTACAAACCACAGCTTCTATTTTACTTTACAAAGAGAAGATGTAGAAAGGGGGTAGCCTCGTGACGTACCATCAGCCATCTTTCCATCACCTTTGGTCAGTTTGTGGTACTATGGTGGCTTGTATGACAGCTATTTCACCATCAGATATTAGCAAGATCACTCATGGTGGACAGGCTTCAATGGAGCATTCAGACTAAGACAGACGAGGAAGAAAAGCCTGGTGACAATTAGCCAATAAAACCTTATGGATCATAATAGAACATTGTCCAATGTGTTGGTTAAAAGAGGAACCATCTAGGCTGGAGAGCAAAATATCAACCCCCCTGCTGTGGTGGTGATTCTAATGCATATGATCCAATAGGACAGAGTAGAACCGCTCCATGAGCAGACAGCCTCATCCTTCTCCTGTGGAGCTGTAATTGGGATTGAACTGTGGACCTTGCTAATAGGCAGCCCAGTGTTTAACCTACTGTGCTGCCAGGGCCCTCTCCCTAGGTTGGAAGCCACTTGAAATATGCAGTAGTTGTCACAATGGACGCAAATGTCCTACAACCATGCAGGTAGGACAGAACTGAGCCATGTTTGCTCTCATGTCCATGGGGTCACGAGTCAGAGCTGCCTCAATAGAAGTTCCCCAAAACAGGCATTTGGGGAGCCCCTATGGATATACAAGCTGCCAAAACGATGCAAGAACATGGATCTCACTACGCACCCCCTGCCTCTGAGCTTTATTTACCCAGAGACATTCTTCTTCTGAGTTATCCTCAGCATAAAGGTTGTAGATATGAGGGCCAGCTGCTCTATCATAACTGCTGCTATTATAGAAGACTCCACTAGATCTCAGACAGAGATATCAATATCCAAAGGTTTATCTTCTTTCAAGAGAAGCCCAGGTGGTGGTGTAGTTACGCAGTGGGCTGCTAGCCACAGAGTCAGCAGTTCAAAACCACCAGTTGCTCCTCAGAAGGGCTTACTATTCCAGTAAAGAGTTACAGTCTTGGAAACCCACAGGAGCAGTTCTACCCTGTCCTATAGTCAGCTGTGATTGGCATTGGCTCAAGGGCAGTGAGTTTGATTTGGGGCTTATGATTTCTTACAGGGTGCTCAGAAGGCCTCACCCTCAGCAGAGCCAATAAAGACAGGAGAGCTTGGCTTTTTCTCCACATCCCGGGTGGACATGGCTGGCCAGGCAGCAGCCAAGAGCGAGAAAGGCCATGGGATTAGGTGTGGTAATCACCTAATCTGGTGTCAATTTAAGGATTAACAGTGCAGGGGTGGAGTCCAGGCTGTCAATCTGGAGATAGCCATTGAGACATCTGTGGGCATGGCCTTCTCCTGAGAATTCTGGGAAATCTGGTACTTCCTCCTTGGAGGCGGAAGACACTTCTCTCTCTCTCTCTCTGCCACTCCCTGGGAGACATTGCAGAAGACAAGCCACATGGACGCAACCAGACCTCGGAAGCCGGAGAAGCCACAGAGAGACCCCTGCCAGCTCTGAGATGCTTACAACACCACAGGACCCAAAGACTTTCTACCCAATGGCTTGTGATTGTCCTGCATTTGGCTTCATTGCATGTGTTTTGTGAGTCTGAAGGGGACTTTATAGATTGGTATCAGACATATGGGCTCATATCAGACTTATGGACCTGAACTAGACTGGACTGGGATATTTTCTCAATGTTCAATTGCACTTTTATATAAATCTCTTTCTTATACACATATGTGTATCCATGGATTTGTTTCTCTAGTCTACCCAGACTAACACAGAAGGTTTTCCCACAGACACATTTAAAGGCAGAAAATGATACGTGATTCTACACACTGCTGTGTTCCAGCACAAGTTTACCTTATATTAAGTGAGGAAGGGAAAAATCAAGAGACCTAGCCAGTTTCAGGAATTAAACCAAGCCTATCGAGTCTAAACACCAAAACTATGTCTGTCTCTCCTGGACGGATGTGAGTTTTTTGGGGGCACTTTAATATTTCAACAGCTGGGCAAGTAAATGTGAGGTGAGGATCCCCCGAAGTGGTCTCCGCACATAACAGAAACCAACCATAGGGAGCAGAGCCTCTTGGTGTGGCTTTCACCAGCATCCCATCTCTCTGTCGCAAAATAGGGAACCAACTGTCGCTCTGGGTGTATTACATGAGTCTGAAAGGGTGGCAGAAGACTAAAGGGTAAAAACATCCCCAGCTGGGGAAATCAGGCTTGTCGGGCCCTAAGCAGCCACTCACCCTGGGAAGAGTGGCCACTCCCCAACACTGTGGTCACACGCGTCCATTTGGCCACCACAGTAGCTGATCATGATCATCACCATACACTCATCTTTCCCTTTAAATGCACAAAACGGGGTGCCAGAGAAGAAAGGCAAAGCCAGATCCGGCGAGCCGAGAACAGCCCTTCTTGAAGGCTGTGTGCACAAAGGATGCCTCCGGGTTTGGACGAAGGCTGTTGGTTTCTGTCTTTGAACTGGGCCACAAGTCTTCCTATCTAAAACCTCGCTCCAAAAAGCAACTCAGTGGTGCAGTGGTTAAGTATAAGAACCAAACTCCCTGTCACAAGTCAATGCTGACTCCTAGTGACCCCCTGGGGGCTTGCGAGGCTGTAACTGTTAATGGATGTCAAAAGTCCAGTCTTCCTCCAGAGGAGCAGCTGGTGGTTTCAAACTGCCGACCATGCGGATCACAGCCCATTGGATCATAACCACTGTACCACCAGGGCTCCTGAGTGGCCAAATAGTCAGCTGCTAATTGAAAGGTTGGTAGTTCAAACTGACCAGCGGAAGAAAGATGCAGCTTCTATAAAGACAACAGCCTGACAAACTCCACGTGGCCATTCCATTCTGGCCCACAGAGTCACTATGGGGTCATGCAGCGTCAGCATCAACTCAACAGCCGTGGATTGGTTGGTCGGTTTTTCCACCTTCTATTTCTCAATAACAATCAAAGAAACTACCTGATAGAAAGGTTCCTGGATGGGGCAAGTGGTTAATGTGCTTGAGTGCTAACCAGGAAAGGCTGGCAGCTCAAAGTCACTCAGTGGCACTGCCGAAGAAAAGCCTGGCAATCTCTCCATGCAAGATTAGAGCTATTGAAAACCCCCCAGAGCACAGGTCTACTCTGAACTTGACAACTAGCAAAGAGAGCAGTCACCCTGAAGGGGAGATAGCTACTATCCCAATTTGATGACTACAAATATTGAGACACAGAGGTCAAGTAACTTATCCAAAGACAAAAGCAGCCTAGTGGAGAGGATGAATTTTGGATTTGAACATGGGCAGCCTGGCTTGTGGGTCTAAGCATTTACCATTTACTGCAGCCTCCTTGGTGGCATAGTAGGTTATGCATTGGGCTGCTAATGGCAAGATCAGTGGTTTGAAACCACCTGCCACTCCATGGGAGAAAGATGAGACTTTTGGCTCTGCAAAGCTATAGTCTTTGCAACCCTCAGAGCAGTTCTGTCCTGTAGGGTCGCTGTGAGTCAGAGCCGACTCGATGGCAGTAAGGGAGAATCGCCCCTGGAGGGAAAACCTCCGTCTTCCAGAAGACGGAGGCCCTCACTTTGCTGACCCCTTCTGAAACTGACTTCACGCATGTTATGCCTCAATTCTTCTGGGGGCAGAGCGGGGGTCATGCTCCTTGTCCAGCCCCCCCCCCCCCCACACACACACCTTTTTTAACAGCAGCATTCTAGGAGGGTACACGGTCTCAAAGCTCTGCAGTCAAGAACGGATGGATGCATTCTACAAGATTGCGAGGAAACTTGGCCTCCCACCACTTATTGTCCAGCATCCTCTCTGCTTCTAAGCCTGTAGATATATGCCCAAGTAACTGTGAGCTTGGGGTGCTGGGTCCAGGAAAGTGGCTCTCACTTAGTTTTCACCCATCTCCATAGCTGCACAGACTCTCCATTATCTATGCCTTCCATACGGGTCTGCTCCCTGTGCAATGACTTCTCTGTGATTAACTACAGACGTGTGTTTGGCACTGCATGCTATGAAGGCGGTCTCTCCAGGAAGCACTGTTCCAGGCTTCAAAGCATAGACTTTCTTTTTTGTGTGTGACCAAGAAGCAGCTGGGACTCCCCCAATCCCCACTACCCAAATAGAAATAGCTTCAGAAAATGGTAGAAGCATAAAGTTGTATCCTTTGGAAGAAAGGAAAATGGTTGGTCCTAAATCAACTGTCACAGCTAAAGAGGTGAACTGAGACACAGACTTGGATTAAAGGGTACATACGTGGATTGTTCAATAGGCTACTCCTTGATGTGAAACTTCTAAGAATCTCATCATTAAAACAAATGCTTCACCCCTCACTATCTCATTGCTGTTAGTTGCTGTTGAATCAGTTCTAACTCATAGTGACCCTAGAGACAACAGAATGAAACCGGGCCAGGGCCTGCGCCATCTTCACAATTGTTCTAGAAACTCAATATAGCAGGGATGTTGGGCCCACATTTCATTTTGAAACCCGATTCTGCCTTATGGCAACCCCATGTGTTTCAGGGTTGAACTGCTCCATAGAGTTTTCTTGGCTGTCATCTGTGGTAGTTACATAATTTGGTATCAACTTGAGACTATTAAGCACGAACGGGTGGACGCTAGCCTGTCAATCAGGTCACAGCTGCATGACCTCATTTGGAGGTGCAACAGAGATAAATAGCTCATCGGTGGCTCGACATACTCTTTCTGCTTCATATTCCTGATAACAAGCCACATGGAGCTACACTGATGGAGCCAAAGCCCTGGAGCTGGAGGAGTCATGTGGAGACCCACGCCTGCACTGAGATGCATCCACCACCACTGGATCCACAAGACTTTGCACCCACTGGTCTGTGGTCTTCCTGAATTCAGTATCATTGCAGGGCTGCATGAGTCTAAAGAATGTATGGACTAGTATTGACATAGGGGGTAGTATTGGACTTAGGGACTTGATCTGGGCTGGGATGTTTTTGTAATGTACAATTGCTCTTTGATATAAAGTTCTCTCTTACACACATCTGGATTTGTTTCTCTAGTCAACCTGGACTAACACATAATTACAAAAAGAAGCAGATTACCAGGCCTTTCTTCTTCATCACTGCTTGATGGGTTCAAAGCACCAACTGTTTGGTTAGTGGTCAAGCACGAATTGTTTTCACTCCCCAAGGACCTCCAAGAAGTGAATTCAGACAGACTCAGAGGTTACATGCTGAGGCTGGAAATCTTTATGGGAGTAGAAAGTCTCATTCTCCTCCCAAAGATCAGACTAAAGAAGTGAATTGAGATACTGCTGCCCTTGTGATTGGCGGCCCAAGACATAACCACCGCCAGTGCTTCTGGCTTGCTTTCTGGGGAGGTGAAAATTCTAGCAATCTTCTCCGTAGAAATTACTGCGTCTCCCCCTGACTGCCTAGTAAATCAATCTAACAGAGATATTTGATTTAGATTCCATTTTCAATTTTTTAAAAAAACTTCTTTTGTTTGATTTAGACTTAACTTTAAAGAGCAACTTAATTTCCTGGAAGACAAACTCAGCTGTAATTTAATGAATGCAGCTGTAATTTAGCTGTCTTCTAAGAACGGTGCCATTATGAATGGATGATGCTCATGCCGACGGGTTGCTTCGTAGCTGAACATATTGATCTTGGCTATTATTAATGACTGTTATTAAGATAAACCTCTTAATTCCCAAGCCCGGTGTGTAAAAATGTTTCTTTAATTGAGCAAGCATAATACTTCGTCTTCTGTGTCTCCCCCAGGCACTCTGTTCCTTCTGAGAAGAAAAAATAAACAAAAGTGGGTGCCAAGTTTTTCGGACTCCCGGTGACTCACCTGTAGCAGAGTAGCACTGTGCTCCGTCAGGTTTTCCGTGGCTGATTTTTCAGAAGTAGATAACCAGGCCTATCTTCTGAGATACCTCTGAGGGGGCTTAAACCATCAACCTTTCAGACAGTAGTTAAGTGCTTAACCATTTGAGCCACAAGGGGAAGACAAAAAAAGGAGGATGGGCGTGCAAAACTGATCACTTGAATCAAACGGGTCAGCCTAATAAATAATCAACACTTCTTAAAGTTGTTTGGGATTAGAATTCAGGGATGTTTTCATATTGTGGTTATAGGTTAGCATTCATATGGTCTCTTTAAAATATTGCCTTTCCTAAGTGTTTTCCTATCAGTCCTTTGACTGCATCCTCTAAACAGCCCTACAGGCTAAGCCAGCATCCAGACTCCTTGATTAGTTGTGCTACTAAGTGGGTTTCATTGGAGGCCGAAACCTCCATCTGATTTCTGGAAGTGACGTTTAAGCATCAGCGATCCATGGTCGTTTTTAGGAAGGCACGTGTGAGTCTATGAGTAAGCATTTACAGGTGTATCTGCAGACATATGTAGCTACATATTTATGTGTGCTATCAATATATTCATATATATTAAACCTCGGAAAAGCATGGTTACAAAGACGACTGAGATATAATCTAATAGTACATTGGTTGGGGGGAGGGGTGTTGAAGGCTTAGGAACATAGGCTCATGGCACAACTCAGTCAATTGGCTTTAGACCATTTATAAAGATAATGATCTATATCTTACTTTAAAAGCTTTCACTTGGCCATCTAAAACACAACTGTTGGTCTCTTCCTGTCTGGAGCAAAGGAGCATGAAGAAACCAAAGACTCATGGGAGACCTTAGTTAGCACTAACCCAACCTCTTCTAGACCAGAGCTAGCTAGTGCCCAGTGGCTAGTTTGAGTTGAGTCCATAGCAACTCAAGGCAACCCCATGTGTCATGCAGTGGAAAGGTTCCATAGAGCTTTCTTGACTGTAATCGTGACAGAAGCAGGTTACCTGGCCTCTTTTCCACGGCACTAGTGGGTTAGTGCATACCACCAACCTTTAGGCTAGTAGTGGAGCTCAAATGGCTTGTGCCATCCCTAGTCCTATTTTTTTTAATCATTTTGTTAGGGGCTCATACAACTCTTATCACAATCCGTGCATATATCCATTGTGTCAAGCACATTTGCATGCTTGTTGCTATCATCATTCTCAAAACATTTGCTTTCTCCTTGATCTCTTGGTATCAGCTCCTCATTTCCCCCCCTTCCTCCCTCCCTTCCTCACCCTTGATAATTTATAAATTATTATGATTTTTTTATGTCTTATACTGTCCAATGTCTCCATTCACCCACTTTTCTGTTGTCCATCCCCCATGGAGGGGGTTATATGTAGATCCTTGTAATAGGTTCCTCCTCCCCCCCCCCCTTACCCTTACCCTCCTGGTATCATTACTCTCAGCACTGGTTCTCAGGGGTTTATCTGTCCTGGATTCCCTGTGTTTCCAGCTCTGATCTGTACCAGTGTACAAGCTCTTGTCTAGCCAGATTCGTAAGGTAGAATTGGGATCATGATAGTGGGGGGGAGGAAGCATTAGGGAACTAGAAGAAAGCTGCATGTTTCATTGGTGCTATCCTGCACCTTGCCTGGTCCTACTTTGGAAAAGGTTAGTGATTTCATGGGTTATACAGCATGGGGGACGTCATCCATGTCATGGAATCCCTGTAGAAACTGGTGAATTGGTGGGTGTTTATTGTGTATATTTTCACAACAATAAAAAGAAAAGGATTAGCAGTCCCACACTCCCATCCAGGGCCAGTTTCATAGGCAGGTGGTCAGTGCAGACAGGGCTCCAGGCTGAGAAAACGCTCGTCTTTGGTGTCAGGATCTGCGTCAGCATTCTGAAATTCTCAACTTTTTAACAGAGGCTCCTCATTGATATTTTTCATGGGTTCTCCACCAATTTCTGTCCTTAGCCACACCTCCAGCCCCGACCCTGAGGACTTCCCAACTCTCAGATATGTCACCTCACAAATGGTGTCCTTCAGGGGTGGCCAGGAGGAAGCATTTTCCAAACTGTTGCTAGGTTTTAAATGGCATCATTCCTGACAGCGATCTGTTAGTGTCTCGCTTCCTTGTGGAAATCAAGCAGGGGCATAAGGAATGGGAGTGGAGTTCCCTTGGGCCACTGCTTGTAGCTCTACAGTTACATTACACTGCATTTATATTTTTGTCATGTGAAAATTCAAAATTCTCATCCAAAAATTCAACTGTGGGAGGGTTCGCACATGAATTTCTGCCACATGTGGTTCTCAGCAGAAGTGCATGGCTTGGGAATTCATAAAACATTGCCCAGAAAAATGACATAGATCTCCACTGAAGAAGTGGAAGATTAAAACTCAGATGAAGAAAAAAACAACTAGGAACCGGAAGGAAGCTTTTGGTGGAGGTACTTGACAAATTGCTATCTCTATTTTAAGAAATAATCTTCCAGAAGAGGTAAAAGTGTCCACATTCCTGAGGTATAGAACATTGCCAGAAATAATATTGGAGATGTGGCACTGTATTATCTAGATATTTTGACAGGACTTATGCATATGTGAGAACAGAGCTATAAATACTGACAGGGATGAGCCCATCCCTTGAACAAACTCCAAAAAGAGGGAAATAAAAATAATGAAGTACAAAGAGCTCAGTGATCTTTCACTATGGACAAACATGAATGCTTTGATGTTTGGACGTCTACTATAGATACACATGTAAACATATGTAAGCATTTCTCACTATAGACAATGTAACCTTCAAGATAAAACAAGATACACAATCCCCCCATCAAAAAAATATTGGCTGTTCTCATGAGTCTTCCAAAGTTCTAAAAATACATTTTCCAATTAACACGTTTTATAAAAATGGAGTCGACAGAACTCAAATATTCATTGATATGGAAGGGAATGGGTCCAATGCATTAAAACCATCCTGTTCACCTGGCAGGTATTAGAAAGTAGCCACACTATTATAATAGACACGTGTCCATTCGTTGAAATCAAAGACTATTAGATACTCATGCTCATGTTGCTCTACGATCCTATAACCTTTGAAAAATACTGGTAACTATGGTGGTGCTATTGTTCAATCGACTGAGGTTCATAAGCATCAGCTCCTTTGGGAAAACTTTGCTGAGCATGTCCTTTCCACTGTTCCCACCCCAGCAGAAGGGCAAATCAATCAATGCTTCCATGGCACTTACCTTACACAGTGAATAGATCTCTGATCTGTATGCTGTTGTTAACTACCAACGAGTCGGCCCCCCACTCAAGGCAACCCATGCAAAAGGGGACCAGCCCATTGAAATCCATAGGGTTTCATTGCTTGGTTTTTGGTAGGGTTTTCGGGTCAGAATTAGATGATCAGGTCTTTCTTCCTAGCCCACCTCAGTCTGGAAGTCTCCCTGAAATATGTCCAGCATCACAGTGACACATAAGCCTCCAGGGAGAGATGAGTAGTAGATATGGGTGAGGTCCATTGCCTGGTAATTCTGGTGGCACTGTCAGGTGCTGAGATTGACAGCCTCGGAACTTTATCTAGGGTCACTGTGAGTCCGAGTCAACATGTTAGCAGTGGGTTTAGTTTTGGTCTTGCCTCTTATGAAAAGCAATTTCCCCACTGAACCACCACTGTCCTCCTATTCTGTATAGTTCTTGTTTAAGTCAAAACAAGAAGCCACTACCAGGTGCCCTGGAGCTCATTCTGATTCCTGCCACCCCAACTCTGTCAGAATAACCCTGTGCTCCATGGGCGTTTCAATTGCTGTACCACCAGGCCTTTCTTCCACAGGGCCCTGTATGGACTCAAACCTCCAACCTTTGGTGAGCAGCTAGTGCATTAACCATTCACACTATCTCTTGTTACAGACGCAAACACAGGAATGAACTCATCCCTTGAACAAGCTCCCCAAAAGAAAATCATCATCATACTACTTGGCCCCTGAGACACAAAGAGCACAGAGCTTATTTTATGTGATTGTGTCTCTCCGGCAGGGATCCATAAGCTCTTTGAAGGGAAGGGACTGTGTCTTATGTAATTGCCCAGCACAGTGTCTACTACAGAAGGAGAGCCCGTCATGGCTGAGTGAAACGTGCCTGGGGCAGAAAAAGGTCGAGCAGACAGCCTCTATCATTCGGGATTTCACAATCTGGAGGGCAGCACACTGTTGACTGATAAAACCAGTGACTGTACACTAGACAGGAAACAGGTTGACCATAAATGCAAGACCACCATTCCCTGGGCAAGAATTTTCTAAAGGGGTTTGTGTTCTTGGCTCCAGAATACTTTTTTCTTATACAAACAGAGATATGGAAGGTAAGACAAGGCATGGAGGTGACGGCGCAAGCCATCCACACCAAGTCAAGAAACCGATACTGGGCAAGGCAGGAGAACATGCTGCCAGCCAAGGTCTTGGCGAGATCTTTCACACAAATAGCATCACTGGCTTTTATCCAGCTCTCCTCTCCCACAGCTGATGGCCTCTCTCGTTATGCAGTGAGAGATGTCAAGAGAGGAAGAGAAATAAGCCTTTATCAAGGCTGCTGTCACTGTTCTTTTTTTTAAAGGGAAGCTTAATAAAAAATACCCAGGACCATCCTGTTTTAAATGTTGTCATGCCCAAGCCCTAAGTGGAATTGGGAGAAGTGCAAAAGAAATTAGGTTACATCCAGACTATAACTGCAATTGAGAAATTTAATAGGACTGGAAATGTGTCAGTGCCTCATGTCTCTTTTCCTTAAAAGGCTCTGTGGTTTTGGACAAGGTTAACCTTTGAGCACCAACAAATAAAGAGTCATGGCCATGACTTTCCAGTCAATTTGATTCATAGCAACCTTCCGGCTTTGAGTAGAACTGCTCCATCAGTTTCCATGGCTGTTCATCCTTCCCGAAGTTGGTATCCACCTCTCTCTCCCACAGAGCAGTCGGTGGAGCACATTCCCACCAGGGCTCCTTCCTTGTAGTGCACAGTTGTTTTTAAAATGGCTGCACTGAGTTAAATTGGTATGATGACCTCCGTCAGCTCCCTGCCTTCTAAGTAGGACAAAGGGACATGTCAGTCCTTTTCTGGACCAGGCTCTTTAGGCAGGGTGACTGCGTCTTCAGGAGCGGAGGCCCGCGTGCTCACAGACACAGAATGTGCACTGTACAACTCTCTGTGGCCCTGTTTAACGCAATGGCAGGGGGAATGCCACCCGTGGAATTGTGAAGTGTTAACTGTCACAGGTGAAGAGAGCTTGAGAACTTCTGTTTAGGATCGGAGGACAATGAGGAAATTAGAACCAGTCGAGTACAGCGAATCGGACTTGCGACGACCTCCCATGTGCTAGAGTAGAACAGTGCACTGCAGCGTTCAGTGGCTGACTTTCCAGAAGTCAGTCGGCAGGCCCTTCTTCAGAGCTGTGTCTGCAGACTCAAGCCACCAACTGTTCCGTTGGCAGCCAAGCGTGTTAACCATTTACATCACTGGAGACTCTAAGAAGGAATTTAGGTTGTATTGTGACCATCCATCCTCACTTGGATGGATCAGAGCTCTCAGAATGGATCCCAATTCCATGCAAAGAAAATAAAAATCTTCATAATTAGTCCAATAGACAGCAGCATGATAAATGGAGAGAAGAAGGAAGTTGTCAAGGATTTCACTTTACTTGGATCCACTAACAAGATTGCAGTCAATAAATCAAATGACGGTGGACAACAGAAACCGTAGGGGAAAGGAGACAGCACTCGGTGTAAGATATTAAAATAATAATAATTTATAATTTATTAAGGTTTCATTGGAGGTGTGTTGTGAGAGTAGCGGATACCAAGGGCTCCAATAGTAAGTGAATGTTTAGAAAATGATGATAGCAACATATATATACAAATACTTGATACAATTGATGTATGGATTGTTGTCAGAGCTGTAAGAGCCCCCAATAAAATGATATTTTTTAAAAATTAAAAATAAAATGACAGCGCATTGGGCAAATCTGCTTCACAGACCCTTTTAAAGTATTAAAGAGCATGTACACCACTCTGAGGATTAAGGTGTGCCCAATCCAAGCCATGCATAGTATTTCCAATTGCATATGAATCTGGACCAAACACTATGACCAGAGAAGAATGATGCACTTGAGTTACAACACTGGTAAAGAATATTGAAAGGATGATTGAATTACAGAAGAACAAACATATTCTTTCTAGGAGAAAATACAGCAAAGTTATAGCAAGGAGGGAGAGACGTCTTCTCGTATACTTTGCAGAGATCAAGCTGAAGAAAAAGGACATCACCTTGTGAAAGGAGAGGGTCCAATCAAAGGAGGAAGACCCTTGGGGAAAACGGGCACAATGGCTGTGGCAATAGACTGTAACACAGTCTAGAGGACGGCACAGGACAAGGCAGTGTTTGGTTCTGTTGTGCAGAGGGTTGCTGTGACTGGATGGTATCTAATAACATCAAAAACCTGATTCGGTGGGTGGGAAAGGGTGATAATTCCATGAATGCAGATCAGAAGGGGCACCTCACTGGTTGGCTTACTCTCAGCTTACCACCACATGCTGGGTTGAAATTCCTTGTGCTTCAATAAGAGAATTTCTAGATTGTATAAACTACCTTGAACTGCCCTACTCTACCTATAGCCAATAAGGGACTTTAAAGGATTCACTCATAAAATCACAGATGGAAAATAATACTAATACCGCTAAGGCAAGCAATAAGGGGAAAAGGGAAGAACTAATTAATGCTTCCACATGAGTAGAATGCCAATATAAGTTTGAGAGCCATAGTCATCATATTAAATGCAAAAAAAATTGTGTGATTACCAAGAAGACTATCTGAATTCAATACTCTCATGAACAATTAAATCCCTTTAAATATAGAGTGTGCCTTGAAGTGTTGATCAGGGTTCATAAAGTCATTGCAATTAGCAAGACTATGACATTCTGGTTCATTTAATTATTGCCTCTCCTCTGGGTTGTATAAATTAAAATAATTAGTCACTTTATTCTATAATTCATTTATTAGTTTGTCACCGTGTGAGGGCTCCTATGTGGTTGTGATGCTGGAAACTATGCCACCAGAGTTTCAAATGCCAGCAGGCTCAACCATGGTAGGGAGGTTTTAGTAGAGTTCCCAGACTAAAACAGAAGGAATAAGAAATAGTGATCAAAGAAAATTGACAATGGAAAACCTTAGAAATAGCGGAACATTTGCAGTTATAGTACTTAAAGGTGGTCCTCAAGTTGGAAGGTGCACAAAAGAATGCAGAGATTATTGACCAACATCATTAACATCACCTGCAAGTAAAATTCTGATGAAGATAATTCAACCACAGTTGCAGGAGCGCATACATAGAGAGCTGACAAACATTCAAGCCAGATTCCAAAGAGGACACGGAATTAGGTACATCCTGGTTGACATCAGAATCTTGGCTACAGGCAGAGAATAACAGAAAGATGTTTATCTTTGGTTCATTAATATGCAAAGGCTTTCCACGGTGTGAATCATAACAAATTATGAATAGCATTTCAAAGAACGGGAACTCAAAATACCTAATTATATTCACAAGGAACCTGTATGGAGACTAAGAGGCAGTCATTAGACCAGAAGAAGGGGACACTTTAATCTTTAAAATGAGAAATGTTCTGTGTCCAGGTTTTATCCTTTCGCCATACTTATTTAACCTCTATGCTGGGCAACAATACAAGATGCTGGACTGTGCAACACTGGAAATGGCGGAAGATCTATTTCACACTCTGCACTGTGCGGATGGGACAGACGACCCTGAAGGACTTGAAGGCACGTAACACTGATTCAGGTCAAAGACCCCAGACTCCAGCCTTGATCACACTGAAACGCAAAAATCCAAACCAAACCCACTGTCGGCAAGCAGACGGCAACCTCACCATAAAGAAAGGGAGGATCCTCCAAAACGGACAAATAAACATCAGAATAAGCCGAGAAAAGATAGGAATTGTTAAAGATTTCATTTTACTTGGGTCCACAATCAATACTCACGGAAACGGCAGGCAACAGATGACAGACTGCATTTGGGTAATCTGCTACGAAAGGTCTCTTTAAAGCTTTCAGATGTAAGACGTCCTTTTGAAGACTAAGATGCCCCTGCCCCAAGCCCTAGCACTTTCAGTTGCCTCAGACGCATGTGAAAGCTGGACAATGAAAGAAAGAAGGCTAAGGAACCAGTGGCTTTGAATTATGGTTTTGACAATGAATACCGATTATATCGTGAACTTCCAGAAGAGTACCTCAGAAGCAAGGAGGCTGAAACTTCATTTCATGTATTTTGGATGTGTTATCAGGAGGAACTAGTCCCTGGAGAAGGTAGATGATCAGGCAAAAAGGGGAAGAGTCTTCAGGAGATGGATGAATCGAGGCTGCAACAAGGGGCTCAAGTATGCACAGTGACGGTGGGGCTGTCGCAGGAACAGGCTTCGTTTCATTCTGCTGTGTTCAGGGTCAAGAGGGGAGGAGCGTCAACTTGACTCCTAACAACAATCATGCTCTTAATTAGAGCAGTCACAGAGGTGGTGGCATGAGGACCATTTCTTTTGCCACTCCCAACTGCCTCCTACCCAAATCAATCAATCAAGCAATCAATCAATCAGTAAAAATCTCAGGACAACCCAGATCCAAACTCAAATATCAAAAAAAACCATAACCAAGTATTCAAAGACTAATAAGCAAAAGGCGTGTCTTCCAGGTCATTGGGTTGGAGATTGAAGTACATGTGACTTAAGACATTGAGACCTGTCCAAGATGACCTTGAAAACGTATAGTGACAGGGACAGGCTGGTTCTGCATTCCAGTTCCTTTAAGAAAGAAAAAAATGATCTCACTTGAATTGTTTCATCATTTTATAGTTAGTTTCTATTTCCTTGGGTGTTTTTAAGGGAGTCTTCACTTTGTAGATGGTTACCTTTTACTTTACAATCCTAATTCGCCGCCGTCTTGCTTTATGAGATGGCAGTTTAAGGGTAAAATATGAAATCGTGGCATTTAGTGGGTGATAGATTTTTCTACTGGCAATGTTATAAATATGGCCAAGCATGTCCCTTTCAGAAATGGAATGAGAAGTAATTCAGTGAGATTTCGAAGCATACATTTAGGACTATTTTCAAGGCACAAGCAATATTCCAGCAGATTGATGCCTGGGATGTGAAAGTGATGCTGCATTGTTCATGTAAAGCAGCCCAGAAATGGAGGTTGAATTTATAGGTTTGGTTTGGACCATCGATGGAGGTGGAAAGTGTCTTTGCCTGTAGCACAGACAATGATCTATAGAACATTCTCAGATACGTCCCCAAGTGGCATTTATATCAAAACAAACGGAAAATGTTTATCTATGCATTAGGTATTCCTCATTTCATTCCAAAGACCGTGAAGAAAACAGTAAGCGGTTTATGGCTGGGAATGATAAGAAAGTGAAGAGCCTATCAGATCACACCACAACGTGGATGCCAATTTCACCTTTGACTTCCCAGGTGAGCAAATCTGGGCCAACATTTTGCTGTATATGGAGCACCATATATACTTATTTCATAATCAATTGACTAAAAAATTAAATATGCAGTCTGTCTTCTGTCTGCCAGATCGATTTTACCTTCCACAAACAATATGCCAGAATTTAAATTTTTCCCAAGTGTGTTTCAGCACAAGAGCCCATCTTATTAGTGATATGCTTAGTTGTTCTTGTCTGAAAGGTTCATTCGGTTCTTAGGGACCCTATCTGCCAGGGGAGAGCTTCCCCACAGGGTTCCCTATTCTTTACTCTCTACAGGAATAAATCACCAGGTCTTTTTGTCCAAGGATCTGCTGGTGGGTTTGAAATGCTAACTTTTTGATTAGCAGTTGAGTGCTTAATCTTGGTATCATGAGGGCTCCTAATGTTCTACGTAGAGTCTTCTGCATTCCTCTCGAACCACAGTCAAACTGATTTCCTAGTTTAACACAGCTAAGACCTTTTCAAGTTGTGTCCAGGCCCTGCCTCTGTGGCTGCGGCCCCTGCTGTTTGAACGCCATAGAACTTCACGGCCGGCAGTCTCCCCATAGAGACCAGCCTGAAAGAGAGGCTATTAGAATTCTGTCCCTCACCCCGCTCTTACATTTTCCTTGACATTTCCCCAAATGTCAAGAGTGCTTTCTGTTGAGACTCTTCCCCTTGTTCTCATTTTCTTTTTCTACTAGGAAAGCATTGTTCATATATATATAAATATATATATAAAACAATGCACTCACGTCCATCTGAAGATGTAAATGGCAAAGGTTTCAAACCAGGAGTCAAGAATGAATGATAGAACGTTATTTTTCACTCTCTCTCCATGGTTAGCACAAAGGTCAGCATTTTGAAAAGAGGGTATCTGTTTATTAGTGTTAATTTATAAAAATATATGTCAAAATGCATTTACTTTCTTGGTAACTGAACACATCCTATGGAGCTAACCAGGATCTGAGCCTTGAGGATGAGAGAAAGACTTCCCTGTGGTCCAGAAGTTCACCGTTCAGATAAGATAATATTCATGAATAAAGTACAACCCCAAAGACCTTAGCAGTATGATCTTCATGCTGTATTCCAGGGAGGGGAGAAAGCATTAGTCGCAGGTAGTATAAACTTCTAAAATTCTTCCCTCTCACCGCCACAGGATAACGCCTTGTCTAGATACACAAACCCACTGCTAACAAGTTGATTCCAACTCATAGTGGCCTGATAGGATAGGACAGAACTACTCCATTGGCTTTCTGAGAACCGTAAATTTTTATCAGAGCAAACAGCCTCACCTTTCTCGGTCGCATGGATGGTGAGTTTGGACTGTTGACCTAGTGGAGTTAGCAGCCCAACACTCAATCCATTGGGCCACAGAACTTATTCCAAATGACTGGAAGCCCCATGCTGGAGCCCATGTTATGATCCATGTTTCCAACTAAGACAGTGTGCTCAAGGGACAGGAGGTGATGGACTACGGCCAAATTGTGAGTGCGTAACACTTCGTTTGAGTGCAGAAATTAGAATTTAAAAACATTAATAACATAGACAGTGCTTTCATAAATACAAGGCACTTTCCATTCCAAAACCTAGTTTTCAAAATCCTTGCCACACCACCTCACCTAACCTTCCATGAAATCAATCGTGAGTCATTGATTCACATTTTTTCCTTCTGGAAAAAAAATATGTATCTAGCAGCATTATGTCATGCTTAGGATTCACAAAAGAAGACTAGTGCACAGAGACTTCCACATGGCTCCGCATTCGTGACTGAAATGCGGGCTGCAGAAGGCAGCTTTCACGGCAGTCCATCGCAATCAGCGGCCCAGCAAACACATTTTCCTGCTTACTCTTGCTCTCTTCACAGTCGGGGAAGACAAGCTTCAAAGCCAAATCATCACCGGTGTCTTTCTAGACCTGATCTTTCCATGAGAGGAAGCAGAGCATCTATCAGTGTGCGATCTCACAAAACCAGTACTGATCTTCCTGGATCTTTCTGTTGCTCAGCTGCAGCTCTGCCCCCAAACGAAGTTGAAATCACATAAGAAATTGAATTGCCGTGTGACCTTCAGCTGATGGCCCCTGGAACCAGTTACAAAGCCCACACTTCAAGCAGCTACCCTCAAAATCCAGGCTCCACAACTGGACAACAATTAACAGCTCCTTGCAAACCTAATTCCCCACCCATCTGTTTCAGTGCACTACTATCTCATTAGAAATCCACATCTCCAATACTTCCCACCTGAGGTCGGCTTCCTTCTACCATCTCTCTCTCCCCAGCAGCTTCCTTTGAGGGATAACTGTAACCCCGGTCCTCTGGTGCATGCTGGTTTTTAAAACCACCGTCTACTTTGATGATAAACCAGCCAACCAACCAACAAAAGCTCATGTGCATTCTCGGTTGGCGTCTTTAGACTCCAGGGGGCATTTGCTCCCCCTGCCAATCTCTGTCCAGACAATGCCAATCACTGCTTTCTTCTTTCCTTATAGGTTATTGTTTGTTTTCATCTTCAATAAAACCCATGAAAGGCAGAACCATTAGTTAGAGCATGATAGAAAATTAGGGGGGTGGGGAAATAGCAACAATGACTATATAACTCCACTTGAGGGGAACAAACAGAAGAGCAGGTGTACGGATACATTGGATGGTGTTAGATACTAAAAAAAAATAAAGAAAAATAATAATATTTAATATAATAACAAGGGTGCCGGGGGGCAGGGAGAGAGAGGGTATGGACGAAAAGGAGCGGATATCAAAGAGTGCAAGAAGAAAGAAAATGTTTTGAAAACGATAGTGACAACAATTATACAATCATCCTTGATCTAATTGAACGCTGGATTGTTCTAATATCTGTAAGTGCTCCCAATAAAATGTAAAGAAAGAAAGAAAAGTTGAAAGAATGTTTCCTATCAACACCAGAAAACTTTCGAGACCTGAAAATATAAGTCAATTCCGTCAGCAAACTCCATCTCAGGAAGGTTTCACTGCATCAGGGGTTTTGCCCTTAAATGCCCTTGGTGTTGGCACCTTTTGGCAAACATGGAGCTTTCCTGGAAGCAAATATCTAGACAAAGGGAGACCCGCAATGTTGGTACTGAGTTAAAACTTCCCATCTAAGACAACTCAGGAAGAAAGTTTATCACAGTGAAGCCATGGGGTCAGGAGGGTGCTTTTCCTAAGGACACCCCAACTAGAAGTAAGACCTGTCAACTAAAGGGTTACTTGACCTGGAAACTTCTTTCCAGGCAGGGGTCCGGGTGTTGTTACTAAAATCAACTTTGCAAATACTTGCCTGAAAGGCTTTTTTTGCAGTAAAACCTTGCTCCTGGCCAGTGTAAATAAGTTCTTTTGGAAAGCTCCTTGAAAAACAGAATACCTAAATAAGAACAGGGGACTGGTTGTTATTGTTCACAGAACTTAAAATTTTAAAAATGTAAAAAGTATTAGGTGGCTAGACAAAGGGAGCCTTTTTCTTCAGTTCTGGTGCACGGTGGGATCCACAGAAAGAGGAGAAAGGGCACTTTGTAAACATGAACCATGATGGGTAGAACTCTTGTTCCAGCTAATATTCTTAATCCTTCAACTTGATCCTTGCTAAATTGTCTTCCAATCCATCTCGTCTATTGCTCCAGGAACATCTGACATATTTAATGCTGAAATGTAAATTAGACACCCCCACAAACCACCTCCACTCTCTCACGTGAGCTGCCCTAAATTTGGACTTTACTTTGCTTCCTATACTTCAGTTGCTCTTTTCAATCACATGTCAGTCCTCCCCCCAAAAAAGTGTGGCCACGCTGTCCGGTCACCCAGGTTCAAGGCAGTGCTTTGCTCATTCACCTTATTGTCTGCGAACCCTTGTGAATGTGAAACCCTTTGGGAATGCTCTCTTGCCCAACCCAGTACCTCATGCCAGTCCAGTGACAGCTAGAACTTTCTAGAATTACTGCAGGAGGACTTAACCCTTGATGGCTGAAGTAGGAACTATTTTCACACCAGACATAAATAAATCCTGAAATCAAAACAGAGTCAGAGAGAAACCATTGTTTTGACCCATGCGGCAATTAGTCACAAGAGTAAGTAAATGATCCTATGAAATCTACTTCTTCCTGAGAGTTATGAAAACTAGAAGCCACATTTAATTAAGCCGCTTTCAACCAAAGAAAACATTTATTTATTTATTTATTTTTTGGTGGAGGGGTACTCCAGTTCTCTCCCAAGAAAGGAATTTCTGTCCAACTTTATTAAATGTTGTAAGCAGATTGAAGTATAAGCTAAAGGACAAATTCTTGCTCTCCCAGGAACAGCCTGGCAGGAACTTGGACATCAGCCGGAGAATGTTCACTAAACTGGCCTGGACACTTCTTCAGTAGTGGCTGGAGGCCGGGGAGTTGGGGGGTGGGGGAGAAGCGGGGATGGCATGTCATTTGACAGGCAGGATGGGCACAGAGGGATCAGGAAGGAGAAAGGTGCGAAGAGCTAGAAGGGACTTGGTGAGCATTCTTGGGGGCCAAACAAGTGGAATATGCATGTTGTGGAATTTCATCAACACCAAAGGGAGAGGCTTTAACACTGCAAATGTGTCTGAACGGAATCCTGGGGGCTGGGGTCCAGGAAACAGCTACTGTGGAGCTGCCCCAATTACACATTCAGTGAAACCAGGTTATGACCCTAATAATGGGTGGTAATAATGGGCTGAGCTCAGGAAATTCTCTGGCTCCCTGAAGACCAACACAGTGATGTGAGCTTAGCTGAGCTGTGGCTCTCTGGAGAGTGCAGGGTACCCTGGCTGGGCAGATGAGCTGACAGGAGAGGCATCCCTGACAAGTAGACAAGCCTCAAAAGAGGGGCTATCCAAGGCTGAACTGGTCTAAACCCTTCTTTTATGAGAAGCTGCTAAGCAGTGTTAAAACTCCCATTCCAAGCCCATTTCGCTTCTCTCAAGCCAGGGAAGCTGACTCAAAGTAAGTTGATTCGGACATGTCTGTAGATTCCAGCAGAAAGTCCCTGGACGACCCACGTCTGTGGGCGACAGAGCCTTGTCCTTATTGCCCTACCTCCCTCTCTCCACCTCCCACCGTCATCCTGCCTCCTCCTCTGGCACCAGCTGTTCAGAACATTCCACATGCATTTGCACATCAAGATCCACCTGGCAGGATTGCAGACCAAGTGCTGGTCTGCCAAGCACTAAATGCTCATGGTGAGCAAATTCATTACTATGTCTCCGCCTTAATTTCCTCCTCTGTCAATTGGGAGTAATACTAACCCCTTGCTCCAGAGTTGTTCAAATAGGGTAGCACTGCTGAACGGTGGGCCCCACGCTGGGTGTGCAGACCACTTGACAGATATTAGCTATTGTTGTAGTTACGTTACTGCTGTTGCGAAGGGACTTCCCGTCTTCCACCCCACATTAGCTGTCTTCCCTGCTCAAGCCGTTGGTTCCATCCCAAACCTAATTCCTCGATTCTATCATGCTCTGCCCGCTCCTCCTTTCTGGAATGTTGATCTCAAAAGTCACCCTTCAAAGAGATACAAAGCGGTGAAGAGGAAATTTTATTTCTGAAGTGTTTAAATTTACTCTAGACTTTCAAAAAGAATCGTCCATCTTTCAAAAGAAGAAAAAGAGAGAGAGAGAGAGGATAAAAGATTTTTAAAAAGTGATTATTCAAGTGCCAACCAAGAGGAAATGAAAACGGGCTTGGCTGATCATCTAGCTGAATTAGAGGATGCTGTTTTACAACCTAAAATCTGCCTCGTGAAAATAGGAAAAGAACAGGCTCTTCTTTGAAAAATCAAATGAGTTACCAGTTTGCCACCACCAAATACATACGAAAGATATTTTCATAGAAGTGACTTCCAATTTTACATCACAGCTTGTCTTCTATCAATGCCTCCTCCCATCGGATACCCATATAGCCATACGCGCAGGGTTTTCTGTAGGTGACACTGTTTGCACACACACCCCATGTCCTGATTAACTGCAGATGTAGTTTGTACAGCCATTACTTCTATCCGGCAGTGCAATAAAGAGCCAGACATCCCAAACCCTTTCCCACTTCTCCTCCAAAGCTTCCTTTCTCCAGATGGTCTGCCTGCTAGCAGTCTGGAAAGGTATCACCAAAGAGAATACATATGGGCAGGCTGCCCGGGGCACACATCTTCCCAAGATAATAAAACCCCGAACACTTCAGGTAGTCAGAATTAAATCAGGAGCAAACGATTAACACCTTTCTGTTGCTCTGGCTGACAGAAAGTTGCAAGCTTAACCAAATGCTGCCCTTGCCGTTACAAACCAAGACTCAAATATGGTCCAGGGTAGATGTGTTCCTCCCCATGACACCTAAACCCTCCACCCAGGTCTCTAGACAAACTGTGCCACCCAAGTCCCCTCTCCGCACTCCCAAGTTCCCCCTCTCCCTGTTAGAAACACTGCTCACCTCGCTCATGTTGGCGTCAGCACAGCAGTTCCTGGATCTTAGCGCTCAGCACAGCTCGGCTGCTCAAGGACCGCGATTCCCTGTCCTGGCTTTCCTCTTAAAAAGGGCTGCCTGGTGGCATCATGCCTCCCAGAAGCCAATGAGATTCACTCACCTGTCTGAACGCCTCGCGAGGATCCGAGGGCGCAAAGGGCCATCTAGTGGAACAAAGCGAAATGACGGACTGAGTCGCTGCTCCCAGATCTGCCCAGAAAGAAGGAAATGCTAGATTTTAAGCCAAGTGCGTGTATTCAAGAATAAAGACAAATACTTCATTTTATTATTTGACATAGGATTCTTTTCTTTCGTGCTATTTATTTTTAACTTTTACTGCGATTTACGTGAAGGTTTACAGAGCAGACCATCCGTTTTACCTTCAACTTTTATACACATTTTGTTTCAATGCATCCATTTCCACCCCCTTAATGCACCGCCGCTTGTTGCGCTTTCTCCCTGTGTTTCCTGTTTCCATTTCTCCTTCCCTAACCCTTTGTCCTTAGGTAAATTTATTTTTTAAGTCCCTTCTGCAACTTTCCAATTCCACTGGCCACCTCACCAAATTCAAATGGGGTAACCCATGATTAGTGTAAAATAAGTAATATGAAATTAAAACTATGATATGTTTTATAGTAATCAAAATATCTTTTATTGATTTTATTCATTATTTCATGTAAATTATTTATTTATAAAGTTCTATTTAAAATTTATTTGTATGATGTTTATCTTGAATTAATGGATTTTAATAATTTCTAAAACTCAATGTAACTAAGTTTAAAAGTGAAAATTACATATTTGGATATGTATACATATATATATATATATATATATGAAACCCCACTGACATCAAGTCAATGGCAACTCAGTGACCCTGTAAGACAGAGTAGAATTGCCCCATAGGGTTTTTAATGACTTAAATCATTACAGAAGCAGACTGCTTCATCTTCCTCCCAAGAAGCAGCTGATGGGTTCAGACCTCTGACATTTCAGATAGCAACCAAGTGCTACCAGGGAATACACTCTTTCTCCTGCGCTCCTCTCTCTCTCTCAGGTGTTGGCCTACTAACCACAAGTTCAGCAGTTCAAACCCACCAGCCATTCAAACGGAGAAAGATGAGGTTGCTTGTTTTCTCTCTCTTTTTTTTTTGGCTCAGAATTCATATCACTATAGTAATCAACTAGATGACAATGGGTTTGATATATTATTTTATTTGATATATATGTATATAATATCCCAAGTATTTTTAATTTTATATATATATAAAATTATATATATATATATATATATATTAGTATATATATATATATATATATATACTAAGTCTCTTTGATGACTCAAAGAAGCAGCATTTAGGAAGCAACACTTAGGCTATGTTCTGCTGCAAACCCAAAGGTTAACATTAGAATCAGCCCAGTGGCAATGCTGCAAAAAGGCCTGCGAATCTGCTTCTGTTAACCCCACAGCCAAGCAAAGTCTCCACAGCCCAGGTCGGCTCTGGCACACGTGAAGACGCCATGAGCCAACATCAACTTCACAGCAGCATGCTTCTTTGTGTTTGTAATTTATCTTTTCATGTTGTTACTGAGATAAGTAAGTGCATGTTCTTTATCTTATTATGGCTCCTGTTATTAATTATAGATAAAACAAGAACATGGAATTATCTGAAGCACTATTGCCTACACATAAAGGAGAGCAGCAAAGGTACAAAGATCACCCTAGGGAAGTAATTGTGCAGAACTCAAGGAGCACATTAGATTTCCTTTTGATTATTTTTTGGTAGCGCCAACATCCCTATTCCCAATGAGGGAAAGGCCCAATGTCCCCTAAGGGAGCAGGAGCTGCTTCTAGGATTCCTTAGTCCAGCGCCCTCTCCTCTACCACGTGAGTGTGAGTGAGCTCAACCACCAGGCAACAAGACGGAGTCTCCTCTCTGACGTGTGGAAATCACTCTTCTTAATGCATAGCCGTTTTACATGGAATGTGTCCATAGAAAACCCCTTTCAATGGGAAGATTGATATATTCATTTTAACAACTCAAATTTCACACCATGGAAATAGACATCCTTAGCTTTGAGAATCCTGACCACCCTGAACCATTTGCAAGCTAATAAAAGCTCTGGCTTCCAGTGTATTTGGATCCTCTTTCTCCTGGCTTTTCCTCCCGTCCACATCTCCATATCTGCTGGTCTGAAGGCTCAGGCAGGATGTTATTAGGATTTCAAGGGTGGTTGGAAATGAAGACAAAGAAGTGGGATGAGGGATTATGGCTGGCGTCTTGATGTTGTCTGCTGATATACAACAGGATAGGAAGATTATGGATTGAATTATGGTCCCTGAAAGATAAGGATATATACCTAAACCTGTGAACAGAAACTTGCTTGGAAATAGGGGCTTTTGTTATTTGAATATGGTTATACCTAAGTAGGATGAGTCTTAAACTGAATCAAGTGGTGTTTTACAGAAAGGGCAGAGAAGAACCAGAGGCCTGCATAGCCTGGAGGGGAGACGGGTGGTAAAAGGAAGGGGCAGTGAATGTAAACACGGAGGCAGATGAATCCATAGACTCAGCATCACCAAGGATTTATGAGTTGGCATCGGCTCGATGGCAGGCGTGCGTGCATACATGCAATTAGAATAGACAAGGAAGGACTTCCCTCTAGAGTTGACCTCTAGAATCCGAACTTCTAGACTTCCGGGCTCTGAGAAATAAAGTAAAGCCACACACTAGTGGTACTTTTGCTACCGCAGCACAAGGTAACTAAGACAAAGGGAAAATCAGAATTCCTTAGGAGCAGAACTCCCCCTCCCCCCACTCCCATAGGGAAGGCCTATCTAGAAGATTTCAGTCATCCAGATCCTTGAGGGGGATAGTGGAATTCCCTTGGAAATCTGGAGAGTGTCACAGTGCAGGGCTTTGCCAACTGTGCTCTGGCTGAGAGGACACATTGAGGAGACATGAGGGGTAGGTGGCCTCTGTGCTAATAGGGACATTAAATGCTCTAGTAATACACGGTACTTACACATTTACAACCACCTAGAGCTTGCAAACACTGAACAACAGCCGCAGGAGTGGTATGATATTGATGGGGTCCAGGCTACGCTGTGTCTTTGCTCATGAAAATGTGCTGTTGTTCGGGACAATTAGGGGTTTACAAAGACTATGGGAAAGAGGGTAGATGAGTTGACAAGCCCTTAGGGAGGAATGTCAGGGGAAAAATAACAGTTGGTCCCCGAGTTGATCCCAAATCATGGTGATTCAGGTGAGTCAGAGTATAACTGTGCTCTATAGGGTTCTCAATGGCTGGTTTCTTTGAAGTAGAGATCCAGGACTTCCTTCTGTGGTAACGCTGGGTGGGCTTGAACCACCAACCTATCAGTTAGCAACTGAGAACACAAACCCTTTGACCATGTCAGTTTCCTCAAGAAAGTAAGAGAAGTACCTTAAGTGGAATCCCATAAATGTTTGCCCTATGGAAAATCCTGTCCTCCATCTCCCCAAGAAATCTTAAACAACTAGCATACATCATGGATCTTCTGTTAATGAGTTGCGGAGCTGTGCCAGTTTTAAAGAACACAAGTGTTGGGTAGTCCCAAAGGGCCAGGCAAGCTGCCATGGAAAAATCAGACCTCGTGGGTGACAGCCAAGCAACTGGCAAGCACCACAGGCCCTCAGACCGTGGAGCACACCTTCCATGACCTCCCAGGGGGCAGGCTGGCCTTGCTGCCAGACACATCCGTGCTTGTGGAGCGGTGGGATCACATTAGAAGAGCCATCAGACTCATCAAGTGCAGGCCCTGACCTTGGATGGTCTCAGCATTCCTGGGTTGTGAAAATGGTTGATGCTGCTCAACCAGGGAAGAGGGGACAGTTGGAGTCATACAGGGATGGTCGAGAAGAAAGGCCTGGTCATGTCCTTCTGAAAATTCAGCCAATGAAAACTCTGGGGCGCCTGGCTCTACTGTGGCGCGCACACACACAGGTGACTCCGAATCAACTCACAGGCAACTGATTATGGGAAATTAATGGACAGTCATTAGGCCCTCAGATCCACCCAGTACTGCATTGCAGAGTGGATGGAGTCATGAGCTAGAGCTTAGACCTTCACTTCTTGGCATGATCCTTGGTTTTGTGAATGACCTTGGAAGAGTCCCTCCTTTCTCAGTATCTTGTTTCTACCCCCAGTAATGCAGAAATATTAAAACCTTCCATCTGCCAACCTAAGCAAAAATATATACACTAAATATATTAAGCTGGGGAATGAATTTTGAAAGGACTTCAAGAGAATTAGATCTACAGCTTCACATATTAGATCTTGGGGGAATACTTCAGCCTTACTGAATTAAAATAGAGAAATGTGTTTCTATAATTGTTGAAAAAAATAGGTAATATGTATAGATTACTTTTGTCTTATTGGAAGTGGGTTCCTGCCTGAAGGTGCAAAGTTGGAACAGGCAACGTTTCACAATCCAGCTTGAGGATGACTTAAGGAGGCTGTTAATGACCTAAAGGGCTTCATCAGATTGTTTATACCCAGTGCTTCTCTGGGGGTATGGTGTCAGGAAAGGAAAGGGCTTTAAAGAAAACCCACCTCTGGTCCCATTACCTGGCCTCTACTTAGAGAAGGAGGACTTTTCCCTGGAACTGCCCAAGTGTTTGATCAAACAGTAGTCCAGGTGTCATTATGGAATTATTTTATGTGATTAATATTTAAAGTAATTGATGGCATGTAAAATAGATTATTCTCCAGAATAAGAGTGAACCTCATCCAGTCAGCTGCATTCCTGTTTTAGTTTGATTTGTGTGCTCCAGATAGATGTGTGGAAGTCCTAACCCTGTAGCTGTGAGGGTGAGCATGTTTGGAAATAGGATCTTTCTTTGAAGATATGCTCAATTATAGTAATAAGGTAGTACCACTGTGGGAGTGGTTCTAATCTCTTCTAAATAGTGTCTTACAAAAGGAGAAAACAGACAGAGGTAGTTACACAGCGGGAAGATGACATATAGAAAGATACATCTACAAACAGCAAAGAAATGCTAAGCAATATCACTACCACCAGAATCTGGGAGAGAGGCATAGAACAGTTTCTCTCTGAGTCCGAAGAGGAATCAACCCAGTTAACACCTCAATATGGACTCCAGGCCTCCATAACTGTGACGCAATGAACTTCTGTCTTTAAAGCCATTCAATCCGCAGTATTTTGTATGGCAGCCCTAGGAAGCCAAGGTTTTTTGTTCTGTTTTATAACTTGTTATTGTACTTTGAGTGAACGTTTACAGAGCACATTGCTTTTCCATTCAGCAGTTCATACACATTTTGTTTTGTGACATGTTCCCTGTCTCTACAATGTAAGCACATTCTTCCCACTTCCTCCTTGGGTTTCACATTTCCGTTTGTCCTTCCTATCTGCTGCGCTTTGCTCCTGGGCAAATGGTGCCTTTTGGTCTCATGCGGTTGATGGTTGTAAGGTGTGCATATCTTCCTGGTGTCATTGATGACTTTGTAAGTCTGCTTACCATGCAGCTGAACATTGAGCCAGTGGGGTGAGCTTAGTTCCTGGTATAAGGCTTTAGACTCTAGGTGATTCCACCAGTCATTATCAGACCAATAACCTTGGTCTTTTTGTTACTGTTGTTATTTTGAGTTTTGTTCCACATTTTTCTCACATTCTATCCAGGACCTTCCACTGTGATCCCTTTCACAGTAGTCAGCAGTGAGAGTCAGGCACCACTTCTCGTCTCAGTGTCAGGGAGGCGAGTGTTCACACGGTCCATGAGTCCTTTAGGCTAATCACTTCCTTGTGCTTTTGGTCTTCTTTACTCCTCTTTGTTCCGGGTGGGGAGAGACCAATAGTTGTACCTTAGATTGCTGCTCAGCAGCTTTTGAGACTCCAGTGTCTACTCACTGAAGTAGGAGACAGAACACTGTTGATGCAGACTATATTATGCCCGTTGACTTGGTGTCCCTCAAGACTATGGTTTTGAACCCCCAGGCCCAATGGCTCACTCCCTCAAGGTGTTTGGTTCTGATGAAGAATTTTTCAAAATGTCCCCTGTAAATGCTACTATATTCATAGATATATTTGCAGCATCGGTCCATACTTCCATGGAGACATTCTCTGCCAAACTTATATAGTGTGTGTGTGTATATATATATCTATATATATATATATATACATTAACCTTCCCACTCCTGTTAAGCTCGAGTGTCTATCTATGTATCTACTCGTAGATTATTGATATTACTGTTATTACAGACTCATGTATCTAGTATTAATAGCCTTTGTTGCTTTTAAGCCTTATGCTCTTCCCAGGGTCTTCTTGCTTTGACTACTTTCTGGTTAGTGATTTACTTTCCCTCCCTCCCTACTTGAGTCACCTTCAAAGAATAAAGTTTTCTTGAATTTTTACACTGATTTCTTACAATATTTGTCCTTTTGTGATTAATTTAGTTTACTCAGATGCTAAGAGAAAAAAGAAGAGTGTTCTGGAGAGAAAGAACTTCCGTCACAAAATAGCCTATTGCCTGTCCTAGAGACTTCAGATGCAAAGATGTCCACAGCTGCAAGGTCAACTCTAGATGGTGAATCTTTGGAGCCTAAGTGGTAGAGTGAGTTATTCATTGGGCTGCTAACTCCAAGGTTGGTAGCTCAAAATTGCCAGCTGTTCCGTGGAAGAAAGAAGTGGCTTTCTATTCCCATAAAGAGCTATAGTCTCAGAAACCCATAGGATCAGTCTACCCCATCCTATAGGGTGACAGAGAGTTTGGTCATTTAAAAATCCTTATAATACCATGAGTCAATTCCTTAAAATAAATTTCTCACTAGATAGAGTGGAAGGTAGCTAGAAATTATAATTCATCTTTTTGGGGTTCTGTTTTTCCAGAGAACCCTAACTGATACAGATATATACATTCTATAGTTTCTTGAAGTAATTAAACATGTATTAGTCTGTGACTCCACCTCTCTCCTCTCTTTCTCTCTCTCCTCACTCCCTCTTCCTCTTCCCACCACTGCCTCTCCATCTAAAATAATTTATGTTTCACTTGCACAGCCTCCAGTGTCACCTTGACCCTTGGTGTGACTATTCCTTTTTTAAAAACAAAAAAACAGCCAACAGCCTTGCTAACATGAAGAGAGAGCCTTCTAAAGGTGATTGTGACAGACGTAGTTGAGTTAACGTGTAACAATTTATCATTAGAGCTATCTTTCAACCCATTTAAAAGTGGTTTCAGTTTTTAATATTTTCTGCTCTCTTTGCAATTGAGGTTTCTCTCTGTTTTGCTTTGTCATTGTTTGTCTTAGTCTGGGTAGACTAGAGAAACAAATCCATAGGCACTCATATGTATATAAGAAAGAGGTTTATATACAAAAGCAATTGAAGATTGAGAAAACATCTAAGCCTGGTCCAGATCAAGTCCATAAGTCGGATATTAGCCCATATGTCTGATACCAATCTATAAAGTCCTCTTCAGACTCATGAAACACATGCAATAAAGCTGAATGCAGGAAAATCATAGGCCAGTCAGTTGGAAGTCTTACAGATCCAGTGGCATTGTAAGCATCTTAGTGCTGGCATGGCTTTTCACGTGGCCTCTCTGGCTCCAGAGGTCTGGCTCCATAAGTCTCACTCCATGTGTCTCCTCCACAGGGATATCTCTCAGGGAGTGAAAGGGTCTCTTGCCTCCAAGGAAGAAATACAGGAGTTCCCAGAATCCTCAGGAGAAGGGCATGCCCATACAGAGGCCTCACTGGTCATAACCCGATTGACAGACTAGACTCCATCCCTTCACTCTTAATCCTCTCAAGTCCCAAATTGACACCAGAGTGTGTAACTGCCACACTGTTGTTGGTTTTGTTTACTTGTTTCATGTTTGTTTTCTTTGTATGACTTTCTGTGCATAAAATCCAGGATAGGTAAATCTATAGAGACAGTAACTGGATTAATAATTACCTAGGGCCATGGAAGGCGAGGTGGGAGCATTGGATGGAAAGCTAACATCAATGAGTTTGAGAAAGAAGGAAATATCTTCAAGTTTGTTTTGGTGATCATTTCACAACTCCTCTTAATGTGACTGAACTCATAATTGTATGATATGTGAATTACATGCCAACAAAACTCTTTAAGAAAGAAAACATCAGCCAGTAGCAGAGAAAGGGAAAAGTATGGGAGATTAGGTGGACAGACAAAGCCTGTATGCCAACATTCAGGTTCCCTCTTTATTTACTCATATTCTAATTTCTCATTGTAATCTCCTGGAAAGCTGCCATTTTTAAGATTTAAATTGTTCCCTGGTTACGGATGAAAAGGTCATTTTATAACCTGAAGTCCTTTTCAGACCAATTAAATGCCCATGCCTGTCCTACGGAAATTCCTGATGTGAGTTTCTCAGAGTGTGTCACCCTCTGCAGCGCCTCTCTTTGATGAAAAGGTCAGCAGGTGTTTTATTCAAAGAACTGCCAACTCTGATGCCTCTACTCCCAGCCCATCATTGAAGGCCACCCTGTGAGCCTGCTGATAGGCTTCTGCTTCTCAGTAGCCACGATACCTTTCAGAATCGCATCTGTCAAGTCCTTAATTATTTTCCTATCATCCCTTCCCACAGGTTAACTGCTCCAATTCATTCTCCTGGCTGCTTCCAATCTTGCAGTTTAGTGGTTGTTTTTGAGAGGGTGGGAAGGTAAGGAGGGATTTCCTAAACTGTTGCTGAATGTGGTCTCTGTAGTGAACACTATAGTGGGCCATCTAGAACACCGACCCAGTCCCTGGGTGCTGCAGTTAGTTCTCTTGGCGGCTAACCCAAAAAGGTAACCAAAGGTATCTCAAATTAAAGGTCTGGTTATCTCCTTCGGAAACATCAGCCACTGAAAGCCCTATATAGGACAATTCTACATTGATACACGTGGGCCGACATGGGTCAAAGTCAATGCCACGGCAACTGGCTTTAAGGAATGAAGAAACCATTCTTTAAGCTCCTGAGAGTTTGGGAGGAAGGACTCAACTTTCAACTGAGTCCCCTTAGGGAGACTTCCCTCCATCAAAATCAGAATGCCCTGGTGAGCAGTTCATTTCCAATAACTGGTCAATGCTGAATATGAAAACCTGCCCAAGGTATATATGGTAGCCAACCAAAAAGGAGGGGGTAGGGGAGAAAAACAATAAACAGAAGTGGGTAGCAGGGGGAAAGGGCACTAACCCACCCAAGGAGATGGTATTTTTTATATCTCCACAGGGAAAGAGAGACCAGACTTCAACCGAGTGTTTTAAGAACTGAATGCAACATACCGGCATGAAGCAGGGAACCAGTAGAGAGGTCTGAGGGGCCAGCCCCAATCCCAAGTACATGGACAGCCACCCCTCCTCCAGAAGAATTTACTTCAGATGACAGCACTGAAGCTACAGCTCAGGGAGAGGGACATGTCTGATCAGAGCACATGGGAGTAAATGAAGGGGGAGGAAGACAGAGTAGAGCACATCCTGGCCCACCAAGCCTTGAAGATGATATTCCTGCTCAGAGCAGCCAATGCACAGAGGAGCATATGGCCAGTCCCACTATGGGACATGACATCCCTCACTGACCTATAGCCCTACAGGGGACAGCACTGGAGACACAGTGTGGGAATTGCACCCGATCTGACCCCACCACACCGAGGCAAAACACTAAGGGTGTGCAACAGAAAAGCAAGGGGAGCAGAGCAAGGAAGTCCTGAGGGAGTACCAAAAATAGACTTTGGGGCCAGCGTGTGGCACCCCATCAGACTTGACCAGCAAACATTCCTAAAGGTCAACAAACAGACCTTGAACTATTTACAGGCTTTTCTCTTTTTTTGGCATTGGTTTGTGTTGTTGTTGTTGTTGTTTTGTTTTGTTTTACTCTGTCTTGTTTTTTGTGTGCATATTATTATCTCTGCAGGTCTATATAGATAAGATAGGCTGGATGAACAATCTGAAGGAGAAAACAATGGGACTGATGGTTCCAGGGGACAGAGGAGAAGGGGAGGTGGGGGAAAGGACGTGGTTAACCAACCCAGGGACAAGGGAACAATAAGTGATCCAAAATCAGTGGAAAGGAGGCTGTAAGAGGTCTGGTAGGGACTGATCAAGGGCAATGTAACTGAGAGCACTTATTGACACACAAATGATGGCTGAGCATGATAGTGGGACAAAAGGAAAGGGAAAGGAAATAGAGAAAAGAACTAGGAGGTAAAGGACATTTATAGAGGTCTAAATACAGGCATGTACATATGTAACTATATTTATATATGATGGTGGGAAATAGATCTATGTGCATATATTTATAGGTTTAGGATTAAGGTAGCAGATGGACATTGGGCCTCCATTCAAGTACTCCTTCAATGCAAGAACACTTTGTTCTATGAAACTGGCATTCCATGATGCTCACCTTCCCAACACGATCACTGAAGACACATAGGTGGATAAGCAAATGTGGTGAAGAAAGCTGATGGTGCCAGGCTATCAAAAGATATAGCATCTGGGGTCTTAAAGGCTTGAAGGTAAACAAGCGGCCATCTAGCTGAGAAGCAACAATACCCATATGGGAGCACACCAGCCTGTGTGATCAAGAGGTGTTAAAAGGATCAGTTATCAGGCATTAAAGAACAAAAAATCATTTTGTTGTGTGCTCACCTTCTTGATATGATCACTGAAGACAAATGAGTGCATAAGCAAATGTAGTAAAGAAAACTGATGGTGCCCAGCTATCAAAAGATATAGCATCTGGAGTCTTAAAGGCTTGAAGGTAAACAAGTGGCCATCTAGCTGAGAAGCAACAAAGCACACATGAAAGAACCACAAGAGCCTGTGTGACTATGCAGTGTCGAATGGATCAGGTATTAGGTATCAAGGAACAAAAAATCATATCATTGTGAATGAGGGGGAGTGCCGAGTGGTGACCCAAAGTCCATCTGTAGGCAACTGAACATCCCCTTAGAGAAGGGTCACTGGGAGGAGAAGGGGAACTCAGGGTGTAGTGTAGCAACGATGAAACATACAACATTCCTCTAGATCTTCAATGCTTCCTCCCCCTACATCATAATCCCAATTTACCTTACAAATCTGTCTAGACTAGAGGATGTATACTGGGACAGATAGGAACTGGAAACACAGGGAATCCAGGACAGATGATCCCTTCAGGGGTGGTGAGAGTGGTGATACCAGGAGGATAGAGGGAAGGTGGGGTAGAAAGGAGGAATTGATTACAAAGATCTACATGTAACCTCCTGCCTGGGGGACAGACAACAGAAAAGTGGGTGAAGGGAGACATTGGACAGTGTAAGATATGGCAAAATAATAATAATTTACAAATTATTAAGGGTTTGTGAGAGAAGGGGGAGCTGGAAGGGAGGGGGAAAATGAGGAGCTGATACCAAGAGCTCAAGTAGAAAGCAAATGTTTTGAGAATGATGAGGGCAACAAATGTACAAATGTGCTTGACACAGTGGATGTATATATGGATTGTGACCAAAGTTGTATGAGCCCCCAATAAAATTATTTTAATAAAATTATTTTCATAAAATCAACCTCAAGAAATAATAAATATAAATTTTTAAAAAGAAAGAAAGAAAACCTGACCTCACTGCCTATCATGGATAGTGTCTTCAAAATCCACGTGTCAACTTTGCTGGATCATGATTCTCAGTAGTGGAAGTTATGCAATGACATGATTTGATAGTTATGTAATGATGTGATCGTTGCTATAATGTGATGTGATTTGACTAGCCATCAGTTGTAAGGAGATGAGGATGGGATTCAGACTCTTACTCAGATCACAGCTCTGTAAGGAAAGAGAGTGTGGCTTGCACCACCTTTTCTCTTATAAGAGATAACAGGAAAGAAACTGAGCTGAGGAGGAGAGAACTCAGAATAACCACACAAGAATTAGGAGCAAAGCATATCCCATGGAAACAGGACTCCTCTACCGAAGACCTTCTGTAACCAGGGAGATGTTGGTGCCCAGACACCTGAAGATTTCCAACGGAAGCCAGATGCACGGATGTTGAAAGGAGACAATAACCTTCCTTCTAAACTGAGCTGACAGAGAGAAAAAGCCCTCCCCTAGAAGCGATGAACTGAATTTGGACTTTGAGCCCCTTAATCTGCCAAAAGCAGAGAACACCAGAAATGTGTTTACTTGTCTTTCATCGACTATGCAAAGGCATTCGACTATGTGCACCATAATAAACTGTGAATAACCTTGAGAAGAATGGGAAGTCCGGAACACTTCATGGTGCTTGTGTTAGACAGGGTTCTCTAGAGAGATAAAACCAAATTCTTGATAATATAATATATTTATTTATAAAGGTAATTAATATATAACAAGAAATGAAATGCTAAATCATAAAGATAATTAGATATATAACAAGAAATGAAATGTTAAATCATATACAGATAAATATACAATCTTAAATCATATACACATAAATATACAATCATATACAGATAAATACACAAGAAATAAACAGTTAAATTAGAAGCACTATAAACGGCTTAGTGCAACTCACATCCGTGAGAGAAAGTTGAGAGACTAGCAGTCCTTCCAGTCTCTATCTGATGCCAGATCTTCCTGTATTTATAGAGAGAGCTAGGTTATGTCAGCACAGCAGCCAATCACAAGGCAGGTCACCAATTGCCAGTTCCCAGCTCCAGAGAAGTCTTAAAGGGACCTCAACTTACAGCAACACAGTCCACAGGCTAGGCGTCCCACAGGCTCTGTAGCCTTTAAATTAAAGCACAGAACAAGCAAGGCAGCCGCACACTGGTCCGATGATCACAGAGCGAGAGACAAGAAAGGCAAGGCTCACCAAGCCATCCATCTCTCCGCCCCTCAGTCAATCCCACCTGCGTTTATCAGCCAGGCTGGCACAATAAACTGTCTCAGTGCTCATTCAGAACTTGGACAGAACTTGGACAGAACCAGGGAATACTGCCTGGTTTAAAATCAAGAAAGGTGTGCACCAGGGATGTATCCTCTCACCATGCTTGTTCAATCTGGATGCTGAGCAAATCATCAGAGCAGTTGGAGTATCTGAAGAAGAGTGCTGCATCAGGATTGGAGGAAGGCTTATTAATAACCCGCGGTATGCAGATCACACAAACTTGCTTGATGAAAGTGAGGAGGACTTGAAGCACGTGCTGATGAAGATCAAGGATTGTAGCCTTCAGTGTGAATTACAATGCAATGACAGGAAGACCAAAATCCTCATAAGTGTACCAACAGGTAGCATCATGATAAATGGAAACAAAATTGAAGTTGTCAAAGATTTTGTTTTATTTGGATCCATAATCAATAGTCATAGAAGCAGCAGTTAAGAGAGGAAAAGACATATTGTAGAAGAATACATGCACTTGAATTGTGCTGCTGGTGAAGAATATTGAAAGTACCATGGGCTACTCAAAGAACAAACCTATCTTTAAGACCAGAGTGCTCCTTAGAGACAAGGATGGGTAAACTCTGTCTTACATACTTTGGACATATTGTCAGGAGAGACCAGTCCCTGGAGAAGGACATCTTGTTTGGTTAAGTGGAGGAGTGGTGAAAAAGAGGAAGGCCCTCAACAAGATGGATTGACACAGTGGCTGCTTCAATGGGCTCGGGCTTAGGAACAATCGTGCGGGTGGTGCAGCATCTGCAGTGCTTTGTTCTGTTGTGCACAGCGTAGCTATGGGTCAGAGTTGACTTGATGTCACCTCACAACCAACAATCTGTGAGAAAAAAAATTCTTAGCGATAAGCTCCCTGTGGTCATTCCAGTTTCATATCTTGCTGTGGGATTGGCTGAGATATTTGTTCTGCCTGTGGCACTCCGAATTCTCCCTTTGTCCATCCCACTCCTTCACTCGCACGTGGTCACACGCCAATGCTGTTCAATTTTCCTATCCCACTTGCTTGCAGGTGAACTTCCTTGAAGCAGTTTGTACCAGCAGTGGCATAAGACAGCACACACCAATGGGGCAAAACATTAAGGGCATGCAACAGAGCAGCAAAGGGAGCAAAGCAATGAAGTCCCTGGGGAATACCAATAATAGACTTTTGGGGCCAGAGGGTGTCACCCCATCAGACTCAGCTGGAAAACACTCCTAAAGGTCAACAAACAGATCTGGAACTATTTATAGGCTTTTCTTTTTCTGTCATTGTTTTGTTGTTCTTGGTTGTTTGTTTTGTTGTTTTCTTTTACTCTGTCTTGTTTTTGTGCTTATTGTTGTTTTTGCATGTCTATCTAGATAAGATAGGTGGGATAAACAATCCAGAAGAGAAAACAACAAGACTGACACTTCCAGGGGGGAATCCGGAAAGGGGGAGGTGGGGGGAAAGGATAGGGGTGTCAACAAACCCATGGATGAGGGAAAAACAAGTGATCTAAAATTGATGGCAAAGAGGGCATAGGATGCCTGGTAGGGCTTGATCAAGGCCAATGTAGCCAAGAAGAATTACTGAAAGTCAAATGAAGGCTGAACACAATAGTGGGACAAGAGGAAAGTAAAAGGAAATAGAGAAAAGAACTAGGAGGCAAAGGATATTTATAGAAGTCTAAATCAGGCATGTACATATGTAAATATATTTATATATAATGAAAGGGAAATGGATCTATGTGCATATATTTATATGTTAAGTATTAAGGTAGCAGACAGACACTGGGCCTCTACTCAAGTACTCCCTCAATGCAAGAACACGTTGTTCTAATAACTGGCATTCTGTGATGCTCACCTTCCCGACAAGATTGCTAAAGACAAAATGAGTGCATAAGCAAATGTGGTAAAGAAAGCTGATGGTGCCCAATTATCAAAAGATGTAGCATCGAGGTTCTTAAAGGCTTGAAGGTAAACAAGCAGCCATCTAACTGATACACAACAAGGTCTGCATGGAGGATCATGTGTGATCATGAGGTGTCAGTGGGATCAGCTATTAGGCAGTAAAGGCCCAGAACAAAAAACCATGTCAATGTGAATGAGGAGGAGTGGAGAATGGAAACCCAAAGCCCATCTGTAGACAATTGGACATCCCCTTATAGAAGGGTCAGAAGAAAGAGCCAGTCAGGGTGCAGTATAGCACCAATGAAACATACAACTTTCCTCTAGTTTTTTAATGCTTCCCCCACTGCCCACTATCATGCTCCAATTCTACCTTACAAATCCAGCTAGACCAGAGCATGTACACTGGTATAGATAAGAGCTGGAAACACAGGGAATTCAGGACAGATAAACCCCTCAGGACCAATAATGAGAGTAGTGATACCAGGAGGGGAAGGGGAAGGTAGGGGGAGAAGGCAGAACTGATCACAATGATCTACATATAACAACCTCCCAGGGGGACAGACAACAGAAAAGTGGGTGAAGGGAGACAGTGGTCAGCGCAAGACATGAAAAAAAATTTAATAAATTATTAAGGGTTCATGAGGGAGGGAGGGAGAGTGGGTGAGGGGGGAAATGAGCTGATACCATGGGCTCAAGTAGAAAGAAAATGTTTTGAAAAAGATGAGAACAAATGTGCTTGACACAATAGATGGATGTTGGGATTGTAATGATAGCTGTACAAACCCCCAATAAAATGATTTTTTTTTAAAAGAAAAAGTACACACTGCCACGGACCACCTGCAGACCAGCAGCATTGAGGACTCCTCACTGATAGTAGGTGGGGAATGGAGACTCCCAATCTACTTGAGTACTTGAACTGTTAAGCTGCTTACCTCAAAGAGGTAAACATCTAGCGCATACTAGTAGGGTAGTTTGTTAATCATTTGAAGAATATGTAGGAACGTTTAATTACAAGGACAATGGAATTAGATGTCTGCTTCTGGGTAAATCAAGACTGTTGGTCCAAATAAGCCAAACCTTGTTGTTATTAGCTGCCAACAAGTTGGTTCCAAATCATGGTGACCTTATACATAGAATTAGAAGACCAAAAAAAGGTATTGCCCATTTCTGTGTCATCTTCCTGATCTTTGATTACATTTGATCCCATCATTATGGCCATTGTGTCAATCCATGTCATTTAGCATTTCACCAACCTTCTAATTTGACAAACATAATATTTCTTTCTAGCCATTGCTCTTTCCTAATTAATCATAAACACCAGACTAAGTACGAAATCCAGAGAAATTCTTGGGTAAGTTATAAATTAAGAGCTGTAAGAGCTCTCATTAAATGATTTTTTAAAGAGTTGTTTCTACAGTCTGAATGCAGAAAAGGGTGTGAAGCACAAAACTAATTAAAAAGGAGTCGCCTTTGAATTAAGATTATGCAGAGACTCCTATCTTACAAGAAAGCACATGTTCACTTTAGAATTTGCCCTCTCCTCCCACTGGCCACTATACTCAAAACTATGGTTAAATCACTATGAAATGGGCGAGGGAAGTCTGGACCTGCTAAGTGAAGAAATGAACTGTATCTAAAGGAGTAACAGGACTTTGCCAACATACATGGGCAGGAGTCAAGAGAGTTCTTATAGGATTGGACTCCAAGAGTGTTGCATCAAGGTATAAAGGCAGGGTTAGCACAGGAAAAGAATGGACAAAAGGCATGGGGAGACTGTCCTAAGATACAAAGACGTAATTCTCTAGAGAAGACGCCAGGAGATAATATCAAGCCACTTGGAATCTTGTAACAGACTCTTGAAGAGAGTGGTGGCCTTCACTGAGTGAAGTAGAAATTTGAGAGTTACTATGAAAAAAATAGGATGCAGATATCAGAAGCCTTAGAGTAGACATAACATGTGTGTCTGCAAAGTGTGACGAGCATGTCACCATTTCCAAAGCATTAAGATATGTGCTGCTGGGAGAAGTCCCAGCGTCACTCTTACTACAGTATAGGGGCAGTCACTACAGACCAGGCTTCCTGAGACCAACACAAATGACACCCACTGCCATTGGATCAATGCCTTGTCATTGCAACCCTATAGGACAGAGTAGTACAGCCCCATAGTTTTTCTGACGCTATAACATCCCCCCCTGGGAGCAACTAGTGAGTTGAACCATAAACCTTTTGTTAAACAACCTAATGTTTTAACCCCTCCACCACCTAGGTAAAGGGAAGATAAGATCTAGAAATTAGAGGACAGGTGGCAACATTAAAACCATCTAACTGCCAACCAGTGTGGCAGTTCACTTCGGGCTCATGGGGACTCCGTGTGTTATAGAGCAGAACTGTGCTCCACAGGATTCCCAAGGCTGAGGCACCTTTCAAAATCTGATCACCGGACCTTTCTTTTGTGGCACTTCCATGATTGCTGTTGTTCTCGGGTGCTGTTCAGTCAGATCTGACTCACAGAGACCCTATGCACAACAGAGAGATGCTTCCTCATCCTGTAGCTTCCTCAAAGTTGTTATATTTGAGTCCAGTGTGGCATGCACTTTGTCAATTCATATGCTTAAGAGGATTCTCCTTTTCTCTTACTGTCCAGTTTACCAAATACGATGTTCTTTCCCAGGGACTGGTCTCTCTTGCTCACCTATCCAATGTGAAACAAAGTCCCAGCCCCCTCACTTCAAAGGAGCATTCTGTTTGTACTTCTTTCAGGAGAGATGTGTTTGTTCTTCCAGTAGTCCATGGTCCTTTCAATATTTTTTTTTGCAAACACCATAATTCAAATGTAAAATTATTCTCTGGTCTTCCTTATTTACATTTCAACTTCCATATGCTGCCATCAAGATGGTTCCAGCTCATAGTGACCCTATGTACAAGAGAATGAAACACTATCCATAAGGAAGATAATCTTTATGTTTGACCATCGGTGTGTTCACTCTGTCAATCCATCTCATCAAGGGAGTGACTCATCTTGCTGACCTTCCATTTACGAAGCATGTTGTCCTTTTCCAAGGACTGGTTTCTCCTGATTCCATGTCCAAAATACATGAGATAGAGTCTCACTATCCTTGATTCTAAGGAGCATTTTAGCTATATTTCTCAGACAAATCTGCTTGTTCCTCAGGCACTCTGTGGTACTCTCAATATTCTTTACCAACACAATCATTCAAATGCATCCATTCTTCTTCGGTCTGCCTTACTCAATGTGCAACTCTCACACGCATGTGAGGTGATTGGCAATACCATGACTTGGGTCAGGTGGACCTTTTACCTCTATTGACACCCTTGCTCTTCAGCAATTTAAAGAGTTGCAACACTCATGCAGCAGAATAGTCCAGCACAGCAGGTAGTTTTATTTCTTGACTCTTGCCTCCATGAGTATTGATTGTGGACCCATGAAAAATGACATCCTTGACAACTTTGATCTTTCCTCCAATTATCATGATGTTTGTGGAGTTGTGAAGGATTTCGTTTTCTTTGCCTTGAGCTGTTATCCATACAGAAGACGACGGTCCTTGATCTTCATCAGCAAATGCTTCCAGCGCTGTCACTTTCCATGAGTAAGGTTGTGCCATCCACAGTTCACTGACTGGTAGTGTGCCTCCAATCCCGATGCCCTCCTATTCTTCAGGTAATCTAACTTCTCAGATTATTTGCTCAGCAAGCAGATTAGACAATTATGGTGAAAGGATACAACCCTGATACACACCATTGCTGATTTTAAACCATGCACTATTATTTTGTTCTGTTCATTTAACTGACTTTTGGTCCAGGTTCTCCATAAGCACAATTAAATATTCTGAAATTCTCAATGTAGCCCATAGCTTGTTTTGATCTATACAGTTGGATGACTTTTCATAGGCAATAAAACACAAGGAAACATCTTGCTGGTATTCTCTACTTTCAGCCAAGGTCTATCTGACATCAATGATGATATCTCTCATGCCACAACACCTTCTGAATTGAGCTCGAGTGTCTGGCAGCTCCCTGTCTATGTACTGCTGCCGTTGATGAATGATCTTCAGCAAAATTTCACTTCCATGAGATATTAGTGATAATGGTCCATAATTTCTGCAGTCTGATGTGTCCCTTTTTTTTCAGAATGGGCGTAAATTATTATCTTTTCCCATCAGCTGGCCAGGTAGCTGTCTTCGAAATTTCTTGAAATACACAAGTGAGTGCTCCCAGTACTTCACCAGCTTGCTGAAATATTTCAATTGATATGATATAAATTCCAATGACTTCTAAATCTACGATCGTGAGAGAGTTGCCTCTGCTTTTTTCTCACGCTAGGGTATGTTAGCGTTCAGTCCAAAAGAATATTTCAGTTCCCTTAATCTGCAGCAGTTCTGTTTAAGGTAAAATCTGGTTTCCCTAATGGGTGATATAGTTAAAGTTTATTGTGTCAACCTGGCCGGTAAACACATGTGGGGTTAATTGGAGGGTGGAGCGATAAATGGTTTGGTGAGCCTCACCTTTCGATTTCTCGGGTCTCTTGCTTTGTGATGGTCGGACCAGGGTGCAGCTTAGCCAGTTCTCTGCTTCAGCTGGCAAAGCTCACTTCCTGCAAGATATCCCCAAGGAGAAGCTGCATGGACCTTCCGCGATGCAGCCTTGAGTGCTGGCGCAGCCGTATGGAGACCCCTGCCAGCGCTGAGATGCTTACACACTCACTGACTCGTCTTTACTCCTGCACTTGGCATCATTACGTCTGTTTTGTGAGATGGAGAAGGACTTTGTGGATTGTTGTCAGACATATGGATGGACTAATGTTGTACTTGTGGGCCTGTGCAGCAGTGGGTTGGAATGTTTCTCTGATGTGCACTTAACCTTTATATAAAACTCTCACTTATACATGATTTTCTGTGGATTTGTTTCTCTAAAGTACCCAGGCTAACACAATGGGTTTTCCATATCACATAATTTTATGTGTTTTCTGTATGCTTTGAAAAGAAAAATCTGAAATCCAGTAGCATATAGCACACAGTCAATGTCAAAAAGGGCTGAAATGAAACTCAGTCAAAATGCATGATTAGCAAGTTAATATTGGGCAGATTCTGCCATTGGGGTCTGAATGCGTAATGTTATGCATTTTCCCCATAGGTAGGCTGACCTTCTTTGATTCACCTACCAACAAAAATGAAATCACCTTCACAGAGACAGACATACCCCATCCCGCTTCTGATCATGAATTCCCATTGAACTCACTAATTACCATGAGGAGAGTCTCCATCAATTTGAGGTGACCCTGGGATAATTCTGTATGGCAGGAACTATTTAGTCCTGTTCCTCGCCCCATTAAATAAAAAGCTAAAACAAGCTGAGGGGAAGCCTCCATTGAAGAAGTATTTTATACGATATAAAAATAAAGGAGTGATCAACGGATGATAAACATTAGAAAGACAGACATACTGTTTGGGGGAGACCATATTAAATGATCACATGATCTGAGTACAGATTCCTGTTTTGGTCGTGATGTTTATAGTAACGGCCTCAAAAATATTTGTCTTTTGGTGATTAACCAACTTCACTCAGCATAATGTTCTCCGGGTCCATCCATATCATGAAGTGCTTTGCAGTTTCCTTAGTTATTTTGAACAATGCACAGTATTACATTGTGCGTATGTACCAATGTTTCTTTAGCCATTCTTCTAACGATGGGCTTTTGGACTGTTTCCAACTATACTTTAGGCACTTGTTACATCTCTTATTTCTTTAGGGCATATGCCTAACAGAGGTATTGCTGGGTTGTATGGGATTGCCAGTTGTTTTAGGTAGCATCATGGTGTTTGCCGTAATAGGAGCCTCGCTGCTGTAGTGGTCGTCTATCTGAAAGGACAGCCATTTGAAACCACCAGTATTCCTAAAAACAAAGAGGAGACTTTCTACTCCCGTAAAGAGTCACAGTCTCAGAAACTCACAGGGGCAGCTCTGCCCTGTCCTACAAGGTAGCTATGCGGCAGCATCCACTCAACAACAATGAGCTTTTTGTTTTGTTTATCTTGCTTTCCACAGTGCTTGTACATGTTTATAGGCCCAACAACAGGCATAAGAGTTGTAATCTCGCCACACCCTCTCTAGTATTTGTTATTTCCTGGGTTTTTTGTTTTGTTTTGTTTCAAAATGGGCTGTCATTGCTGGGAGAACATGTTATCTCTTCATTGTTTTGATTTGCATCTCCTGAGTGCCTAGTGGTTATGGACATTTTTCATGTGTCGTTGCCATTGGAATGTCCTTTTTGGTGAATTGTCAGTTCATATCTTTACTTCTCTTTTAAATTGGATTATTTGGGTGTGAGTTTTCTTATAGAGGCCTTGCAGTATTCTATAGATTTTATAGCTCAGTCCCGTGGCTGTTGTGTTATTCCCAGAGATTTTTTCCTAACCAATGGTGTCTCTTTTCACTCACTTGGTAAAGTCTGTTGATGTGCATAAGAGTCTTTTTTATAAAAACCATTTTATCGGGGGCTCTTACAACATTCCATACATCAATTGTATCAAGCATATGTGTACATATGTCGCTATCATCATTTCCAAAACATTTTCTACTTGAGCCCTTGGTATAAGCACCTCTTTTTCCCCCCTCCCTCCCCCACCCTCCCACCCTAGTGAATCCTTGATCAATTACATATTGTTATTCTTATTTGATATCTTACACTATCTATTGTCTCCCTTCACCCACATTCTGCTATGTGTCCCCTGGAGGGGGTGCTATATATCCAACCTAGTGATGGCTTCCCCCTTTCATGAGTCTTATTTTCAGTAGGTGCCAGGCATCTATTTTGTCCTCCATTGTGTGGGCTTTCTCCATTGTATTTGATAGTACGCCTATGTCCTCCAATAGTGCCCTTATGTTGCTCCATTTTTCTTATCGATAATTTTATAGCTCCAGAATTTACATTTAATTCTTTGTTAGAACTTGAATTTGTTTTGTACCCTTCTGTAGATGGAAATCCAATATTGTCAGCACCATTTGTGGAAGAAAATGTCTCTGTGCCATTTAATGTTCTCTGGTCTTGTGTCAAAGATTTGTGTTCTGTAGGTGGATGGATTTATCTCTGGGTTTCTATTCTGTTACACTGGTCTATACAGTTATGGCTGCGCCAGTACTAGACTCTTTTGACTTCTGTTTCTGTGAAGGAGGTTTTGAGGACAGGTAGTCTGAGGCCTCCTCTGCTCTTTTTTTATAAAGAATTATTTGATTTTCCTAGGTCTCTTTCTTTTTGAAGTTCGTAATTGGTTTTTCCATTAATTTAAGGAATGAAGTTGAGATTTGGATTGGAATTTCTTGTATTTACAGATTGCATTGGGTAGTATTGACATTTTTCAAAATATTAAGCCTTCTTGTCCATGAACATGGAATATTCTTCTATATTGTAGGTCTCTTTTGGTTTCCTGTAATAGTGCCCTATAGTTTTCTTTAGAGGTCTTTTGTTTCACTTGTTCAGTTTATTCCTAAGTATTTTACCTTTTGTGTTGTTATTATAAATGATATTATTTTCTTGATGTCTTCTACAGAGCTATCTGTGTTAATATGCAGGAATCCTGTTGATTTCAACTTGTTAATCTTGTATCCAGCCATGTTGCCAAATTTTTCAATTGTTTCTACTAATATTTTTATCAAGGCTTTAGAGTTTTTTGCATGTAAAATCATATCAACTGCCAACAGTGGGAGTTTCACTTCTTTACCAATTTGGTTTCTTTTTTTTTTAAGTCATTTTATTGGGGGCTTATACAACTCATCACAATCCATACATACATCAATTGTATAAAGCACATTTGTACATTTGTACATTTGTTACCCTCATTTTTCTTTTTTTTATTATTTTATTGAGGGCTCATACAATTCTTATCACAGTCTATACATACATCCATTGAGTCAAGCACATATGTACACCTGTTGCCCTCATCAATCTCAAACCATTTGCCCTCTACTTTAGCCCTCAGTAAAAAATGAGCAAAAAATTTTTAAAATTATTTTATTGAGGGCTCATACAATTCTTATCACAGTCCATATATACATTCATTGAGTCAAGCACATATGTACATTTGTTGCCCTCATCAATCTCAAAACATTTGCCCTCTACTTTAGCCCTCAATATCATTTGCTCATTTTCCCCCTCCCTCCTCCTTCCCCCTCCCTCAAGAACCCTTCATAATTCAATTATTATTATAGTTTTGTCATAAGTTACACTGTCCGATGTCTCCCTCCACCCTCTTCTCTGCTGGCCATCCCCCAGGGAGGAGTCTATACTTAGATTCTTGTAATTGGTTCCCCCTTTCTACCCCACATTCCCTTCACCCTCCAGGCCTTACCCCTCTCACCACTGGTCCTGAAGGAGTCATCTATCCTGGATTCCCTGTGTTTCCAGTTGCTATCTGTACCAATGTACATGCTCTGGTCTAGCCAGATTTGCAAGGCAGAATTGGGATCATGATATTGGGGGCGTTGTTTGTTTGTTTTATGTTGTTTAATGGTTCTGACTGAAACTTCCAGCACACTGTTGATGAAGAGTAATGACAGGATATATCCTTGTCTGATTATTGTTTGCAAGGGGAAATGCTTTCAGATTTTCCCTCATAGATGGGATATTGACATAGGTTTTTTTATATATAGCCTTTATTCAGTTGAGAAGTGTCCTTCCTATCCCTAATTGTGTAATTTTCCCTACTTTCTGTAGTTTGTGGTTTTACTATCAAATATAATGAAGAAAGCACACACAGTCGAAGTCAAATAGGTGACGTGGCCTATTAAAAATAAGACTTTTATGCTCATCAAAAGACTTCATCAAATGAGATTCTGAAACTCGATCTCAACCATAAAGTAGCTAAAGAAAATAGGAGAAAAGATGAAGTCTAGGAGCTGACTAGGAAAGTTCAAAGGGCAGCTCGAGAAAACAAAGCCAAGTACTATAACGAAATGTGCCATAGCCTAGATTTAGAAAACCCAAAGGGAAGAACACACTCCGCATCTCTGAAACGGAAAGAACTCAAGAAAAAAATTCAAGTCTCAAATTGTGATTTAAAAAGATTCTATGGGAATCATTGAATAACGAAGGAAGGGTAAAGAGAAGATGGAAAGACTATACAGAGTCTCTGTTCCAGAAAGAACTAGCCACCCAACCGTCCATCATTCAGGAGGTAGCATATGAGCAAAACCAATGGTGCTGAAGGAAGAAGTCCAAGCTGCACTGAATGCATTAAACAAAAATAAGGCTCCAGGAATTGGCGAAATACCCCGTGCAGTGTTTCAGAAATCTGAAGAAGCACTGGGAGCACTCACTTGTCTATGCCAGGGAATTTGAAAGACAGCTACTTGCCCAACTAACTTGAAAAGATCCATATTTCTGCCCATTTCAAAGAAAGTTGGCCCAACAGAATACTCAAACTATAGAATAATATCACTGATATCTCACACAAGTAAAACCTTGCGTAAGATTATCCAACAACTGCAGCAGTACATTGACAGGGAAATACCAGAAGTTCAAGGCAGAATGAGAAGAGAATGTGTAACAAGGGCATCATTGCTAAGATAGATCCTTAGATAAAATTTTGTAAGACCATTAACATTCATGGCAAATACCTTTTTTTACAATAATATAAATAGTAACGATATACATGCATCTGGACAGATGGAATATTTAAGAATCAAATTATGCAGGAGTCAAATCAACTACATCTGTGGAGGAAAAAACAAAGCAGAAGCTCAATATCATCAGTTAGAACAAGGTTAGGGGAACAGACTCATATGAAAAGTCAAGTGAACTGAAGAAGTTCACTAGACCCCAAATATACCCTTCAGTGCATTTCAACTGAATTAAAAGGCCATCTAAAAACAGAGAGATTAGTAAGATTAATAAATATAATAGGTCAGTCTGTGGTCACAAGAGTTTCCAGCAAGAGGCAATATGGATTAAGGCTAACTAGGTTACTTGTTTTAGATAAAATTTAGGTAAGAATCCCCAAATGATCTGAAAATGAGCATAACATGGAAACAACTGATAGAGCTGTTGCATTCACCTATAGTCACTTCTGTGTTTCTGAAATCAGATCATTCAAACCGGTTTTTCCTGAATGGTACATATAGTCATTATTTTTTTAAAAAGCGTGGTCAGGTTTTTCGTTCGTAGATTTATTATCTTGGTGACTTCTACTGTTCTTTCATGCATCCTAATAAAGTCCCATTCCTGTGCTAAAGGCTGAACCAGCCAAACAGGACAAGGACGTTGAGAGAGGGAGTATATTTGTTTAAGATCATGAATGTGTGTGTGCTTGTATGGAGACAGGAGAACATGGTAGACAGGAAACAAACAATCACTGTATGTTCCCAGTGCACTCTTATTGCAATAAATTGGACAGCACTTGCAGAGGCCCTGAAAGAACAATATGTAGATATAAATAATTGCATTACCCCTATCTGAACCCAATGCGCATGTCAAAAAAAATGCTGGACACTATACTAACATCTTTTAAAATGAAGGAAAAAAAGATATCCAAAATTGGTCTCCTGTAAAACACTCATGTAAATTTAGTTATTTCCAGACTGCAAAACACATGTAATTTTAGTCATTTCCAGACTGCAAAACATTAGCATAAGAAGTGACAAGTTCATTCAATTTAAAATGAATACTGGCTTTTAAAATAATACCCAACATTCCTGCTGAAGAACTTAATAATAATAAACTAAAATAAAATAAATATGGGGCAATTAAGTTCAGTGAAGAAAAAGCCTTTGGAAAAGTGAAATTCCCTAATTAAACAGTTGAGAAGTATGGTACTGCAAATTCAACTTTTGTGGCAATGGTCCCCCCAGAGCATCGACAGAGTTATTAGCTTAATCATTGAGATAGTTTGATGAAGCTTTAACTGTGGATAATGAAACTTAAAACTACATATATGCTATTATATACCGTATCCAAATGGGCAAAGTGATCTTTATGATAAAGAAAATTAACCAAACAAAAAGGCTTTCATTCCTATTCTGAAAACTAGCTTTTGAAACTAGAAATCGAAGTCAGCAGACTCCTTGTTGGTTGCAAGCATATTGAGCTGCTAACTAAAAGGCTGGCTATTTGAATCGACCTAGAAGTGCCTCAGAAGAAAGGTCTGATGATCTGCTTCCAAAGAACCAGCCCCTTCAAACTCCAGGGTATACTTCCACCTTGACACACCCGGGGTCCTCGTGAGTCAGATTTGACTCAAGGACGATAGGTTTGGTTGTCTAAGCTAAGTGAAAAGATTTTAGGTGAACACACTCTTTTGGTGGCTTTATTTTGGCCTGAATATTCCAAGGGCCACAATTCTCTCTATTAAAACATCTCTACACCAAATACTGTGGACCATCTCTCTCCACACTCCCCCCTAAACAGACATCCCTTAAAAATAACAGTAAAGGATTTAATAAAGGACACGAGGACATATACTTCTTCAGGGTCTTGTGCTTTTTCAGATGTCCACTGTTGCTTTAGGGACTCTATGCCCAACGGGACAAAACACTTTCTGGACCCTCACCACCCTCACAATTGTTGTTATGTTTGCGCCTATTGTTGGAATCAACTTGATGACTGTGAGTGGTGGTGGGTCTTTCTCAGCCGTGACTAAGATTTGTTTGCCATATTAATATAAAGACTTTGGTTTTCTTTCGCAAGGTGAGCAAGGCATTTTGCACATTGAGAAGACACCAAAACGACAGGGTAGCTTGAATGAAGTGGGTGCTATGAGTCTGTCCTTTTCTGGTTCCATGGAGGCCTGAGGGATAGAGATGTGAAGATCAGAAACGCTGCATTATCCTCTTCATGATCTATACCATCTCCTCCATGAACCACACTTTATTTCCTATTAGCTGAACCATCTTTTCCATGAGCATCACTATCTTTCAGCTGAGCTACAGTTTGTTCTCCAAAAGTGGCACGATCTCCTTCATGAATCATACCTTTTTTTTTCTCGTGTGAGATAGAACATCTCTATAAATTTCCCTGTCTTGCCCACGGGATCTTTTTGTGAGATACTATGTTATGACTGATGATCAGAGAATCTGGTGTATTGATTAAAGAAGACCTGGTGAGGCTGTTCCCAGAACAGGGCTGTCTCAGGAGCCTGGAGACCGAGGGACTCAGGGGTAGAACAGGGTCCATTCTTGCCTGCTGTTGAAGTCAATACCTGGAGGGGAAACTGAGCTCATTCAGAAAGTTCTCTTCAGCTTGTACACTGGTAAGCCTGATACTTCTCCACGCATGGGGCTTTTGGGCAAACAGAAAGGTGCCTCACCTCCACAGGCCCTTCCTTCTGCTTTAAAACAGAGGCAGCTTTAAAACTTTAACCAACAACAACCAAACTCAGCACCATGGAGTAGATGCCAATTCATAGCAGCCCTATAGGAGAGGGTAGGACTGCCCCTGTGAATGTCGGAGACTGTCACTCTTGCAGGAGTAGAAAGCCTTGTCTTTCTCCCAAGGAGCAACTGGTGGTTTCAAACTGTTGACCTTGTAGTTAGCAACCTGACGTGTAATCATCTGAGCCCCGCCCCCAATGTCATCAACTAATAAAGGAATGAAATGGATTCAAACCTGTGTAGTTCATACCAAGGTTTGGAACATAATCTTGATCTCTACAAATGCTAAATTACAATCCCAACACCCTTAAATAATTACCTAGAATGCTAATGATTAATCTTCAAAGTCAACTTTGACCCCCCCCCCCAAGAGTCCCCCAAATCTTAAATTGTTTCCCTAAGCATTTGATGAGCTGAGCATCCGATCCCCATTATGTAAGAAGAATAGTTAGGTTTTTTAAAAAAAACTAATTAAGTGTATTATTTTTCATAATGATAGGATTTAATACTTATAATTATAAAAATAGAAGAATCGAGTCATAGATGTCTGCCGCTGTCATGTCTTTCAGCATCTAAGGATGGAATTTATTTCACATATAATTCTTTTAGTTGATGCTAAAGCTGTTATTTCCAAGTAGTTAGTTCAGTGACTTTTACAATGATTAAACCTTAAAGATAATTAGGCTAGGATACTCAAGCAGTGATTATCTCAATAGAAGGAAAATAGCTGTTCCTATTATCCATGAAAAAATACAAAGGAGTCATAGAAAATGGTTTATTTGATGTAGAAAGCACCCATGTTCTGACTTCATAATGTAGTTCAGTTAAAATAGTGTATTTGAACTTTATTAAAATCGGCTTCACAATAAATAGGTGAAAATTGGTTACATTTCAGATGTCAAAAGCAATTCCCAAAAAGTATTATCTCAAGAAGAAAAATTTTAAAGTTGAGAAACTAGAAAATTTTCCCTTTGAAATTATTTAACTAATAACATCTTTATTTCACTAATAATTTGCCGATTTAATTTTAGAAAATTTGTCTTGAACAATGAAATCAAAGTTCTTCTACTCTACAAAGATTAATCTCCCATGGAACCAAACAAAGATGAGCATCTTCCTATTTCATTAAGTTTAACTTTATTTTCTAAAGGAGGCTTCTACAGCAAAGATCATTTGCACATGTGCAAGAAGGAACAGAGTTCCCGTATTTAGGCTTATATTGATTTCAAAATCCAACATTTTCAGCTGGCTTAAGCCAAGAGAAGGATCGAGTATAGATAAGTAGTATTGCTTCATGGACCCCAATGATAGAAGTCAGACTACCAGCTAGGACGTCTGGAACCAGGGAGGAGTTGTTGTGATTGTTGGTAGGTGTCCAGTCATTTACCACACATGCCGACAATGCATACAACAGAGAGAAAACACTGCCAGGTCCTGCCCCATCCTGACAATTGTTCCTATGCTTGAGCCCTTTGTTGCAGCCACTGTGTCAATCCATTTTGTCAAAGGCCATTCTCTTTTTGTCCCTCGACTGAACCAAGCATGATGTCACCTAGGACTGGTCTCTCCTGGCAACATACCCATGTTATGTAAGCAAAGTCCACTATCCTTGCCCCTAAGGAGCATAATGGCTGTACTTCTTCCAAGACAGATTTGTTTATTCTTTTGGCAGCCCATGGTACTTTCAATATTCTTAGCCAACACTGAAATCCAAATATATAGATTCTTCTTCAGTTTTCTCTATTCAGTGCCAAACTTTCACATGCTTATGGGATGATTGAAAATACCATGACTTGGGTCCAACACACCATGGTCCTCCCAGTAACCTACTTGTTTTACAACATTTTAAAGAGGTCTTAAGATACAGACTTATGAGGTGTCGAAGGGATCAGGTGTAAGGCATCATCAGAACAAAAAATCTTACCATAGTGAATGATGGGGGCAGTGCGGAGTGGAGATCCAAAGCCCATTAGTAGGCCACTGGAGATCCCCTTGCAGAGGGGTCTAGGGGAGGAGATGAGCCAGTCAGGGTGCGATGTAACAATGATGAGAAATACAACCTTCCTCTAGTTCCTAAAGGTTTCCTCCCCGCTCCCACTACCATGACTCGAATTCTATCTTGCAAGACTGGCTAGACCAGAGGAGGTACACTGGTACAGATAGGAACTGAAAATACAGGGAATCCATGACGGATGAGCCCTATAGGACCAGTGGTGTGAGTGGCAAAACAGGGAGGGTAAAGGGAGAATGGGTAGGGAAGAGGGAACCGATTACATGGAACTGTGTGTGGCCTCCTCCCTGGGGGACAGACAACCAAAAAGTGGATGAAGGGAGACGTCGGACAGGGCAAGATATGACAAAATACCCATTTATAAACTATCAAGGGCTCATGCGGGAGGGGGGAGCGGGGAGGGAGGGGAAAAATGAGGACCTAATGTTGGGGGTTTAAATGGAGAGAAAATGTTTTGAGAAACAATGTACAAATGCGCTTTACACAATTGATGGGTGTATGGATTGGGATAACAGTTGTATGAGCCCCTAATAAAATGTTAAAAAAAAAAAAGATACAAAAAAAAAAAAAAAAAAGATACAGATTTATGTTGCTTCCATGATCATTGATTGTGGATCCAAGCAAGACAAAATCCTTGACAACTTCAATCTTTTCTCCATTCATCATACTGCAACATATTGATTCAATTGTAAGGGTTTCCGTCTTCTTTCCATTGAGCTGTGATCTGGACTGAAGACAGCAAGCCTTGATCTTCATCAGTAAGTGCTTTAAGTCCTCTTCATCTTCAACAAGCAAGATTGTGTTTGCTACGTATTGCAGGTTGTTAATAGTGGGACAGGAGGAAAGTGAAAGGAAATAGAGGGAGGAATGAAGACGTAAAAGCTATTTATAGAAGTATAGCTATAGGCATGTATATGTAAATATATTAATTTATAATGAAAAGTATAGAGGCCAATGTACATATATTTATATTTTATGTATTAAGATAGCAGACTTACTTTGGGCCTCTACTCAATGATTCCCTAAACACAAAAACACTTTGTTCTAATAACCTGACACCCTTTGATACCTTCCTGACAAGATCACTGAAGACAAAATGGGTACATAAGTAAATGTGGTGAAGAAAGTGGATGGTGCCCAGCTATCAAAAGATATTGCATCTGGGGTTTTAAAGGCTTGAAGTTAGACAAGCAGCCATCTTGTAGGGAAGTAAATAAGCCCACATGGAAGAAGTACACCAGCTTCTGTGATCATGAGATGTTGACGGGATCAGGTATCAGGTATCAAAAGATCCAAAACAAACAATTATATCAATGCAAAATAGGGGGGTTGGAGTGGAGACCCAAAGCCCATCTGTAGACAATTGAACACCCCCCCCACACACACACACACACAGAAGGGTTACAAGGAAGGGATAATTCAACCAGGGTGCAATATAGCACCAACGAAACACACATCAGAGATGATCACTTTCTGTGGTTCTTGCCCCTTGGGGCATATTGGGGATCTCCAGCTTGCTTAGATGCCCACCCCAATTCTCATCCCGTCCCATTTCTCTCCCCCTCATTGGGTCTACTTTTCCTGAAAGGCATGGCCACATGTCAGAATTATGGCACCCAGAACTGGCCTGAAGCCTGATTCTATAGCCCCAGCATGTCCTCAAAATGGGACTGGTCAGACAATCCACCAGTCCAATTACCCATGGAAGGGAAACGACACCTTTGCTGGAAACTCAGGGAAGCTCCAGAAGGACCACACTGTACTGTCAGAAGAAACCTGGATCCATGTTTCTAAAGAGAAAGCAATTACCTTTGGGAGCAGCATGTTCAGTCTAGCCTGTCCCACAACCTTGAAGGATGCTTACCATTCTAAATTCCAATGACTGCCTTGGACACTGTAGCAACTACGCTGTTACTATTGTTGTTAGCTGCCATCCAGGTGATTCTGAGTCCTGGCGACCCCATGTAGGCAGAGCTGTTTGACGGGGTTTTCCAAGCTACAACCCTTTGAAAGAAGGCTCCTCCGCCTGACCTCTTAGGCTCTTCTGGGTAGGTTTGGACTGCCAACCTCTCAGGTCATAGTCAAACTCTTACCCTTTTGCCTCAATTAGGGGACTCCTAAAATCTAAACTACCTACTTCATTTTAAGTGCCACTTCAGACTGCACTGCTGTGTCATATAGAAAAAATAATCATTGAATTTTCATCCAAGTCATCTCCCTTTTGAAACACTCAGACAGGGGTTCTGAGATCCAAGGACAAGATAGAAAATAGCACACTGCTTACAAGACAGGCTTTGGAATAACACAAAGTGGCTGTGACAGCCTATGACCTGTGTAACCTGAGGAGACTACCTTAATCTCCCTGAGCACGGCTGTTCACCATCCATGAAATAAACAAAATAATATCTCTCCCATGAAGTTATTGCAAGGATAAAGTTAAATCATGCATTAGGTTAAACCATATGAATGTCTGATTTTTCAGGTCAAAATGGTTGACCATCTGCTGTTTGATGTGGTTTTAGTACTTTACACAGAATAAATAAAAGCGCAATATGTTATAAATATAAATCTTATGCAAATTAAATGTGTATTGTGAAAGATGTGATTTTTTTAAAAATACACTCTAAATATGAAAGTTATGGCCACCTTGAATCTTGGACCAAGTTAGCACATGTCATAACTAAGGTATAAACAATGGTGAGGAAAAAAAGAATTCTTTGGGGAATTTTAGTTCAACAACATCTGTGCCTGCATGAAGAGCAGTGTCGGGATGACATCAGGAAGGACAAAGAGAAAGTACAGGCCCAGTGGCATCTCAGAGTATGGTGACCAAGCTGTCTTCCCACTAATGGAAGAGCTCGGGGAAAGCAATTATGTGCATGACTCATCAGTCACCACTAGGAAGACAAAGCAAAGCCTTCTTCTCCAGCAAGCAGGTGGTGGTGCAAAGGGTTTGGAAACTGAGGGGGTTGTTAATTTTGGAGCAATATTTGATTTTATTGTTTAGGTCTCACCTTGCATTTTGTATAGAAGAACTTGTATTTTAAGCCTCCCAAATCTCTAACCTGTCACTTGCATATACGTGCTTGGCTTCTGGCCTTCGGCCTGGTTGATGTCTCCCAACACCAGCAGGCCAGTTAAACAAAGGAGAGCATCCACTGTCTGAGTACAGCACAGAAATATTCCTTGGCACTTTCTACTGACAGTTAACTTTTAATTAAGAGGTAAAAAAGACATTAATTATCACTTAACAAATTTCAATCTCTATTTAGGCAAGGGAATTAATGTGTTTAAAAGAGACCTCAATAATTATTTCTTGAAGTTTAGAAAAGGAGTGAAGATAAAAGTATACCTCTTCCCCCACTCTTCTGGGATCTGGACACTAGGATAGAAGTTTCACCAGGGCTATGGATTTAAGACCCAAATTATAAATAACTTTAAAATAAAAGGCATCCTACTCCATGTATTCATTTCCCAGGGCTGCCATAAAGAAAGTGCCACCAACTGGATGGCTTATAAGAACAGAAATTTCTTGTCTCACAGGTCTAGAGGATAAGAGTCTGAAATCAGGATCTCACTAGTGTGGAATGCAATTGAGCTGTGAGGGAGATCTATGTCTTGTCTCTCTCCTCTCTTCTGGTGATGGTCAGCAATACTATGCATGCCTAGACACCACTCCAATCTCTGCCTCCATTCCAATCAATATGTCTCCTCTTCTTGTAAGGATACCACTCATGTAGGTTCAGGACCCATCCTTATTCAGTCTGATGTCATGCTAATTGAGAACATCTTCAAAGACCCTATTTCCAAACTAGGACTCTTGTGATCTGGGGTTAGGGCTTCCATATACCTTTTGTGGGGACACAGTTCAACCTAAAATAACACCCAGGCCAAAAAGGAAAGTATTTGCAGGCTGGTCAACTTTTGAAGCATGCACAAGAGTGACCTGTTAACCTGTCTCAAAAGTCTGTTTATGAATAGCTCTCTTTACAAGGTGTTTGCTTGTTTGTTTGTTTGTTTTCTGCTTTCCATCACCCATCCTCACTCCCACAGTTGGGTTTTCTAAATGGAAGTAGGTATGACTCTTACTTATCACCTGCAAATCAACCAATGTCTCTAGAGTTTAAATTGAACAATTCCCAGGAGAAAAAAGTGAATAAAAGGGAGTGGAGGGGCTTCTCTTCTCTCATTATCTTATAATTACCATGCTAACAAAGTATCTCAATAGAGGACAATATTTTCCTACTGTTTTTGTTGTTGTTGTTGTTGAATTATTTATACCTGTGATTTCCCCCCTGAAATGTCTGAAAGGTATCGTTCCACTTTTTCTCATACTGATTTTTTTCTTTCTTACATCTCTCTTATCTTTTCTTACTTACCCCTCCACTACCTTTTATTCACTTTTTTCTCCTGGGAAATTGGAACAAAATTTAAATATTTCTTCAAGACAGCTATGCGTTAAGTAGCATGCTGTGAGGACATCAAGCCAGTGAATAAATTAAAATTTGGGTAAACAGCAATCTCTTTGCTGGACATATAACTTGAAGAAGTAAGAGCTATAACACAAAGATAAATGCACACCCATGGTTATAGCAACGCTGATCACATTCACAAGAAGAAGGATACAACCTAAATGCCCATCAGCAGAAAACTGTAAATAAATTTTGGCACATACACACTATGGAATACTACACATCACTGAAGAATAATGCTGAAACTGTGAAACATGTGATGATATGGATAAATTTGGAGGATTTATGCTGAGTGAAATTTGTCAATCATAAAAAGGTAAGTATTATATAAGGCCATTGTTATAAGAGAAAAAATAAAGGCAAAGGTTTTTCACACCAAAACAAACAGACTTTGATGGTTATCTGGTGTGGGAAGGAAGGGAAAGCAATAGAATAAAGGTGTGGGCATGTTTAGCTAAGGTGAAATTAAAGACACTATTCCACAAGAGGATAAAATGAAAAAAGGGGCGTCAAGACAAGATATTGGGTGATTTGATAAGTTGTTTAAATCTGAAATGTAAACTCTCACCTGATTCAAAATAAAAAGGAAAAAGAAATTGTGTTAGACAGGGTTCTCCAGAGAAACTAAACCAGGACACTTATGATTTTATAAAAAGATAGAGATGAGAGATAGATAGATAGATAGATAGATAGACAGATAGATAGATAGATAGATAGGTGATAGATAGATGATAGATAGAGAGATAGATGATACATAGATAGATACAGCACAAAGGAATATACCAGCTAATTAGTCCACACACCAGTACAGAGGACTCAGTTCAACTCACTTCCATGGAACAGTTAATATACTGGAAGTCCTTCAACTCACGAGAGCTGCTGGGTCCAAGGTCAAGGAAGCAGACAGCTGAGTCTTCCATGGAGCAATGCAAGCAGTCTGGCCACAGGCAGCAGACAGGTCAGGTCACCAACAGTCATCCAGACAACAGGATTCAACAGTCCCAAGCTCAAGCTATGTATACACTACCAGCGTGGTGAAGCAGGTCTCGAATGAACCTGCAGCTCTAGCGACACAATCCATGGCTTGGGTGTCCCACTGGTAGTGTAGCTCGCAAGTTAAGGCAGAGAACTAGCTAAGGCAACTGCACTCTGGTCCGATCACCAGAGAGCAAGAGAGAGAGTAGTGGGCTTGCCAAGCCATTTATCTCTGCCCTCCAATCAAACTGCGGCCTTATTAATCCCACATGTTCTTATTGGCCAGGTTGGCCTAATCTTTCTTCCTAGGGTGTCTTTGTTTAGAAGCTCTACCGAAACATGCCTTCTATAGGTGCCCCTATGGTACTTGAAATATTAAGTAATATAGCTTTCCATATCACAATAACACACAAGCAACCACAATGCCACAGACTGATAGATAAATGGTGAAAGCAATCTTTAGGCCCTTAGGATGTCTTATCTGATATGAATATCTTTGTTTCCTTGAAAGCTTTGACCACCAGACAATCTAACAATATGATTTATGACAGGGCCTTGTGCCATGTATCAGTCTGACCTGAGGAAATGGGAAATGTATGCATTGGCTTAGCCCCAGGGCAGGACCGGACTGGGCTGAGATGTCTGTCGGATGGGAAGATTAGAAGCTCCACAGGTGGATCTCTCCTGACATTTACTCAATGTGTCTCTTTTCTTGGCTTATTTTAATTTATAACCTTCCCCTGTAATAAATTTTCCTGTAGCTGTGAATAAAAACATTGCTACAAAATCAAAGAAACCTTTATTAAGCAACAACCACAAGTGAAGCCATTATTTCTTCATATAGCCTCCATCTAGATCTACACACTCATAAAGGCTTTGCTTCAATTGCTCTAGGCTTTTCTGAAAGAGTTCTCTGCGCCTTGATTCACTCCATGTCAAAATAGTGGCTTGGGTGTTTTCAGGGAACTCAAATCATGTTCCTATGAAATGTTTTGTGACTCGGGGAAGCAAAAAGAAACACGTGGAGGGAAGATCAGAGCGGTAGCATGGATAGGGTGAGGTTTCCCAATGGAATTCTCATAGGACAACCATTGCTATCCTTGAAAACTGAGCAGATTCATTGTCATGATGGGGGAAAAAATGGCACAACTTTCCTAGACTTTCCTAAAATTTTTCATAAGAAGACCCCATGAGCACTTTGTGTCCTTCAAGATAAACTATCAAGATGACTCCTTCAGGAGCCTCAAAATAGTTGCCACAACCTTCTGAGCTGACCTCTTTGCCTTGAATTGAACTGACCCACCAGATTCCTTTCTTCTGATTGCTCGCTCTCTCCCCCCCCCCCCTCTGTTTAAGGTGCCTTAATGAGGTTAAGTCAAGTATAACACCAAGAAAACTTAGCTGCAGGCATTCATGGACTGCAAAGACAGTTTTCAACCTGGTTTGCTTGGAATGAATTCATTTATATATGAACTGGAATCCTACTAGCAATACATTTTTGCTTAGCCTCATGTGACAGCGTTTAATGAGTTCCATGAAACTTTCCATAAAACTATGAAAGTGAGATAAATCCCTCAAACTTGATTTTGGTGTCAGAGGGAAATCCCTCAAGCTTGCATTTGGGGTCAGGAGGAAGGGAGGGCTTGTAGGGACTGTTCTCTCTAATGATGCAGTTGGCTACTCTTAGTGCTGAGAGGAACATGTAGTTCAAAGAGATCAGTGCCTCCACACAAATCGTTCCCTACATCTGGAGCCCTCCTGTTACTACTGCTACCCCAGCCCACCCTTTGCCTGATCCAGCTGTCCTCAAAGCTGAATCGAGTGTACCCTCCTCCTTTACTGCCATCGTTACCACCTATGAAGCCTGTTTGGGAGCCTCTTTGCAGAGACACTCCTGTCTCCACTGAGTCATCGCCATTCCAAAGCCTGGTCAAGTGGACTGTAGGACTTCTCATGCTGTATCAAAGCCCTGTCTGCCTCATGTCTTCCTCAGGAAGAAAAATAGTTGTGAAACAAGTCCGACTCACAGGGCGCTCTGTGCGCTCAAGATTCGACTCGGTGCCTGAGAGCTGTGTGACTTCTACGAAAAGCACTCTGCTTTCTCCCGTCTGTCTAGAGAAGAGAAAGAGAAAGCTGAGAAATCAAACAAACTGGGATGGCAGGGTGGAGGAGAGAGGCGGGGGGTGGGGGTGGGGGGAGCAAATATATGTGAGGATCCAAGAGAAGCCAGAGACAGTAATATCTTGGAAGATAAAAGAAAAGAGATAGCTAGGAAGGAGAAGGCAGTTGATAAGAGTTAAATGCTGCACAGAGATAGAAGATTATGAATTACTTCCAAGGCTCATAAAACATTTATTCCCAAAAGTGGCCACACAAGGCCTGTCAACCAGGGATCCTATAACTTTTTACCCATATTCGATTGTATTTCCCAAATGATGACCCCCAAAGATGTCAGAATTCATAGATTCATACCTTAAAATTGGGGTAAATATACAATGAAAATCTGCAACATGCAGGAATGGCATGTTGGGAAAACCTGGTGTGGTAGTTACATAATTTCGTGTCAACTTGAAGATATGAAAGTGTAGGGTTGGAGTCTGTCCTGTCACTCAGGTCACAGCCTGAGGGTGACTGCTTGTGGGCATGGCCTTCTCCCTGGGAACCACCCCCTCTCTCCCTGCCTTCACCTACTTGTTGATGAGCCACGCTGAGACCTGTGCCAGCCCTGTGACACTTCCACTGCCATTGGATCCACAAGACTTTTCATCCACCAACCTGTGATCTGCTGCATTCTCCATCATTGCATGTGGCTGTGCGAGTCCGATGAGAGACTTGTGTACTAGTTTTAGACTTGTGGACTTGAGTTGGATTGGGCTGGGATATTTTCCTGATATACAATTGCTTCTTTATATAAAGCTTTTTCTTACACATATATTAGTGTTACTGGATTTGTTTCTCTAGTCAATCGGGCCCAATACACCTGGGAAGAAATTTTTTTTTAAATAATCATTTTATTAGGGGCACATACAACTCATCATTCTTTTACAGAGCTTAGGTCCTGGTCAGAGGTTAAAAAGGTAAATAAAATGAAAATATACATAAGCATAGCAACATTGGTTAATATTGAGTGTTGAAAAGATGATAAAACAAGTTATGAGTGAAAGATGGAATGAGCCAAAATTTAACAAGTTGGTCAGCATGGTAAAAGGAGGAGCAACATACATTTCAATTTAAATGATAAAGAGGAAGATAATGTACCAGAGGAATAGCAAGTGTAGTATCCCAAGATGAAGATAGGCTTGGAAAATCCAAGAACCGACAGAGGTGTTTTCATAACTTGTGGCCAATTAGAGAGAGCTATCGTAAGATGTGGATCATTGTGTCTCAATGATAGAATTCTCCCCTTCCATGAAGAAGCCCTAGTGAGTTAGTTTATTGTGCCAACCTGGCCGATAAACACATGTGGGGTTAATTGAGGGGCGGAGAGATAAATGGCTCAGTGAGCCTCCCTTTCTAGTTCTCGGGTTTATTGCTTTGTGAGGGTTGGAACAGGGTGCAGCTGCCTTAACCAGATCCCTGCTTCAGCTGGTAAGGCTTACTTCCTGCAAGACATCCCTGAGGAGAAGCCACATGGACCTATCCCTATGCAGCCGCGGGTGCTGGAGCAGCCATGTGGAGACCCCTGCTAGTGCTGAGATGCTTACACGTTCACTGATTCAACTTTCCTCCTGCAGTTGGCATAACTGCGTGTGTTTTGTGAGATGGAGGAGGACTTTGTGGATTGGTGTGGGACATATGGGTTAATGTTGGACTTGTGGGCTTTGGCAGCACTGAGTTGGGATGTTTTCTTGATGTACACTTGACCTTTATATAAAAATCTCTCTTATATATGACTTTCTGTGGATTTGTTTCTCTAAAATACCCAGATTAATACACCTAGGTTCAGTTCTAGCCAAGATACTTCATATGCAGTCACATCAAAATGCCAGTGAAGGCTTGCTTTGTTGCTATGATGCTGAACAGGTTTTAGCAGTACTTCCAGAATAAGATGGACTAGAAAGGAAAGCTTGGTAGTCTACTTCCAAAAATCAACATTGAAAAACAATGCTTTGTTTGATCAATCACCAATCATTGGAAAAATACAAAACTGAGGACCATTTCATTCCATTTCCCATGTGTTAGGGACCACTGCAAAGGCAATCAACAACAACAACATGGCAAAATTTATTTCTGCATGCTGAAAGGGTGAGAGAAAAGATTAACTGTGGAGATATCAAAAGTATTAATTGTGGAAAATAGAAGACTCAGGAATGCCTTCTATATTTTTAACTTGGGCAGCGTGTCATGAGAACTCTGTTGGATATGTGGGGGTCCTGGTGACAATAAGTTGAACAAAGAATGGGGGAAATGTATAAAGAGATCAACTGGAGATAGCTCTTCTAGAGAGTTGGTTTTGCAATGGAGAAAGAAATTGGGCTGATGCTAGAGGAGGACTTGAAATGAAGGGATTATATTAGGTTTGGACCTTCTTGGTCTACTCTCACCTTTCTTCTCCAAACTTCATACCCCCAAAGACTTCTATTCATGGACTACAAAATGAGCATGTGAGTCTTTGACTAACAGATGTGTACGGCTCAGGGTTTGGGAGAATAGGCAATGAGGTAAGGGTTTGGGTTTCCCTCGTGACTTCCAGGAATTTGAGGGGACAGCTGACTGGAAGACATCCATATTTGTACTCATTCCGAAGAAAGCCAATGCAACAGATTTCTTAAATTATAGAATAATATCATCAATATCACATGCAAGTAAAATTTTGCTGAAGAACATCCAACAACATTTGCAGCAGTACATTGACAGGGAGCTGCTGTATGTTCAGCCCACACACAGAAGAGGATGTGGAAAATGAATACCATCGCTTATGTCACATGGAATTCTGCTGAGAGCAGAGAACACTATAAAGATGTATGTATGGGGGTTTTTACTGCCCTAAGTTAGTCAATTGTTAAACCATAACAAAGTATGTACAGTCTTGAAAAGAATGGGAATCACAGAACATTTAATTATGCTCCCGTAGAACCTGTAAATGGATCAAGAGGCAGTTGTACAAACAGAACAAGGAAATACTGCATGGGTTAAAATCAGGAAAGGTGTGTTAGGATTGTATCCTCTCACTGCACTTATTCAATCTGTATGCTGAGCAAATCATCAGAGAAGCTGGCTTATGTGCAGAAGAATTTGGCATCAGGATTGGAGGAAAGCTTTTAACAACCTGCAATAACATGCATTTGACACAAACTTGTGTGCTGAAAGTGAGAAGGAATTGAAGCATTTGCTGATGAAGATCAAGGATTGTAAACTTCAGTATAATTACAACTCAATGTAAATTAAACCCAAATCCTCACAAATGGTAACACCATGATAAATGGGGAAAAGTTTGGAATTGTCAAGAATTGTGTCTTGCTTGGATATACAATCAGTGCTTGTGGAAGCAGCAGTCAAGAGGTCAAAAGATGTGTTACACTAGGTCAATCTGCTGCCCAAGAACTCTTTAAAGTTTAAAAAAGCAGGGATGTTACTTTGTGGACTAAGGTGCATCTGACCCCAAACCTGGTGTTTTCCATTGCCTCATATGCATGTGGAAGTTGGACGTTGAATAAAGAAGATTGAATAAAATCAATGCATTTGAATTGTGGTGCTGATGAAGCATATTGAAAGTACACAGACTTCTAAAATAACAAAACAATCTGTCTTAGAAGAAATACAGGCATAATGCATCTACATATAACCTCCTCCCTGGGGGATGGACAA